>NC_073240.2:55942878-56245909 GCF_029281585.2 Gorilla gorilla gorilla | reverse complement strand
ATGTGTACCACCACACCAGGCTAATTTTTGTATTTTTAGTAGACACGGGGTTTCACCATATTGGCCACGCTGATCTTGAAATTCCTGACCTCAAGCGATCTACCTGTCTTGGCCTCCCAAAATGCTGGGATTACAGGCGTGAGCCACCACACCTGGCCAACTTTCTTGTATTCTCTTTATCTTCCTCAGCTATTTTCTGTATAATATCCTCAGATCTATCTTCTAGTTTATAAATTTTCTTCAACCATGACTAATTTTATGTTATACTTGTCCAAGATGTTTTTAATTTCAGTGACAATATTTTTCATTTTGAAAGTTCTGTTTTTTGGCCAGGCGCTGTGGCTCATGCCTGTAATCCCAGCACTTTGGGAGGCTGAGGTGGGTGGATCACGAGGTCAGGAGATGGAGACCATCCTGGCTAACCCGGTGAAACCCCATCTCTGCTAAAAGTACAAAAAATTAGCTAGACGTGGTGGTGGGTGCCTGTAGTCCCAGTTACTCAGGAGGCTGAGTGTGGAGAATGGCGTGAACCCGGGAGGCAGAGCTTGCAGTGAGCCGAGATCGCGCTACTACACTCCAGCCTAGGTGACAGAGCAAGACGCTGTCTCAAAAAAAAAAAAAAAAGAGCTTTTTTTTTTCACACCTCTCTGTTCTTTGTCACTAGCTTCTTAGTTTTCATTGTTGATGTTAGCCTGTCTTTACTGGCTTTAAGTAAGTATGTTTAAAATGATTAATCTCTTTCAGATTGTTGTGCTATTTCAAAGTCTTGGGGAGCCGGTCTTCTTATTTGTTGTGTCTACTGATTGTTCCTCATACTGGATTGTTTCCTCTTGTGAATTGTGCTTTTTTGCCTGACCACTAATCTTCTGCAAAAACTTCTTAGTGTGTATGTATGAGGAAATATCATATATTCTTATTTGCAAAAGACTTGTTGATGAGGAATACCTGGAGCTTCCATTTCTTACAAGAGACATATTTTCCAAGCTTCACTTTCTAAGATTAGTGAGCAGAGATCATATAAGCATCCTTTTCACTAAGAGTGATGCCCACTGGGCACGGTGGCTCATGCCTGTAATCCCAGCACTTTGGGAGGCCAAGGTGGGTGGCTCACGAGGTCAGGAGTTTGAGACCAGCCTGGCCAACATGGTGAAACCCGTGTCTACCAAAAATACAAAAAAATTAGCTGGGCATGGTGGTGCACGTCTGTAATTCCAGCTACTCAGGAGGCTGAGGCAGGAGAATCGCTTGAACCCGGGTGGTCCTGCCCTTCTATGATTCTAGTTTCATTTCCACCTCCCCACCTCTGTACCTATATCAGCATTAAATTTCCAGTCTCCAGCCATTGATATTAATCTATTTGCATCTGAAATCTTTCCAAACAGCTTTGTGTCAGCTTTTGAGATGACCGTGGCTTTAAGTTTGGTGATGAAGCGTTTCCTTTACTTACTTTTGAAACTGAACTATATATTGAACCTTTTGTTTATTTATTTTTTTATAAAGAATTTGTATGTGTTCATAACATTTTACCTTTTCATAAAATTGCATGTAAAACTTTGTAGTAAAAGTTTTAACCTGTGTTGTTACAAACAGCAAATTTCTTTTTTATGTTTTGCAATTTGCAAATGGAAAATAGAAGAGTTTGTAAATTAGATATATGAGTTTGGAAATTATATATCTTATTTTTACTGTAACTAGTGGTCACTTTAATATTTTTTATGAACACATAAAGATTTGTTTTTCCGTAGCAATATAGTTTTTTTTAGTTATCCTTATGGGATAATAGTGATGATTTCCTGCATGTTCTATATCGTATTAATCATTAGTATTATTAGTAATCTGAAGTAAAATGAAGTATGCTTGATTTTTACTTTCTATTCTATTTTCCTTTTCCTTTTTTTTTTTTTTTTTTTTTTCAGTGAGACATGCTCTGTTGTCCAGGCTGGAGTGCAGTGGCGTGATCTTGGCTCACTGCAGCCTCTGCCTCCCAGGTTCAAGTGATTCTCCTGCCTCAGCTTCCCAAATAGCTGGGATTACAGGTGCCTGCCACCACCCCTGACTAATTTTTTGTAATTTTAGTAGAGATGAGGTTTCACCATGTTGGCCAAGCTGGTCTCCAACTCCTGACCTCAAGTGATCCACCCGCCTCAGCCTCCCGAAGTGCTAGGATTACAGGTGTGAGCCGCTGCACCCAGACCTATTTTCCTTCTTTTGTATTACTATTTAAAAATATTATTTACAGGCTGGGTGTGGTGGCTTACACCTGTAATCTCAGCACTTTGAGAGGCCGAGATGGGAGGATTGCTTGAGCCCAGGAGTTCAAGAGCAGCCTGGGCAACAAAACAAGACCCCATCTCTACAAAAAAGCATACAAACAAAAAATTAGCCATGTATGGTGGTGGGCACCTGTAGTCCCTGCTCTTGAAAGGCTGAGATGGGAGGATTGCTTGAGCCAAGGGGTTCAAGGCTGCAGTGTGCTGTGATTGCATCACTGCACTCCAGCCTCGGTGACGGTAATAACCCTGTCTCAAAAAAGAAAAAGATATTATTCACAACATTTTTAGTGTGTTCTCCACTGCTTTAGAAAACCCATTCTTTTTCATTTTGCTCTCAAATTCCTCACTCCTGGTTTCTTAATGTTATTTCTCTGTGTTCTGGAACATTTCTTTGAGTAATGTATTCACAAAAGATGACTAGGTAGTGTTGGCTGAGTTCTTACATAGCTAGAAATGTCTTTTGCCATTATGAGTGAGCAACAGTTAACTTGGATATAAAATTATTGGGACCTTGTATTAGGTAGGTTCAAGCCGAGCATTGTAAAATAAAGCCCCAAATGTACAGATCAAATAAAGATAAAAATTTAGTTCTCTTTAATGTAATACTTTGTTATGCAACAGTGTTCAACGACTGTGTTCCACAAGGCCATCCTGGCTGATGGGATCACCTCTGTTATCACATTATTTGGCTTTCATCTTTGAGTCTAAGAGCGCTCCTTCCCCCCTTGCCCCAGTCTTTTGAAATGTCTAGTCAAGACCCTTTCCTAGTTTTCGTTTCTTTGTTTGTTGGAGATGGAGTCTCACTCTGTCGCCCAGGCTGGAGTGTATGGCACAATCTCGGCTAACTGCAACCTCCATCTCCCAGGTTCAAGCAAGTCTCCTGTCTTAGCCTCCCAAGTAGCTGGGATTATAGGTATGTGCCACAGGCCTGGCTAATTTTTATATTTTTAGTAGAGACAGGGTTTCATCATGTTGGCCAGGCTGGTCTTGAACTCCTGACCTCAGGTGATTGGCCCGCCTTGGCCTCCCAAAGTGCTGTGATTACAGACATGAGCCACTGCGCCCATCCTTGCCAGTTCTCATTAGTTCTCTTTGATGGCTAAAACCTCTTACACTATTATAAGAAAGCATATAGGAGATAAAGTATGTAGGAGATACTGCTATAGAGTTTAAGGAGATAGAGATGGTATTGGCAGTGGTGGTTTTGCCTATGTGCCCTTCTCTAGAGTTGATGTAGAGTTGCCTAGAGTATCCTCCCTTAGAGTTGATGTGAATTAAACACTGTGGTTTTACAAAGAGAACCCCAGAAAAGTAGCTGAGGCCATTGATAAAGAGCAGGTAGGTCATTAGCTGCTATATTATCATTGCTAAATTTTGCATTCTTTTCTTGCAGAAAATATATTAGATTTATTTGTTTAGGATTTGGGGGTGAGCTTTGATGTGTAATTACTTTATCAGTTGATTGTTAACTAGAAAATGAGAAATAAGTGACTTGTTTGCTACCATTGTTTTTGAAGGGAGAAATTCAGAAAATATATTTACTGAGAAGTTAAAGGAAGACAGTATTCCTGCTCCTCGCTCTGTTGGCAGTATTAAAATCAACTTTACCCCTCGAGTATTCCCAACAGCTCTTCGTGAATCACAAGTAGCAGAAGAGGAGGAGGTATATATACTTACTCTAGTTACAATTACCACAAATGAAAATACTTTATTTTTATTTCATCTATTGAAATTAGTACTGGTTCTGAATTTCTTAAGTATTTATTACACTAAAGAAATAACATCATGAATATGTTTTAGAATTTCCTTATGAGAAAATATATTTTGCAGATGTTTTTGGCTCCAGAATAGTGATAAGAGAATACCGACTTAATATATGTACAGTAGGCCAGGCGCAGTGGCTCATGCCTGCAATCCCAGCACTTTGGGAGGCCGAGGTGGGTGGATCACTTGAGGTCAGGAGTTCAAGACCAACCTGACTAACATGGGGAAACTCCATCTGTACTAAAAATACAAAAAATTAGCCAGGCGTGGTGGTGGTGCATACCTGTAATTCCAGCCACTCAGGAGGCTGAGGCAGAAGAATTGCTTGAACAGGGGAGTCAGAGGTTGCCCTGAACTGAGATCTTGCCACTGCACCCCAGCTTGGGTGACAGAGCGAGACTCCATCACAAAACAATGAAAAACTTACGTATATATACATATATAGTACAGTATTGTTTATTCCAAGAGATAAACTGTTGTACTTGCCATTTATTTTATCAAATACATCATTTTCTATAATGTTAATAAATGTATAAACTCTTGATCAGTATGTGTTTGGAAAGAAGAGATTTGGAAATTATTAATATATCATTACAACTAATTATTACCAATAGCAGGTATTTCTAATGTGACATTTTAGAATTAATATCTTCTATCCGTTTATAAATTCCTAAGCCCTGGATTTCAAGTATTGTATCTTTAGTTATATTAGCACTAAGAACTACATTTTTTTGGCTGGGTGCAGTGTCTCATGCCTGTAATGCAAGCATTTTGGGAGGCTGAGGCGGCAGGATCACCTGATGTCAAGAGTTTGAGACCAGCCTGACCAACATGGTGAAACCCCGTCTCTACTAAAAATACAAAAATTAGCCTGGCGTGGTGGCGAGCATCTGTGATCCCAGCTACTAGGGGGGCTGGGGCAGGAGAATTGCTTGAACTTGGGAGGTGGAGGTTGCAGTGAGCCGAGATTGCGCCATTGTACTCCAGCCTGGGCAACACAGTGAGACTTTGAATCAAAAAAAAAAAAAAAAAAAAGCGGTCTTTTTTTTGTTGTTGTTTGTTTTAGAGATGGAGTTTTTGCTCTTGTTGCCCAGGCTGGAGTACAGTGGGACAATCATGGCTCACTGTAGCCTTGAACTCTTGAGCTCAAGTGACCTTCTGTATATTTTTCAGTACAGAAAAATGAAAATATAAAAGAGAATTTTAGATCAATATCCCAGATGAACATTGATGCAAAAATCCTCAATAAAATACTGGCAAACCGAATGCAGCAGCACATCAAAAAGCTTATCCACCATGATCAAATGGGCTTCATCCCTGGGATGAAAGGCTGGTTCAACATACGCAAATCAGTAAACATAATCCAGCATATAAACAGAACCAAAGATAAAAACCGCATGATTATCTCAACAGATGCAGAAAAGGCCTTTGACAAAATTCAACAGCACTTCATGCTAAAAACTCTCAGTAATCTAGATATTGATAGGAAGTATCTCAAAATAATAAGAGCTATTTATGACAAACCCACAGCCAATATCATACTGAATGGGCAAAAACTGGAAGCATTCCCTTTGAAAACTGGCACAAGACAAGGATGCCCTCTCTCACCACTCCTATTCAACACAGCATAGTGTTGGAAGTTCTGGCCAGGGCAATCAGGCAGGAGAAAGAAATAAAGGGGCTCCCCTCTCACCTCTCCCCTCTCCCCTCTGCCCTCTCCCCTCTCCCCTCTCTCTTTCCACGGTCTCCCTCTGTTGCTGAGGCTGGACTGTACTGCCGTGATCTCGGCTCGCTGCCACCTCCCTGCCTCAGGCTCCCATCATTCTCCTGCCTTGGCCTGCCGACTGCCTGGGATTGTAGGCACGCACCGACACGCCTGACTGGTTTTTGTATTTTTGGTGGAGACGGGGTTTCGCCCTGTTGGCCCGGCTGGTCTCCAGCTCCTGACCTCCAGCTCCTGATCTGCCCACCTCGGCCTCCCGAGGTGCTGGGATTACAGATGGAGTCTCGCTCACTCAATGCTCAGTGTTGCCCAGACTGGAGTACAGTGGCATGATCTCGGCTCGCTACAACCTCCACCTCCCAGCCGCCTGCCTTGGCCTCCCAAAATGCTAAGATTACAGCCTCTGCCCGGCCGCCACCCCATCTAGGAAGTGAGGAGCGTCTCTGCCTGGCTGCCCATCGTCTGGGATGTGAGGAGTGCCTCTGCCCGGCTGCCCAGTCTGGGATGTGAGGAGCGCCTCTGCCTGGCCACCCCATCTGGGATGTGAGGAGTGCCTCTGCCCGGCCACCACCCTGTCTGGGATGTGAGGAGTGTCTCTGCCTGGCTGTCCCGTCTAGGAAGTGAGTAGCGCCTCTGCCCGGCTGCCCCATCTGGGAAGTGAGGAACGCCTCTGCCTGGCCACCCCATCTGGGATGTGAGGAGTGCCTCTGCCCGGCCGCCCCATCTGGGAAGTGAGGAGCACCTCTGCCTGGCCACCCCGTCTGGGATGTGAGGAGTGCCTCTGCCCGGCCGCCCAGTCTGGGAAGTGAGGAGCGCCTCTGCCCGGCCGCCCAGTCTGGGAGGTGAGGAGCACCTCTGCCCGGCCACCCCTCGTCTGGGAAGTGAGGAGCGCCTCTGCCTGGCCGCCCCATCTGGGATGTGAGGAGCGCCTCTGCCCGGCTGCCACCCCATCTGGGAAATGGGGAGCGCCTCTGCCCGGCCGCCCCGTCTGGGAACTGAGGAGCGCCTCTGCCCAGCTGCCACCCTGTCTGGGAAGTGGGGAGCGCCTCTGCCCAGCCGCCCCATCTGGGATGTGAGGAGCGCCTCTGCCTGGCTGCCGCGTCTGGGAAGTGAGGAGCGCCTCTGCCCAGCCGCCCCGTCTGGGATGTGAGGAGCGCCTCTGCCCAGCCGCCCCGTCTGGGATGTGAGGAGCGCCTCTGCCCGGCCACGACCCCATCTGGGAAGCGGGGAGCACCTCTGCCCGGCCGCCCCTTCTGGGAAGTGGGGAGCGCCTCTTCCCGGCTGCCCCATCTGGGAGGTGAGGAGCGCCTCTGCCTGGTGCCCTTCGTTTGGGAGGTGAGGAGTGCCTGTGCCTGGCCACCCTGTCTGGGAGGTGAGGAGCGCCTCTGCCCGGCCGCCCTGTCTGGGAGGTGAGGAGTGCCTCTGCCCGGCCGCCCCGTCTGGGAGGTGAGGAGCGCCTCTGCCTGGTGCCCTTCGTTTGGGAGGTGAGGAGTGCCTCTGCCTGGCCACCCTGTCTGGGAGGTGAGGAGCGCCTCTGCCCGGCCGCCCTGTCTGGGAGGTGAGGAGCGCCTCTGCCCGGCTGCCCCGTCTGGGAGGTGAGGAGCGCCTCTGCCCAGCCGCCCCATCTGGGAGGTGTACCCAACAGCTCCGAAGAGACAGCGACCATCGAGAACAGGCCATGATGACGATGGCGGTTTTGTGGAAAAGAAAATGGGGAAATGTGGGGAAAAGAAAGAGAGATCAGATTGTTACTGTGTCTGTGTAGAAAGAAGTAGACATAGGAGACTCCATTTTGTTCTGTACTAAGAAAAATTCTTCTGCTTGGGATGCTGTTAATCTATAACCTTACCCCCAACCCCGTGCTCTCTGAAACATGTGCTGTGTCAACTCAGGGTTATAAATGGATTAAGGGCAGTGCAAGATGTGCTTTGTTAAACAGACTCTTGAAGGCAGCATGCTCGTTAAGAGTCATCACCACTCCCTAATCTCAAGTACCCAGGGACACAAACACCATGGAAGGCTGCAGGGACCTCTGCCTAGGAAAACCAGAGACCTTTGTTCACGTGTTTATCTGCTGTCCTTCTCTCCACTATTATCCTATGACCCTGCCACATCCCTCTCTCCGAGAAACACCCAAGGATGATCAATAAATACTAAAAAAAAAAAAAAAAAAGGGTATTCAATTAGGAAAAGAGGAAGTCAAATTGTCCCTGTTTGCAGATGACATGATTGTATATTTAGAAAACCCCATCGTCTCAGCCCAAAATCTCCTTAAGCTGATAAGCAACTTCAGCAAAGTCTCAGGATACAAAATCAATGTGCAGAAATCACAAGCATTCTTATACACCAATAACAGACAAACAGAGAGCCAAATCATGAGTGAACTCCCATTCACAATTGCTTCAAAGAGAATAAAATACCTAGGAATCCAGCTTACAAGGGATGTGAAGCACCTCTTCAAGGAGAACTACAAACCACTGCTCAACGAAATAAAAGAGGACACAAACAAATGGAAGAACATTCCAAGCTCATGGATAGGAAGAATCAATATCGTAAAAATGGCCATGCTGCCCAAGGTAATTTATAGATTCAATGCCATCTCCAACAAGCTACCAATGACTTTCCCCAAAGAGTTGGAAAACAAACTAAAGTTCATATGGAACCAAAAAAGAACCCACATTGCCAAGACAATCCTAAGCCAAAAGAACAAAGCTGGAGGCATCATGCCACCTGACTTCAAACTACACTACAAGGCTACAGTAACCAAAACAGCATGGTACTGATACCGAAACAGAGATATAGACCAATGGAACAGAACAGAGCCCTCAGAAATAATACCACACATCTACAACCATCTGATCTTTGACAAACCTGACAAAAACAAGAAATGGGGAAAGGATTCCCTATTTAATAAATGGTACTGGGAAAACTGGCTAGCCATATGTAGAAAGCTGAAACTGGATCCCTTCCTTACACCTTATACAAAAATTAATTCAAGATGGATGAAAGACTTAAATGTTAGACCTAAAACCATAAAAACCCTAGAAGAAAACCTAGGCAATACCATTCAGGACATAGGCATGAGCAAGGACTTCATGTCTAAAACGCCAAAAGCAATGGCAACAAAAGCCAAAATCGACAAATGGGATCTAATTAAACTAAAGAGCTTCTGTACAGGAAAAGAAACTACCATCAGAGTGAACAGGCAACCTACAGAATGGGAGAAAATTTTTGCAATCTACTCATCTGACAAAGGGCTAATATCCAGAATCTACAAAGAACTCAAACAAACTTACAAGAAAAAAACAACCCCATCGAAACGTGGGTGAAGGATATGAACAGACACTTCTCAAAAGAAGACATTTATGCAGCCAACAGATACATGAAAAAATGCTCATCATCACTGGCCATCAGAGAAATGCAAATCAAAACCACAATGAGATACCATCTCACACCAGTTATAATGGCGATCATTAAAAAGTCAGGAAACAACAGGTGCTGGAGAGGATGTGGAGAAATAGGAATACTTTTACACTGTTGGTGGGACTGTAAACTAGTTCAACCATTGTGGAAGACAGTGTGGCGATTCCTCAAGGATCTAGACCTAGAAATACCATTTGACCCAGCCATCACATTACTGGGTATATACCCAAAGGATTATAAATCATGCTGCTATAAAGACACATGTACACGTATGTTTATTGCAGCACTATTCACAATAGCAAAGACTTGGAACCAACCCAAATGTCCATCAATGATAGACTGGATTAAGAAAATGTGGCAGTAATGTGTGCCGTCCAGGGCTAGAGCAAGCGCAGCCCCACGGCCTGCACGGCCCTGAGCCATGCTGAGGAGCTGCGCCGGGCACCTCCGCACGCTGAGGGCCCTTTGCCAGCCACCACCGGTAGGCAGGCGCCTGCCGGGTAGTGAGCCGCGACCCGCGCTGAGGTCATTTTCTTCTGAGGAAGTCATTCTTAAGGACTATTCTGTCCCCAACCCCAGCTGGAACAAGGACCTAAGACTGCTCTTTGACCAGTTTATGAAGAAATTTGAAGATGGCTCCTGGAAACGTTTGCCTTCATATAAACATACACCTACTGAAAGGATTCAAGACTTTAAAACCCATTTTCTTGACCCAAAGCTTATGAAAGAAGAACAAGTGTCACAGGCCCAGCTCTTCACCAGAAGCTTTGATGATGGCCTGGGCTTTGAATACATGATGTTCTACAGTGACGTTGAGAAAAGGATGGTTTGCTTATTTCAAGGAGTCCCTTACCTAGAAGGACCACCTGGATTGATTCATGGAGGTGCCATTGCAACCATGATTGATGCTACTGTTGGTATGTGTGCAATGATGGCTGGGGGAATCGTCATGACTGCCAATCTCAACATCAGTTGTAAAAGACCTATCCCTCTTTGTTCTGCTGTTACGATAAATAGCCAACTTGATAAAGTTGAAGGAAAGAAATTTTTTGTTTCCAGTAATGTTCAGAGTGTTGATGAGAAGACCCTATACTCAGAGGCGACAAGCTTACTTATAAAGCTGAATCCTGCTAAAAGTCTGACATAAAGAGCTGCTGGTGAACTCCATCTCATTCTCTCCCCTCCAGAAGAAGCAGTTGTCCCCCGAATACTCTGCTCCCTCACTGCTGAATCCCTGTAGGGAGAAGCCTGCCAACAGTGACCTTCCGAAACAGCCCTCTGAATACAAGGAGGATTCAGTTTCCATCTTCTCAACTTTTTAACACAGAAACACTTCCTGTGAGCATTTCGACAACTCTCAGTCAGGGCGCTGTGGCTCACGCCTATAATCCCAGCACTTTAGGAGGCCAAGGCGGGTGGATTGCCTGAGCTCAGGAGTTCAAGATCAGTCTGGACAACACGATGAAACCCCGTCTCTACTAAAATACAAAAAATTAGCCGGGCATGGTGGCGTGCGCCTGTAGTCCCAGCTACTCAGGAGGCTGAGGCAGGAGAATTGCTTGAACCCGGGAGGCAGAGGTTGCAGTGAGCCAAGATCATGCCACATCACTCCAGCCTGGGCAACAGAACGAGAACCCATCTCAAAACAAAACAAAACAAAAAAAACTCTGTCTCCTTAGGATGTGTTACCTGCTCCACTGCGGACTGGAGAAATAAATGTGTATTGAAACTTTTACTGCAAACTTGAAAATGCTAGAAAACCAAGCATGAAGAATAAATACATGGCAGGGAAGACACAGACATGTGCCTATGCATATACATTGTAAGTTAGTAAGTTAGAAAGCTATCTTTGTTGTATCTGAACACATGAATCTTTTTGGTCAGAGTAGGAAGCACAGCCAAATTCTATAGGAATGAATACCTCAAATCTGTTGTCTGGGATTCTAGAGATTAAACCACTGTGCCATTTAAAAAAGAAAAAAGAAAATGTGGCACATAGACACCATGGAATACTATGCAGCCATAAAAAAGGATGAGTTCATGTCCTTTGTAGGGACATGGATGAAGCTGGAAACCATCATTCTCAGCAAACTATTGCAAGGACAAAAAACCAAACACCGCATGTTCTCACTCATAGGTGGGAATTGAACAATGAGAACACTTGGACACAGGAGGGGGAACATCATACACCGGGGCCTGTTGTGGGGTGGTGGGAGGGGGGAGGGATAGCATTAGGAGATACACCTAATGTAAATGACGAGTTAATGGGTGCAGCACACCAACATGGCACATGTATACATATGTAACAAACCTGCACGTTTTGCACATGTACCCTAGAACTTAAAGTATAATAAAAAAAATGAAAATATTATAACCCAGAAAGATAAAATAATAATCACATGGGCTGGGCATGGTGGCTCACGCCTGTAATCCCAGCACTTTGGGAGGCCGAGGTGGGCAGATCACAAGGTCAGGAGTTCAAGACCAGCCTGGCCAATATGGTGAAACCCCGTCTCTACTAAAAATACAAAAATTGGCCGGGCATGGTGGCACATGCCTGTAATCCTAGCTGTTCAGGAGGCTGAGGCAGGAGAATTGCTTGAACCCAGAAGGCGGAGGTTGCGGTGAGCTGAGATCATGCCACTGCACTCCAGCCTGGGGCACAGAGTGCGATTGTCTCAGAAAAAAAAAATTAATAATAATAATATCATATGAACTCCCAGAAAGCAAGAAATTTGGCTAGAAATTTTATCTATTGTATTTCCACCAGCTATTGAGGTTTAAAAAAAAGTTTAAGGGCGGGCACGGTGGCTCAAGCCTGTAACCCCAGCACTTTGGGAGGCCAAGGTGGGTGAATCACAAGGTCAGGAGTTTGAGACCAGCCTGGCCCATATGGTGAAACCCCGTCTCTACTAAAAATACAAAAAATTAGCTGGGCATGGTGGCGTGTGCCTGTAGTCCCAGCTATTCGGGAGGCTGAGGCAGAAGAATCGCTTGAACCCAGGAGGCGGAGGGTACAGTGAACCGAGATTGTGCCACTGTACTCCAGCCTGGGCAGCTGAGTGAGACTCTGTCTCAAAAAGAAAAAAAGTTTAATAATGTATAAATATGGCCAGGCGCAGTGGCCCATGCCTGTAATCCGAGCACTTTGGGAGGCCGAGGTGGGCGGATCACAAGGTCAGGAGATCGAGACCACGGTGAAACCTCGTCTCTACTAAAAATACAAAAAATTAGCCGGGTGTGGTGGTGGGTGCCTGTAGTCCCAGCTACTTGGGAGGCTGAGGCAGGAGAATGGTGTGAACCTGGGAGGCAGAGCTTGCAGTGAGCCGAGATCGCACCACTGCACTCCAGCCTGAGTGACAGAGCAAGACTCCATCTCAAAAATATATATATATATAAATATTGCAAGATTAAAATCACCATCATTGGCCAGGCGTGGTGGCTCACGCCTATAATCCCAGCATTTTGGGATTCCGAGGTGGGTGGATCACGAGGTCATGTGTTCAATACCAGCCTGGCCAAAATAGTGAAACCCTGTCTCTACTAAAAATACAAGAATTAGCCAGGCATGGTGGCACACGCCTGTAATCCCAGCTACTCGGGAGGCTGAGGCAGGAGAATCACTTGAACCTGGGAGGTGGAGGTTACAGTGAGCCGAGATTGCGCCACTTGCACTCCAGCCTGGGTGACAGAGCAAGATAAAAAAAAAAATTACCACCATCAAGTAGTACGTTAATCTGCTCTGGCTGCTATAAACAAAATACCATAGACTAGGTGGCTTAAACAATAAACAGTCATTTCTCATAGTTCTGGAGGCTGGGAAATCCAAGATCAGGGTGCCAGCATGATTCTTGGTAGGGGTGCTCATCATAACTTGCGGACAACCACTTTCTCACTGTGTCCACATGGGGGAGCTCTGATCTCTTTCTCTTCTTATAAGGATAAACTCATTTTGGGAGCTCTCCTCTCATGACCTAAACCTCATTACCTCTCAGAGGCCCCACTTCCAAATACCGATTCACATTGATGGTTATGGCTTCAGTATATCAATTTGGAGGAGAGGTGGTGAAGACACAAACACTCAGTGTGTAGCAAATATTTCCATCCACTGGAGGAAGACGGAAAATCTAAAAGGAAATGTTAATTAAAAAAAGACCTTTTTATTCTTCATAAGACTTCTTTCTCATTCTAGTGGCTACACAAACAAGCTGAGGCACGAAGAGCAATGAATACTGACATAGCTGAACTTTGCGATTTAAAAGAAGAAGAAAAGAACCCAGAATGGTTGAAGGATAAAGGAAAGTAAGTTGTTTGAACTCTGATCATGAGCTTTATCATGTATGAAGACATTAGTAGTTATCATAGGACGAGTATGGTGGCTCATGCCTGTAATCCCAGCCCTTTGGGAGGCCGAGGTGGGATGATAACTTGAAGCCAGAAGTTCGAGACCAACCTGGGCAACAAAGCGAGATTTTTGTCTCTACAAAAAAACAAACAAAATAAAACATTAGCCTGGTGTGGTGGTGAGCACCTGTAGTCCCAGCTACTCAGAAGGCTGAGGTGGGAGGATCCCTCAAGCCCAGCAGTTCATGGCTGCAGTGAGCTATGATTGTGCCACTGCACTCCAGTCTGGGCAACAGAGTGAGACCCAGTCTTTGAACAAAAAAAGTAGTTATGACATTCTCTAGATATTTTGTCTGTTTGTGTGTTGTTGGAGAAAGATAATGCAAATAAGCAAATAAGGTAGACAGGGCCTCCATATTTTAAAAGTCAGATAACAAGGCAATGAGGCTCTAATTTTATTTTTTTATTTAAATGTCATAAAAATGAAAAAAATTACATCTTTTGGAATGCTTATTAAAATTCCTTTTAAAATCCATTTTACATTTGACATAAGTCCTTTCTGATGTCTCCCATAAAAACGGGCTTTTTGCAAAGCTACAGCTGTTTTGATTATTCTTATCCATTTTTTTTCTTTTTTTTTTGTGAGGTAGAGTCTCATTTTGTCACCCAGGCTGGAGTGTAGTGGTGCAATCTCAGCTCACTGCAACCTCTACCCACCAGGTTCAAGCAGTTCTTCTGCCTCAGCCTCTCAAGTAGCTGGGATTACAGGCATCCACCGCCACACCTGGCGAATTTTTTTTGTATTTTTAGTAGAGACGGGGTTTCACCATGTTGGTCAAGCTGGTCTTGAACTCCTGACCTCTAGTGTTTCATCCACCTCAGTCTCCCAAAATGCTGGGATTACAGGCTTGAGCCCTGGTGTGGGACCTATTCAAATCCATTTCTAAAGATTACCATCTTACTGCCTTCCAGGTCAGTGATGTAAACACAAAAAAGATTACCATATTATCCCAGAAATTATCTTTTATCTGGGCAGTCATTTTATTCATTTGTATATGGATTTCTTTTTTTTTTTTTTTGAGACAAAGTCTCGCTCTTGGTCCCCAGGCTGGAGTGTGATGGCACAATCTTGGCTCAATGCAAACTCCGCCTCCCAGGTTCAAGCGATTCTCCTGCCTCAGCCTCCTCAGTAGCTGGGATTACAGGCGCCTGCCACCACGCCCAAGTAATTTTTGTTTCACCATGTTGGCCAGGCTGGTCTCAAACTCCTGACCTCAGGTGATCCGCGCACCTTGACCTCCCAAAGTGCTGGGATTACGGGCGTGAGCCACTGCACCCGGCCGTGAATATTTTAACATACTGATCAAAAACAGTGAATTCTGGTATATTCTGAGTGGCAATTTGTGTTCATATTTTGAGGCGGCTATAGATATTATTTATTATATTTCATCATATACACTTCTGTGTTTATTTTCCTATTACTTATTACTTCTATAACAAACTACCACAAAGTGGCTTAAAACAACACAAATTTATTATCTTATAGTTCTGTAATTCAGAAGTCCAAAATGAGTTTCACTGGGCCAAAATTAGGTGTCAACTGCATTCCTTTTGAAGGCTCTAGGAGAAAAGCTATTTTCTTAAATTTCCGGCTTCTAAGCTGTTTGCATTCCTTGAATTGTGGCTCCCCAGCCACTGATTGCATTATTCTGACCTCTGCTTCCATGATCTCCTTTTCTGACTCTCCTGCCTCCTTCTACCTTTTATAAGGCCTCTTGTGTTTATGTAAGTCCCACCTACATCATCCAGGGTACTCTCTCCATCAAACTCTTTAACTTATTCACATCTGCAAAGTCCTTTTTGCCATGTTAGGTAACATTCATAGGTTCTGGGATTAGAATATGGACATCTTTTTTTGGGGGGCGGGGGGCGTTATCTGTCTACCACAATATCATATTTTTCCTTTCTTTCTACTTTTTCTTGGTCTTTTCTCTTGTCTGTTACAACACCAGGGATTGTTTTGTGGCGTTTAGCTGGAGTTGGCAATTTTTCTGAAGGTTAGAAGCCTGGAACTGACAGGTTGGTTCTTCTAACTCCCAAGAGTAAAACCATATATAATCTTTCCTCCTCTTTCTGTTCTTCCTTTCTTCCTTCCTATTCATTTATTCAGCCATTAAATAAGCAATTATTGATTGCTTGCTATTTGCCAGACTATAGGCACTTAACAACAGAAATCAGGAGGAGAGAGACGTACACAAATATTTAAAACACTGTGTGGGAAGTACAATAACATGGATAAGAACAAGGTAATAGGGCCGGGTGCCGTGGCTCACGCCTGTAATCCCAGCACTTTGGGAGGCTGAGGCGGGCGGATCACCTGAGGTCGGGAGTTCACCAGACTGGACAACAAGGAGAAACCCTGTCTCTACTAAAAGTACAAAATTAGCTGGGTGTGGTGGCGCATACCTGTAATCCCAGCTACTCGGTGCATACCTGTAATCCCAGCTACTTGGGAGGCTGAGGCAGGAGAATTGCTTGAACCTGGGAGGTGGAGATTGCGGTGAGTCGAGATCGTGCCACTGCACTCCAGCCTGGGCGACAGAGTGAGACTCCATCTCAAGATAAAAAGAAAATTTCTGGCCAGGCACAGTGGCTCACGCCTGTAATCCCAGCAGTTTGAGAGGCCAAGGTGGGTAGATTACTTGAGTTCAGGATTTTGAGACCAGCCTGGCCAATATGGTGAAACCCAGTTTCTACTAAAAATGTAAAAATTGGCTGGGCACGGTGGCTCACTCCTATAATCCCAGCACTCTGGGAGGCCAAGGTGGGTGGATCACCTGAGGTCAGGATTTCGAGACCAGCCTGGCCAACATGGCGAAACCCCATCTCTACTAAAAATACAAAAATTAGCTGGGCGTGGTGGCAGGTGCCTGTAATCCCGGCTACTGAGGAGGCTGAGGCAGGAGAATCGCTTCAACCCGGGAGGTGGAGGTTGCAGTGAGCCGAGATCGCGCCATTGCACTCCAGCCTGGGCAACAAGAGCGAAACTCTGTTTCAAAAAAAAAAAAAAAAATATTAGCTGAGTGTGGTGGCGGGCGCCCATAATCCCAGCTACTCAGAGGCGGAGGCAGGAGAATCGCTTGAACCAAGGAGGTGGAGGTTGCAGTGTGCTGAGATCGAGCCACTGTACTCCAGCCTGGGTGACAGAGCAAGACTCCATCTAAAAAAAAGAATAAGAAAAAGAATTGGGCCCTTTCCTAATATCATGTACAAAAAGAACTCAAAATCGATCAAAGACCTAAATGTAAGGACTAAACTATAAAACTCTTAGAAGAGAACACAGGGTGCTTCCTTACACTGGATTTGGTAATGTTTCCTGGATATGACATCAAAACCATAGGCAACAAAAGAAAAAATGGTTAAGTTGGACCACATCAAAATTAAAAACATTTGTGCATTGAAGACACTATAAATAGAGTAAAAAGGCAACCCACAAAATAGAGAAAATATTTGCAGATCCAGAATATATATGAGCTACTACTCAACAACAAAATAAAAAACCTAATTAAAAAATGGGCAGAGAGGCCAGGTGCAGTGGCTCACACCTATAATCCCAGCTTTTTGGCAGGCCAGGGTGGGTGGATCACCTGAGGCCAGGAGTTCGAGACCAGCCTGGCCATCATGGTGAAACCTTGTCTCTACTAAAAATACAAAAACTAGTCAGGCATTGTGGCGCACACCTGTAATCCCAGCTAATCTGAGTCTCAGAGGCATGAGAATCACTTAAATCTGGGAGGCAGAGGTTGCAGTGAGCTGAGATGGCACCACTGAACTCCATTCTGGGCAATTTAGCAAGACTGCTAAAAAAGAAATAATAATTAAAAAAATAATAATAATGGGCAAAGAACTTAAATAGGCATTTCTCCAAGAAGAGAGACAAATGGCTAGTAAATATAAAAAGATGTTTAACATCACTAACCATTTGGGAAATGTCTTATCAAAACCACTATGAGATGCCACTTCACACCCATTAGGATGGCTACTCAGAAAAAAAACAGAAAATAAGAAGTGTTAGTGAGGATGTGGAGAAATTAGAATCCTGTGCACTGTTGGTAGAGGTGTTGAATGATCCAGCTGCTATGGAAAACACTATTGTGGTTCCCAAAAAAATAAAAATAGGGCCGGGCGCAATGGGTCACGCCTGTAATCCCAGCACTTTGGGAGGCCGAGGCGGGTGGATCACCTGAGGTCAGGAGTTCGAGACCAGCCTGACCAACGTGGAGAAACCCCATCTCTACTAAAAATACAAAATTAGCCAGGCGTGGTGTTGCATGCCTGTAATCCCAGCTACTTGGGAGGCTGAGGCAGGAGAATCACTTGAATCTGGGAGGCGGAGGTTGCTGTGAGCTGAGATCGCGCCATTGCACTCCAGCCTGGGCAACAAGAGTGAAACTCTGTCTCAAAAAAAAAAAAAGTAAAAATATATTTTTTTTCTTTTTTTGAGATAAGGTCTGACTCTATAGCCCAGGCTGGAGTGCAGTGGTGTGAACTTGGCTCACTGCAGCCTCTACCCTTCAGGCTCAAGCCGTCCTCCCACCTAAGCCTCCCAAGTAGCTGGGACCACAGGCACAAGCCACCGTGTCCAGCTAATTTTTGTATTTCTTGTAGAGACAGTGTTTTGCCATGTTGCCCAGGCTGGTCTCAAACTCATGATCTCAAGCTATCTGCCCGCCTTGGCCTCACAAAGTTCTGGGATTATAGGCGTGAGCCACCATGCCTGGCCAAAAATAGAATTATTATATGACCCAGTAATTCCACTTCTTGGTGTATACCCAAAAGAATTAAAAGCAGGAACACAAACAGATATTTATACAACCATGTTCATAACAATAACATTCACGATATCCAAAACGTATAAGCAACCCAAGTGTCCATTGAGGGATAAATGGATAAATAAAATGTGTTATATCCATAACAATGCAATGTTTTTTCAGCTTTAAAAAGAGAGGAAGTCCTGTCACATGCTACAACATGGATGAACCTTGAAGACATTATGCTAAATAAAATAGGCCAGTCACAAAAGGACAAATATATGATTTCACTTATGTGAGTTACTTAGAGTGGTCAAACTCATAGAGCCAGAAAGTCAAATGGGGGTTGCGAACCACTAGAGAGGAGGGGAAATGGAGACTTATTCCCTAATGGGTATGGAGTCTCAATTTGAGATGAAAAGGTTCTAAACATGGGTGGTGGTGATGGTTGCACAATGTAAATGTAGTTAATGCCACTGAGTTTTACATTTAAGAATGGTTAAAATGGTGAATTTTGTTATATATATTTTAGTACAGTTTAAAAAAAAAGGTTTGTTAAAGACACTGGTAGATTACCTAGCCAACATTTATTCTCTCCCTTTATCCTTATTAGCTGAGCCCATATTTTGTTGAGGTGTGCAGCCCTTGCCCGTGTGACTTAGGATGGTGACCCTATTCCAAGTCCAGCAATAAATTCTCATTGACTTCAACAGATCATGACTGCTTTAGTTGCATTCCTGCTTTAAAAAAAAAAGATATAGGTACAAAAATACTTATTATAATGTTCTTTATAAAAGCAAAAGTATTGGAAAACAAGACCCCCTAAATGTACCTAAGTAGGAGGAAATTGGTTTCAGAAATCCTAGCACTTATGAGAGAATACTATAAGAATAATCCATGTATTATGTATACTCTATAAAAATGTATTTCTCTATTTTCTAACATGGAAAGATGGTCATGTTTTTGAATTTTTAAAAGCATTCTAAACAGCAGTATATAGTAGTGAGGAGTAAAATTGGGGAGGTGGGGGTAGGAGGAGAGAGAGAGAGAGAGATGTTGGTGGGGCAGGGGGCAGGCAGGGAGGGAGGCAAGGATAAAGGAAAAGAGAGTTTGAGGGAGAGAAAGACTGGTTTTTGTTTGTGTTTTTGTTTTAAGGGTATGTACTTTTGGTCAATGAGATGTGAAAGGAGGTAAACTGGGAGTTTTCTGGGAAAGATTTTCTTTATCTTAGGGAACATATATCAGAAAATACTGTTACCTTTTCTTCCAATGAGTATTATGCCTGTATGTGGCACCTTGAGCTAATATGTCCATGAGGAAAACCAGCCTGATTGTGGTTCCTGCTGAGTACAGTAGAATGGACAGATGGAAGAAGCCTGCGGCCTTGATAACATCTTTGAGCTGCTAATTGAGGGCTTGGAGCTTCTTTCCTCTGGACTTTTTATTTTTATTTTTTTATCTTCTTTATAAGGGCCTTAATCCCATAGACTTTTAAAATGTGAGATACTTTATTTCCTTACTTGTTTAAGCCCACTTGAGTTGTGGTTCTGTTACTTACAATCAGAAACGTCGCTGATATGAGGCTTTTCAGAAATGTAAACTGTACCCACAGAGTTAGCTTTTCTAGTTTGTACAAGTTATTTTCAGCTTGAGTTTAGCTCAAGTTAGATGTGACAATGGTGTAATCTTACCTTTTATTCAGTTTACTGGCTGCTTTTATAGGTTTACTTTTGACATGTTTAATATTCTAGAGCAGCAAAGTATGCAGTATAATGGAATGAACGTGAATACAAAGTTATATGACATTTTTATTTTCAGCAAAGTATTTTCCATTTTCCTGTTTATGTACTTTTTCAAATTTTTGTAAGTGGAAATTATACATAAAAAATAGGCCTGGTGCGGTGGCTCACGCCTGTAATCCCAGCACTTTGGGAGGCCGAAGCGGGCAGATCACCTGAGGTCGGGAGTTTGAGACCAGTCTGACCAACATGGAAAAACCCCATCTCTAGTAAAAATACAAAATTAGCCAGGCGTGGTGGTACATGCCTGTAATCCCAGCTACTCAGGAGGCTGAGGCAGGAGAATCGTTTGAACCTGGGAGGCAGAGGTTGCGGTGAGCCAAGATCGCACCATTGCACTCCAGCGTGGGCAACAAGAGTGAAACTCTGTCTCAAAAAACAAACAAAAAACAAAGACTTTGCATTTTGAAGAAATCCTTTAATCATGCACATCTCTTTATTTGAAGAGAATTTTGGAACATTTAAACTGAAAGAGTATATCCATTGCAAGTAACCAAAAAACCCAATTTTTTTATATTGAAAGGAATTTATTGTCTTACATAACTAAACAGCTAAAGGTGTTTTCTATTTCAAGTAAAGCTTGATCCAGCAGCTTAACTGTATCATGAAGGGCTCGGTTTCTTTCTGCCTTTTTATTCCTTTCATATTTCCATAGTATCAGCTTTATTCTAATGCCAGCTCTTCCCACCGTGTTAAAAATGGTCAGCAACAATGTGGGCTATGTGACTTCTTCACTTATATCCAGCAGGGGGAGAAATTTGCCCAACTTTTCATTCTTCAACTTTGAAACCAACCCACAGGCTTCATCCTAAATAGAACAATATAGGTCACATGAGCCCATCCCTGAGTCAATTACTGGAGCAAAAATAATGCAAATATGCCTACTGGCTTAAATTACTAATGTCTACCCTTGGAGGTGGGAGTGAGGTCCATTCCATTCAAGTGACAGGCTGGTATATGTGAAAAGAGATGGATTCAGTGCAGCCAACGTTTACCCTAAAGAGAATGCAAAAAGAGGTAAGCCATCCTCTTTGTCAAATACAATTAGATATTATTTCTGTGTTTCTGTTTCAATGTTAAATTGTTTTTCTTCTCTGTTTTTGTCTCATTAGCAAATTGTTTGCAACAGAAAACTATTTGGCAGCTATCAATGCATATAATTTAGCCATAAGACTAAATAATAAGATGCCACTATTGTATTTGAACCGGGCTGCTTGCCACCTAAAACTAAAAAACTTACACAAGGCTATTGAAGATTCTTCTAAGGTATGAATATCTATGTATGATATATGGTGCTTTAAATATATCCTTCTATTAATTGGTTTAAATGATGATCTTTTTCTGTTCAACTGAAATAATTGAGATGCAAAGATTTTAAAGATTGTCTTTCTTATTGAATCTTTTTTTTTAACTGATTTTTTACTAATGGACAAGGAACTGGTGTTTTTTTGTGACTTCTATGAATAGTTAGTTACATTAAAAATCAGCTGTTACTGGCCGGGCGCAGTGGGTCTCACTATATTGCACAGGCAGGTCTCGAACTCCTGGGCTCAAGCTATCCTCCCGCCTCTGCCTCCCTGAGAGCTGGGATTACAGATGTGAGCCACCGCGCCCGGCACCCAGCCCTGATATCTCTACAATCATTTTCTCATTTGCAGGGTAACTTAGTATATTCTACTTTCCATTACTAATATTTCATGTGTATGTCTTGAACTTCTACAGCTTTTTCTTTTTTCCATGTCAAGATAACTTGTTTTAAGGGCATATCATGTGCAAAATCTCTTAGGTAGCTTCTTGAGATTGAGGATATGGAGGACACAACCAAGTCTTCATCACTTTGATATCATACTACTTTTATGATCCAGTTTTTCTTTGACTCTCACAATGCAAACAAATATTTGTTGAATGAATGAATAAGCTGAATCACCCAATCTGAATACAAAAGCCCACAAATGCTATTTAATAATTCCTACTGGTAAAAATAAAGCTGTGGAGATGTGAAATGATAAGCTGAATAATAACCTTGGAGGGGTATGAATCCCATATAGGAACAACTGAAAAATTCCTTAAGTTGTTCAACATATCTCTTCTGGAAAACCTGATAATAATTATTTGTTTTATATATATATAAATATATATTATATATATATTTATATATATTATATATATTTGTTTTATAAAAACAATTATATATATGTTTTATAAAAACAATTATATATATTTATATATATAAAACACAAATAATTATATATATATATTTGTTTTATATATATAATATATCTATATTTGCTAAATTCCTGTACCAGCTAAGCTAAAAATTTAGGTGAGTGATTGAGGCCATTTTTTTTTTTTTTTTTTTGAGATGAGCTCTTGCTCTGTTGCCCAGGCTGGAGTACAGGGGCACAATTTCGGCTCACTGCAAGCTCCGCCTCCCGGGTTCACGCCATTCTCCTGCCTCAGCGTCCGGAGTAGCTGGTACTGAAGGCGCCCGCCATCATACCCGGCTAATTTTTTGTATTTTTAGTAGAGACGGGGTTTCACCGTGTTAGCCAGGATGGTCTCGATCTCCTGACTTCGTGATCCGCCCGCCTGGGCCTCCCAAAGTGCTGGGATTACAGGCATGAGCCACCACACCCGGCCGAGGCCTTTCGTGTGAGTGTGTGTTTATGTGAGACAAAGTCTCACTCTGTCACCAGGCTGGAGTGCAGTGGTGCGTTCTTGGCTTATTGCAACCCCTGCCTCCCGGATTCAAGTGATTCTCCTGCCTCAGCCTCCTGAGTAGCTGGGATTACAGGTGCCCGCTACCACATCTGGCTAGTCTTTGTATTTTTAGTAGAGACAGGGTTTTGCCATGTTGGCCAGGCTGGCCTCAAGCTCCTGACTTTGGGTGATCTGCCCACCTCAGCCTCCGAAAGTGCTGGAATTACAGGCGTGAGCCACCAGGCCCACCCGAGGCTTATTTTAAAATTAGAATTTTTGCCATGTTTTTGCTTGTTGGTTTTTTGTTTTTGGTTTTTTTTTTTTTTTGAGACGGATTCTCGCTCTGTCACCCAGGCTGGAGTGCAGTGGCGCAATCTCGGCTCACTGCAAGCTCTGCCTCCCTGGTTCAAGCAATTCTCCCGCCTCAGCCTCCCAAGTAGCTAGGACTACAGGTGTGCACCACCACAGCCAGATAATTTTTGTATTTTTTTTTAGTAGAGACGGGGTTTTGCCATGTTGGCCAGGCTGGTCCCAAAATCCTGACTTCAGGTGATCCACCTACCTCGGCCTCCCCAAGTGTTGGGATTACAGGCGTGAGCCACCATGCCCAGCCTTTTGCTTGTTTAAATTAAGAAATTATAACTTTCTTGTAATAATTATATATATTTTGTAAGGCACTGGAATTATTGATGCCACCTGTTACAGACAATGCTAATGCAAGAATGAAGGCACATGTACGACGTGGAACAGCATTCTGTCAACTAGAATTGTATGTAGAAGGTAAGGAATTGATAGAAATGGTTTAAGTCCCAAGTTATACTCTGAAAAAAATGTCATTGGAATTATTTAAGATCGTGACTTTTAAGGACTCCATTTTTAAATATTTTTAGCATTTAATTTATTCTTAGTAATGTCTGCAGTATATCTGACAATACATGATTTCTAAATTATATTTAAAAAATTCATTGTAGAAGAGAATTAAAATAAGTGTAAACAACAAGTTTCAGTCTAGAAAAATGCTATATTAGCTGGGTGCAGAGGCTCATGCCTGTAATCCCAGCACTTTGGGAGGCAGAGGCGGGTGGATCACCTGAGGTCGGGAGTTCGAGACCAGCCTGACCAACATGGAGAAACCCTCTACTAAAAACACAAAATTAGCTTGGTGTAGTGGCACATGCCTGTAATCCCAGCTACTTGGGAGGCTGAGGCAGGAGAATCCCTTGAACCCGGGAGGCGGAGATTGCGGTGAGCCGAGATCATGTTATTGCACTCCAGCCTGGGCAACAACAGCGAAACTCCTTCTCAAAAAAAAAAAAATGCTATATTACCAGACAACTCTTCATAGAAACATGTGTGATAAATGCTGGGTGTGGTGCTTCACGCCTGTAATCCCAGGAACTGGGGAGGCTGAGGTGGAAGGATGGCTTGAGGCCAGGAGTTTGAGACCAGCTTGGGCAACATAGTGAGACCCTGTCTCTTAAAAAAAAAAAAATACATGATAGGCTGGGTGTGGTGGCATATGCCTGTAATCTCAGCACTTTGGGAGGCCGAAGCAGGTGGATCACAAGGTCAGGCGATCAAGACCATCCGGGCTAACACGGTGAAACCCCGTCTCTACTAAAAATACAAAAACAAAATTAGCCAGGTGTGGTGGCGGGCGCCTGTAGTCCCAGCTACTCGGGAGACTGAGGCCGGAGAATTGGGTGAACCCGGAAGGCAGAGCTTGCAGTGAGCCAAGATCGCGCCTCTGCGCTACAGCCTGGGTGACAGAGCAAGACTCTGTCTCAAAAAAAAAAAAAAAAGATAAAATATATAAATCATTTGAGATATCATGGATATTTATCTCAGAGAGCTTCTTTGGTCATACCCTGTATGTATGTATGTATTTGTGTGTGTGTGTGTGTGTGTGTGTGTGTGTGTATACACACACCTAAGCTCGGAAATAACTGATCTACCATAGTGCATGCACATTGCTTATATTTGTTAGATTGTATTAAGGTCTGTAATTTAGCTTTATGTATACAGAAAACATAGCATTTATTTTATTTTATTTTAAATAGATTTAGGGGCCGGGCACGGTGGCTCACACCTGTAATCTCAGCACTTTGGGAGGCCAAGGTGGGTGGATCATGAGGTCAGGAGATCGAGGCCATCCTGGCTAACACGGTGAAACCCCATCTCTACTAAAAATACAAAAAATTAGCCAGGTGTGGTGGCAGGTGCCTGTAGTCCCAGCTACTCGGGAGGCTGAGGCAGAAGAATGGTGTGAACCCAGGAGGCAGAGCTTGCAGTGAGCCAAGATCATGCCACTGCACTCCAGCCTGGGCAACAGAAGGAGACTCTGTCTCAAAAAAAAAAAAAAAAAAAAAAGATGGGAATCTAATTTAAAACTTGGTACTTGTTCTGAACCATGCTACTAGTGGTTATTTTTATTTTAAACAACTATTGTCTAGATAAAAGAAGTGCTAATAAAATATTTATTGTATTAATCATCATTGCTGTATAAACACAGGCCTACAGGATTATGAAGCGGCACTTAAGATTGATCCATCCAACAAAATTGTACAAATTGATGCTGAGAAGATTCGGAATGTAATTCAAGGAACAGAACTAAAATCTTAATGACTATTAGAAGTAACTAAGTATTGTTATAAGTTTTTTAAAAACAACTGGAGGCATCTTTGTATATACTATGGCCAGTTGCACAGAATCACTTTCTGTTTAGTACTTTAGTTCTGTTGAGGGCAAAATATTATAAATCTATAGAAAATAAACTGTTTGACTTGAATCATTTCTGAATAAGTAAATCTAAATAAGAAACTATTTTAATTCCTTATTTCTTCATATTAATACATACGTATACCTTTTTGTGTTACTGAATTAAGCTTGCCCTTGTAACAAAATATGTTTTGGTATAGTTACCAGGACACTTACTGATTAATTTTTAACAAGTTAGAATTTTAAAATAAAAGATTTATAAATAACTTTTGTTTGTATTAATATACCATTTAATTGACTGAATGGTTGACTTTGGTTTAATAAATATTGACAGGTTTTCCGTTAGTTTCCAACTGCACAGAACCTTATTTTTTTGTTTAATACTTCTCTAATGCTTGTTGCTCAAGATTAGAGCAGTTCAGCCTAGTATAAAACAACTGTTTAAGAAACCTTATATTCAACTTCAGTTATAGGCTGTGCACCTGAAAACTGATCATATTTCATAACACTATCTGGTGAAGATAAGTTTTCGAGTGAAATAGTTTTCTAGTACCTCCAAGTAGACAAGGGGGAGAAAAGACAGCAAAGTGTAAGATATTAACCTGGAATATTATGGTATTGGTATTGGACTGCACCATCATTTGTGTTGTATCACTGGGATTATGCAAGTGTTAAGCACAACAGCACAGCTTCCCTTTTGCATGTAGTTACTGTAATTCTCTAATTAAATTTTAAAGGTTTTTTTTTTTTTTGAGACGGAGGAAGTCTCCCTCTGTTGCCCAGGCTGGAGTGCAATGGCGCGATCTCAGCTCACTGCAAGCTCTGCCTCCCGGGTTCAGGCCATTCTCCTGCCTCAGCCTCCCGAGTAGATGGGACTACAGGCGCCCGCCACCACGCCTGACTAATTTTTTTGCATTTTTAGTAGAGACGGGGTTTCACCATGTTAGCCAGGATGGTCTCAATCTCCTGATTTCATGATCCACCCGCCTTGGCCTCCCAAAGTGCTGGATTACAGGTGTGAGCCACCGCGCCCAGCCTTTTTTTTTTTTTTTTTTTCTTGAGACAGAGTTTCACTCTTGTTGCCCAGGCTGGAGAGCAGTGGCCTGATCCTAGCTCACTGCATCCTCCACCTCCCAGGTTCAAGGGATTCTCCTGCCTCAGGCCTCCTGAGTAGCTGAGATTACAGGCATCACCACGCCTGATTAATTTTTTGTATTTTTAGTAGAGTCAGGGTTTCATCATGTTGGCCACGTTGGTCTCGAACTGCTGACCTCAGGTGATCCACCCGCCTCGGCCTCCCAAAGTGCAGGGATTACAGGCATGAGCCACCGCGCCCAGCCTTATTTATTTATTTTTGAGATGTAGTCTGGCTCTGTAACCCAGGCTTTAGTGCAGTGGTGCAATCTTGGCTCACTGCAACCTCCGTCTCCTGGGTTCAAGCAATTCTCCTGCCTCAGCCTTCCAAGTAGCTGGGATTACAGGTGCGTGCCACCACATCTGGCTAATTTTTGTATTTTTAGTAGAGACGGGGTTTTACCATGTTGGCCAGGCTGGTCTCGAACTCCTGACCTCGAGTGGTCTGCATGCCTCAGCCTCCCAAAGTGCTGGGATTATAGGCAAGACCCCCCGCGCCTGTCCTAACAAATTTAGTTTAAAGGTCTAATTGGCCTTTATCGGTGACTCACGAATCAAGCAGCATCTTATATAAAGATTTAGAAGAGACACTGCTAGAGGTGGCAGAATAAAATGGCCTTTGCAACATTATGATTAAGATAGTGAAAGAGGCTGGGCGCAGTGGCTCAAGCCTGTAATCCCAGCACTTTGGGAGGCTGAGGCAGGCGGATCACAAGGTCAGGAGATCGAGACCATCCTGGCTAACATGGTGAAACCCCCTCTCTACTAAAAATACAAAAATTTAGCCAGGCGTGGTGGCAGGCGCCTGTAGTCCCACCTACTCGGGAGGCTGAGGCAGGAGAATGGCGTGAACCCGGGAGGTGGAGGTTGCAGTGAGCCGAGATTGTGCCACTGCACTCCAACGTGGGTGAAAGAGCAAGATTCCATCTCAAAAAAAAAAAAAAAAAAAAAAAGTGAGAGAGATTTAACTTAACTGAATTTATCTTGCTTTTAACCTCCAAGCTGTCCTTGTTCATTCCTGAGTGTAGGCTGAACTAACTTTAAAAAACTTAGTGTATAGTTTAAACAAAGTCAGTGACAGCCCTTTCCCAAAGCCGACCTCCTTCTTGCCTGGGGACGGAATTGCCTTTGTAGGACTAACATTAGCCACAAGATTAAAAATTATAGTTTATGCTGGGCATGGTGGCTCATGCCCATAATCCCAGCACTTTGGGACACTGAGGCAGGTGGGTCACTTGAGGTCAGGAGTTAGAGAGCAGCCTGGGCAACATGGTGAAACCCCGTGTCTACTAAGAATACAAAAATTAGCCGGGCGTGGTGGCAGGTGCTTGTAATCCCTAGCTACTTGGGAGGCTGAGGCAGGAGAATCACTTAAAACTGGAGGGTGAAGGTTGCAGTGAGTGGAGATTGAGCCATTGCACTACGGCCTGGGTGACAGGAGTGAAACTCCGTCTCCAAAAAAATTACGGTTTAGAAGTCATACTGCTGGAGGCCAGGCGCGGTGGCTCACGCCTGCAATCCCAGCACTTTGGGAGGCCGAGGTGGGTGGATCACCTGAGGTCGGGAGTTCGAGACCAGCCTGACCAACATGGAGACACCCTGTCTGTACTAAAAATACAAAATTAGCTGGACCTGGTGGCGCTTGCCTGTAATCCCAGCTACTCGGGAGGCTGAGGCAGGAGAATCGCTTGAACCCCAGAGGCCGAGGTTGCGGTGAGCTGAGGTGGTGCCATTGCACTCCAGCCTGGACAACAAGAGCGAAACTCCATCTCAAAAAAAAAAAAGAAGTCATACTGCTGGAGGCTACAAAATTCTGACCCTCCCTAAACTGCTCCTAAGATCAGTGCTTACAATATTTTGCAGACCCTGCACTTAATGAATCAGCTGGCACCACCCAGACCAATAAACTAACTCATCTAATCTTGTGGCCCCCCCACCCAGGAACTAACTTAGCACAAGAAAACAGCTCCAACTCTTTAATTTCATCTCTAACCAATGAGCCACTCCTGGCTCACCGGCTTCACCTCACCCACCAAGTTGTCTTTAAAAACTCTGCTCCCCGGCTGGGCGCGGTGGCTCACGCCTGTAATCCCAGCACTTTGGGAGGCTAAGGCGAGTGGATCACGAGGCCAGGAGTTCAAGAACAGCCTGGCCAAGATGGTGAAACCCCGTCTCTACTAAAAAAACAAAAAAATCAGCCGGGTGTGGTGGCGGGCACCTGTAATCCCAGCCACTCGGGAGGCTGAGGCAGAGAATTGCTTGAACTCAGGAGGCGGAGGTTGCAGTGAGCTGAGATCGGGCCACTGCACTCCAGCCTGGGCGACAGAGCGAGACTGTCTCAAAACAAACAAAAAAAAAAACAAAAACAAAACTCTGGTCTTCTGCACAGCTGGTTCCGTGTGAATTACTCTTTCTCTATTGCAATTTCCGTGTCTTAATTAATTGGCTCTGTCTAGGCAGCAGGCAGAGTAAACCCCTTTGGGGGTTACAAAAACAATTGGTATTTATAGGGTAGCTGAAGCAGGAACAAGAAACAGCATAATACAAAAAGTGGGTTGGTTGATGTAACTTCAGATCACTTTCCTTGCAAGAGTTAAAACAGTGAGGACTTCCCTATCCTGCCAGCTAAAAGGGGCCTGTTTGGGTATTTGGCTATCTTCTCTCTCATGATTTATCAGAAGATCAGATAAACAACTAAATTTTGGGCCAGGCTCAGTGGCTCATGCCTGTAATCCTAGCACTTTGGGAGGCTGAGATGGGCGGATCACCTGAGGTCAAGGGTTCGAGACCAGCCTGGCCAATCCCAGCTCCAGTAAAAATACAAAAATTAGCCAGACATGGTGGCAAGCACCTGCAATCCCAGCTACTCGGGAGTCTGAGGCAGGACAATGACTGAGACAGTGAAAGAGAGCTAACCTAACAGACTCCATCTTGGTTCTAACCTTTAAGCTGTCCTTGTCCCTTCCTGTGCATAGGCTGAACTAACTTTGGGAGGAACTTAGTTTATAGATTATAGTTGGAAACAAAGATGATAACAACCTTTCTCCAAAACCTTTTCCTTCCTGCCTGGGGATTAGACTGCCTTTGTAGGAGTAAGAAATTAGCCACAAGATTAGAAATTATGGTTTAGGAGTCATGCCGTTGGAAGTTACAAGATTCTGACCCTCACTAAACTGCTCCTAAGATCAGTGCTTGAGATATTTTGCAGACCCTGCACTTGCTGGATCAGCTGGCACCACCCAGCTCAATAAACTGGCTCATCCCATCTTGTGACTTCCACCCAGGAAGTGACTCAGTGTAAGAGGACAGCTTCAATTCCTATTGATTTCATCTACCTAACCAATCAGCACTCCTGGCTCACTGGCTTCCCCCGACCCACCAAGTTGTCCTTAAAAACTCTGATTCCCAAATGCTTGGGCGGTCTGATTTGATTAGTAATAAAACGCTGGTCTCCTGCACAGCTGGCTCTGTGTGAATTACTCTGTCTCTATTGCAGTTCCCCTGTCTTGATAAATTGGCTCTGTCTAGGCAGCAGGCAAGGTCAACCCATTGGGCAGTTACACTAGTGCAAGAGGTTCAGTCCAAATCAGTGGCCTTCCATACATTTTATTTAACACATCCCAGAAAGAGGTTGTGAATTACATCAAGCAAAAGGGTTCTGTCCTACACCAGGTTTGGGATGATTTTTCTTTTCCACACGTTAGCTCTTTGCTGACAGAGGTCAAAATATTAGTCCTAATAAAGAGATACTGTCTAATAGTTTAGTGTTATATAAACCTATTCTATCTTGGTTCCCTAGTGTAGAAGAAAATCAGAGTTGAACAGTAAAGTGAAAAAAAAAATGCTTTTACTCAGTAACTTATAATAAGGAAAAAGAGACCTCAGCATGGAACGAGGCTCAGTTCTTTTCATTCCTCTGAGGCCTGAGAATAAAAAATGAAAAAGAACTAGGCTCAGTTCCAAATATGGCATGGACAAGTAGGGATTTATAGCCAAGGAGTAGGTTGGGTAATGAAGGTGGTCAGTGGATGGAAAATTACCAAGAGAAAACATTAGGGGTTAGAGGAATTCTGGTTAAATTGACCTAACAGGATTCTTGCTGAAGACAGGCCAGGTTGATCATTATCACCGGGGGGATGGTAGGGAATGAGGAATCTGGTCAAATATCAAGGGTGATCAGATATTGATGGTGGGGATTCTGGCTAAAGGAACTTGGCAGGATTCTTGCCATGACTGGGCTCTTAAGAGCAAGGTATGTGGCTGGGCATGATGGCTCACGCCTGTAATCCCAGCACTTTGGGAGGCCGAGGTGGGCGGATCACCTGAGGTCGGGAGTTCAAGATCAGCCTGACCAACATGGAGAAACCCCATCTCTACTAACAATACAAAATTAGCCAGGTGTGGTGGCACATGCCTGTAATCCCAGCTACTCAAGAGGCTGAGGCAGGAGAATTGCTTGAACCCGGGAGGTGACGGTTGCAGTGAGCTGAGAATGCGCCATTGCTCTCCAGCAGCCTGGGCAACAAGAGCAAAACTCCATCTCCAAAAAAAAAGCAAGGTACAGCCGGGCACGGGGTCTCACGCCTGTATTCCCAGCACTTTGGGAGGCTGAGGCAGGCGGATGATGAGGTCAGGAGTTGGAGACCAGCCTGACCAACGTGGTGAAACCCTGTCTCTACTAAAAATACAAAACTTAGCCGGGCATGGTGGCGCATGCCTGTAATCCCAGGTACTCAGGAGGCTGAGGCAGGAGAATCGCTTGAACCTGGGAGACAGAGGTTGCAGTGAGCTGAGATCGTGCCACTGCACTCTAGCCTGGATAAAGAGCAAGGTGCAAGGATGGGGCCTAGTCAAAAAAGTGGTTCACAGGAGCCTATCTAGAGTTTGGTCAAGGAGAGACCTCTTAATCACTAGCAAGCCAAGTGCTTTCCAACAAATTTCATCCATGTGGGAAATAAGGGCAAAGGATTTTGCACATGCCATCTAGGGAAAAAGTAGGTGCCTTACTTCATTTTCCACTGCTGTATCAGAATACCACAGACTAGGTAATTTATAAAGGACAGAGATTTATTTGGTTCATGGTTCTGCATGCTGGGCGGTCAAGATTAAGGGACTACATGCATCTGGTGAAGACCTTCTTGCTATATGATAACATGGCAGAATGTATCACATAGTAAGACAGCATGCAAGAAGAGAGGAAATGAAAAGGGGGCTGAACTCCCCTCTTTTATAACTAAACCCAGTCCTGCAATAACTAACTCACTTCTGTATTAAGAACTTTAATTTATTCAAGAGTATGGTGTCCCCATGACCTAATAGTCTCTTGTGTGTGTGTGACAGAGTCTTGCTTTGTCACCCAGGCTAGAGTGCAGTAGTGTGATATAGGCTTACTGAAATCTCCACCTCCTGGGTTCAAGTGATTCTCCTGCCTCAGCCTCCCAAGTAGCTGAGATTACAGGCATGCGCCACCATGCCCGGCTAATTTTGGTATTTTTAGTAGAGATGGCTTTTCACCATGTTGGCCAGGCTGGTCTCAAAACTCCCGACCTCTGGCGATTTGCCCACCTTGGCCTCCCAAAATGCTGGGATTACAGGTGTGAGACACTGTGCCTGGCCTATTTTTGTATTTTTTAATAGAGACAGCGTTTCACCATATTGGCCAGCCTGGTCTCACACTCCTGATCTTAAGTGATCCACCGGCCTTAGCCTCCCAAAGTGCTGAGATTGCAGTTGTGAGCCACCGCGCTGGCTTTACTTTAGCTTTTTAGTCCATATTAAGGACTAACATTACTCTCTAGTTATCTTCAGCTATATTTACATCTGATTGCTGTAGGTCAGCAGTTCTCAAAATGTGTTCTAATCAGAATACAAATACTCTGGTCAGCATGGTGGCTCACACCCATAATCCCAACACTTTGGGAGGTGGTGGGTCATGCCTATAATCCTAGCACTTGGGAGGAGGTGGGAGGATAACTTGAGCCCAGGAGTCCAAGACTAACCTAAGCAACATAGCGAGACCCCCATCTCTATAAAAAATAGAAAAAAAGTTAGCCAGGCATGGTGGTGCATGACTGTAGTCGTAGCTACTTGGAAGGCTGAGGTTGGAAAATCGCTTGAGCCGGGGAAGTCAAGGTTGAGGTTGAGGTTACAGTGAGCTGTGCTTGTGTCATTGCGCTCCAGCCTGGGTGACAGAGGGAGACCCTGACTCAAAAAGAATACAAAATATGCTATATTATATCATATCTTAAAAAAAAAAACTTTTGGCTCTACATCTAGCTATTGCCCCATTTATCTGTTCAGTGTGCAGCAAAACTACTTATAATTAGTTTTGAGTTCTTCTGTTCTTTCTTATTCCAATAAAGTTTTCCTCTCTACCGCTTCTTGTTGTAGAGAGGAATACTTTTATTTATTTATTTATTTATTTATTTATTTATTTATTTATTTATTTATTTATTTTTGAAAAGGAGTTTTGCTCGTCACCCAGGCCGGAGTGCAATGTCGTGATCTTGGCTCATTGCAAACTCTACCTCCTGGGTTCGAGCGATTCTCCTGCCTCAGCCTCCCAAGTAGCTGGGATTACAGGCTGCCACCATCACACCCGGCTAATTTTGGTATTTTTAGTAGAGACGGAGTTTCACCATGTTGGCCAGGTTGGTCTCAAACGCCTGACCTCAGGCGATTTGCCCACCTCAGCCTGCCAAAGTGCTGGGATTACAGGTGTGAGCCTTCGAGCCTGGCCTTGTTGAAATAATTCTGTTTGAAGTCATCCATGACCTCTGATTTGCCTAATCAAAGGTCAGTTCTCAATTCATATGCTATATCTCCCAAGATAATTTCACACTGCTGGGTCATTCCCTCTCCTTGAAACAAGCTGGGCTTCCAGGCCTCACAGTCTTCTAATTTCCTCTTTCTTCACTAGTCACTCCTTCTTGGTCTCATTTGTTTCTTCTTGTTTTTTGCCTTGACCTCTAAATGGTGGTTTTCCCTAAAGCATAGTCCTCAGGTCTGTTTTCTACCTACACTTTGTAGTCTTATCTGGTTTAATCATTTTAAATAACATGTTCCAAGTGATTATCTTCAATTTGGGCTACTCCCTTGAATTCAAGTTGTATATTCAATTGCCTTACATCAACTTGACTTTCCTCAGATGTTCTCTTAACCTCCTCTAGAGGGTGTGGTCAGACATCTCCTTATCAGAAACCTTCCCTTTCCACCTACCTAAAGTAACTCCTTGCTGAAGTACTCACTTTCCTCCTAACTCTATTTTATGTTTTTTCCCATAACACTTATCACTTGGCATATTCTATACATGTAGCCATATATATTTACATACTTACCTATGTATGTTATCATGTTATTTATGTATATATTCATGTGTATTTTTATTTGTAAATATATAAAAATATGTATTTATACATGCTTTTTGGTCTGTTTTCTCCTGCTGGGATTCATTAGAATCTAAACTCCATTAGGACTAGCTTCTAGTGCCTAGTATAGTCCTGGGACCTTTATTATTATTATTATTGTTATACATTTTTTTGAGACGGAGTTTCCCTCTTGTTGTCCAGGCTGGAGTGCAATGGCGTGATATCGGCTCACCGCAACCTCTGCCTCTGGGGTTCAAGAGATTCTCCTGCCTCAGACTCCCAAGTAGCTGGGATTACAGGCATGCGCCACCATGCCAGCTAATTTTTCTTGTATTTTTAATGGAGATGGGGTTTCTCCATATTGGTCAGGCTGGTCTTGAACTCCTGACCTCAGGTGATCTGCCTGCCTCAGCCTCCCAAAGTACTGGGATTACAGGCGTGAGCCACCATGCCCAGTCAGTCCTGGGACTTTAATAGGCACTGAATGACTGTGTATATAATGAAATTCCAGATGATATGCTTGATTTTCAGCTACTTATCCTGATAATTTTATTATTATTATTTTTTAGATTAAGTCTCCCTCTGTCACTCAGGTTGGAGTGCAGTGGCATGATCTCAGCTCACTGCAACCTCCACCTCCCAGGTTGAAGAGATTCCTGTGCCTCAGCCTCTGGAGTAGCTGGGATTACAGGCATGCATCACCATGCCTGGCTAAGCATTTTGTATTTTTAGTAGAGATGTGGTCTCACCATGTTGCCCAGGCTTGCCTTGAATTTCTGGCTTCCTGTAATCGGACCACCTCGGCCTCTCAAAAGTGCTGGGATTTTAAGTGTGAGCCACTGTGCCTGGAGTATCCTGAGAATTTTTTTTTTTTTTTTTGAGAGAGTCTCATTCTGTTGCCCAGGCTGCAGTGCAGTGGTGTGATCTTGGCTCACTGCAACCTCTGCCTCCTGGGTTCAAGCAATTCTCCTGCTGCAGCCTCCTAAGTAGCTGGGACTATAGGCACACACCACCACGCCTGGCTAATTTTTTGTATTTTTAGTAGAGACGGGGTTTTGTCATGTTGGCTAGGCTGGTCTCGACCTCCTGACCTCAAGTGATCCGCCCGCCTCGGCCTCCCAAAATGCTGGGATTACAGGTGTAAGCCACCGTGCCCAGCCAATCCTGAGAATTTAGCAACAACAAAAATGACCGAACAGTGCACCACTGCCATGGGTAGGAATTTTAGGTTAGTATCTAGATTCTACATATAAAAAGGTAAATTCACTTGCCATGAATTGGGCACCTACAGTGAAGGGGGAAAATGGTTTGTATGGTTTATACTGCAAGAACAGGCTAATAAACTAAAATGTTATTGCATAATTCACTTGGACATCTTGTGCAGTGCCTCACTATTTGATGTTTTGAGGAAGTGAAAAAAATTAATTTTTCTTCTTGCTTGTGCCATTACCAAATATCAGTTTTGGGGGGGTAATTGGAAGAAGTTGATGAGTCTGCAGAGTTTGAGCTGTTTCCTTACATCAAGCAAATTTTATGATTAGAAGATTCAACTTTTATAATCCCCTTATGACTCACAAATTTATTCTTTCTAATTGATGGTAATATCCTGAACTGAAACCAACAGGGGAAAATAACAATGATTTTTTTTTTCCAGAAAGATACTCAGACCCAATTATCAACATATGGTTTAAACAGATGGCAGCTGAAATAAATCTGTGTGTGCAGTAGAATCAAAGATTTTAAAGAATTGTGTAGCCTGTCACCTGCCACTGCTCACACTATGTTGAAGATATATAAAATTAATTGCATTTATAAAAATATACCACATTGTCTCACATCTTTGTACTTTTATCCATATAGTTTCTTCTCCCTAGAATAGCCTTCTTTTGATTTAGCTTTATCTTCTCCAGGACACTTCTCCTGATCTCTCTGGTCTCAATTTGAGCAATTCTGTGTCTGTCTGAAAGGCCTGTGCATACTGCCTACTTTACATTACAAAAATTATCACATATTAATTTGCTAATCTCATTCTCCCAAAATACTTTTTTTTATTCTTTTTTTTTGAGACAGAGTTTTGCTCTTGTTGTCCAGGTTGGAGTGCAATGGCGTGATCTTGGCTCACTGCAACCTCCACCTCCCAGGTTCAAGTGATTCTCCTGCCTCAGCCTCCCAAAGTAGCTGGGATTACAGGCACCCGCTGCCATGCCCAGCTGATTTTTTTGTATCTTAGTTGAGATGGGGTTTCACCATTTTGGCCAGGCCGGTTGGTCTTAAACTCCTGACCTCAGGTGATCCACCAGCCCCGGGCTCCCAATGTGCTGGGATTACAGGCGTGAGCCACCGCACCCGGCCAATATTGTTAATTAAAACAAAAATCACTGTCTTTTATTTCTGTATCTCTATTTGCATAGTACAGTCTGCCATCAGTCGGGGTTCAAAAAATATTTGCTCAATCAATCAATAAATTACAAGTTCTCTCTTCCACCAGCCTAGCAGTGGGAACTAACACAATGTTAAAAGTGGGAAATTGGCTGGGCAGTGTGGCTCACTCCTGTAATCCCAACACTTTGGGAGGCCGAGGCAGGATGACTGCTTGAGGACAGGAGTTTGAGATCAGCCTGGGCAACACAGTGAGACTCCATCTACACATACACACACACACACACACACACACACACACACCCCCCACAAATTAGCTAGGGGCATGGTTGTTGGTGCCTGTAGTCCCAGCTAGTCGAGAGGCTGAGGTGGGGGATGGTTTGAGCCCAGGAGTCCAAGGTTGCAGTGAACCATGATCATGCCACTGCATTCCAGCTTGGGTGAGATAAGGTGAAACCATTTCTCCAGAAACAAAAAATATAAGTGTGTTGGCTGGGCACAGTGACTCACACCTGTAATCTCAGCACTTTGGGTGGCTGAGGCAGGCGGATCACCAGGTCAGGAAATTGAGACCATCCTAGCTAACAGGGTGAAACCCCGTCTCTACTAAAAATACAAAAAATTAGCTGGGTGTAGTGGCGAGTGCCTGTAATCCCAGCTACTCAGGAGGCTGAGGCAGGAAAATCGCTTGAACCTGGGAGGCGGAGGTCGCAGTGAGCAACCACTGCACTCTAACCTGCGCGACAGAGCGAGACTCCAACTCAAAAAAAAAAAAAAAAAAAAGTGTGAAATTGTTGGTCAGAAGCTTCCTTAAATCAATTTTTTTTCTTACAGCTCCTGTGTTCCTTTGTCTTGATAAGTATACTCAGTAGATAAGTAAATAAAATATGAAAGGCTTTTGAAGCTTTTGGATTACATAGACTAAAACACTTTCTACCTTTTATTTTGCTATTTTGAACATATTTTCATTTAAAAAGTCACTGTCATGTAGTTGTCAGTTGAAATACTTTATTTAACTTATTTTAAAAATTGATTCAAAACTTTTTATCTTCTTTATTAGGTATTCTACCCTTAGATTTAACACTCATTTTTCCCGAGTATATTTTCTCTTCAATATACAAAGGAATATATTCAACATACAAAGGAATATATTTTCATAGAGTGTGTTGAATATTAGGAAAATCAAGAGTTCTGGTTCTGTCAGGTGCAGTATTTAGAGTGTTATTTTGATAAAATCCAGTTGCTCTGATATGGCTTGAAAATACTTGCTCCTTTGGAGTATAATTGCAGGGGAAAAACTGTGGAATAGGTAGAAATTCACCATAATGACTTGAACTGGTTTTATACATAATCATTTGAGGTTTTGATAGTGAGGTGGCTGTCTGGAGTGTCTTTGGATCCAACATACACGAAAACACAGGATTGCCAGGGTTCACACAAGGAGGCAGTTGTTCAGATTTCATTTTTGTGTCTGAATTTGAAGGTGAAGTACTTTTCTTATCCTAAAAGATAAACACATAAAATCATTCTCCATTATAAAGTTCTGAAAAAAATAAAATTGAATTCAGTCCCACCCACTTCCCTTTTTCAGGAATTCTGTTCTCTTGAGGGCATTGAATGTTAGGCCTCTGAGCCCCAGCTAAGCCATCATATCCCTAGTGACCTGCATGTATACATCCAGATGGCCTGAAGCAAGTGAAGAATCACCAAAGAAGTGAAAATGGCTGGTTCCTGCCTTAACTGATGACATTACCTTGTGAAATTCCTTCTCCTGGCTCAGAACCTCCCCCACTGAGCACCTTGTGACCCCTGCCCCTGCCCGCCAGAGAATAACCCCCTTTGACTGTAATTTTCCATTACCTACCCAAATCCTATAAAACGGCCCCACCCCTATCTCCCTTCGCTGACTGTCTTTTCGGACTCAGCCCGCCTGCACCCAGGTGATTAAAAAGCTTTATTGCTCACACAAAGCCTGTTTGGTGGTCTCTTCTCTTGACGTTGAAGACTACCCTTAAAATCACATACACCTGTACACAGAGCAAAGTTGTCAAAAATATGCTAAGTTACCTTTTTAAACATTCTGTACTAGAACTATGAGAATTTATTTAAAAATCTGTAAATCAGAGGGAAAAATCTGTAAAAGTCATAGTTAGAAGAGGAAGTACAGCTTGATTTTAGAGTGAGAAAGGAACAAGATAAACATCCAGGGTTAGCCTGGGTATGTGGGCAGCCATTAAACAACTAATTACATAGCTAACTGAATAATTACAATTGTGATAACTGCTATGAAGAAAAAAAATACAAGATATTAATGAAGAAAGAATGGGGGTTCTAATCTAGTGTTGGGGGTTAGGGAAAGCCATTCTACTGAAGTACCATTCAATCTAAGATTGACTACAAGGCAAGGAAGTAAAAGATAGAGGTGGGGACAAAGTATGGCAAAAGTCAAGTACATTAGGTTGAAAATGTCATGAGATCAGAATAGAGAGCCAGGGTTTAGATCTCTTAGGGTTTTGTTGACTGTGTTTAAAATCTGAATCTTTATTGTAAAAGCAATGAAAAACTATTGAAGGGTTTTAAGGAGAGGAGTGACATGAGGTAATATAATTCTAGTAAAATTACTTTGGCTGTTGTTAGGGCCTGTGTGAATGTGGTGAGGAGCTGCAGTAGTCCATGTGAGTAATGATGACAATATATAGTAGGTGGTAGCATGGAGATGGAGCAAATTTGTTTGTTTTGTTTTGTTTTGTGTGTTTGTTTTGTTTTGTTTTGTGTGTTTGTTTTTTGAGACAGTCTCGCTCTGTCATCCAGGCTGGACTGCAATGGTGCAGTCTCGGCTCACTGCAACCTCCGCCTCCCGGGTTCAAGCAATTCTCCTGCCTCAGCCTCCCAACTAGCTGGGATTATGGGAGCTCACCACGACACCCAGCTAATTTTTTTTATTTTTAGTAGAGACAGGGTTTCACCATGTTGGCCAGACTGGTCTCGAACTCCTGACCTCAGGTGATCCACCTACCTCGGCCTCCCAAAGTGTTGGGATTACAGGTGTGAGTCACCGCGCCCAGCCGATGGAGCAAATGTGAAATATATTTTGGAAGTAGAATTCACAGGATCTCATGATTGATTGGAGGTGGGTGGTGAGGGAAAAGGACAGATCCAGGATAACTTCCAGGTTTCTGGACAAACACTTGGGCGGATGGTGGTGCCATTTACTACAATGTAATATGTAAATTAAATATATATATGTAATTTTATATATAGATGATACATAATTTTGGCACTGAAAAGCACTTTGCATTGATGATGGCCTGATAAATTAATATAACAATGTTTCGTCCAGGCGCAGTGGCTCACACCTGTAATCCCAGCACTTTGGGAGGCCGAGGTGGGCGGATCACGAGGTCAAGAGATTGAGACCATCCCGGACAACATGGTGAAACCCCATCTCTACTAAAAATACAAAAATTAGCTGGTTGTGGTGGCATGCGCCTGTAGTCCCAGCTACTCGGGAGGCTGAGGCAGGAGAGGATCCCTTGGACCCATGAGGCAGAGGTTGCAGTGAGCCAAGATCGCGCCACTGCACTCCAGCCTGGTGACAAAGCAAAAGACTCTATCTCTCTCTGTCTATATATATAACAATGTTTAAAAAAACCAACAAACTGCATGAAAAACTCTAAAAAATGTCATGACTGAATCCTGAAATTCTGATTGTGAATTCTATCCTAAGAAACTTTATTGTAGAAAAATTTAATTCACAGCATTACTTACAAAAGAACTGAAATGTGTACTGATTTAGATGGAAGTTAATTTTAATTCTAATGCTAATGCCAAAAATACTAAGGGAGAAGACCACCCCTCATATTGTCTTATGCCCAATTTCTGCCTCCAAAGAAAGAAGAAGTAAAAACTAAAAGGCAGAAATGAAATCCACAGGCAGACAGCCTGGCACTACACCCTGGGCCTGGTAGTTAAAGATCGACCCCTGACCTAATCGGTTATGTTATCTATAGAATACAGACATTTTATGGAAAAGCATTGTGAAAATCCCTGTCCTGTTCTGTTCCATTCTAATTACTGGTGCATGCAGCCCCCAGTCACGTACCCGCTGCTTGCTCAATCGATCAGGACTCTCTCACGCGGACCCCCTTAGAGTTGTAAGCCCTTAAGAGGGACAGGAATTGCTCACTCAGGGAGCTAGGTTGTTGGAGACGTGATTCTTGCTGAATGGCCGAATAAAGCCCTTCCTTCCCTTCCCTCTTTTTTTTTTTTTTTGAGATGAAGTCTCACTCTTGTCCCCCAGGCTGGAGTGCAATGGCAGGATCTCAGCTCACTGCAACCTCCGCCTTCCAGGTTCAAGCGATTGTCCTGCCTCAGCCTCCCGAGTAGATGGGATTACAGGCACCTGCCACCACGCCTGGCTAATTTTTGTATTTTTAGTGGAGAAAGGGTTTCACCATGTTGGCCAGGCTGGTCTCCAACTCCTGACCTTAGGTGATCCACCTGCCTCGGCCTCCCAAAGTGCTGGGATTACAGGCGTGAGCCACCACACTCGGCCAAGCCCTTCCTTCTTTAACTCGGTGTCTGAGGGGTTTTGTCTGCGGCTTGTCCTGCTACAATACTAATAGAAGTACTTGAAAATAGCTTATTTTCTTAAATAGTTAAGTTTCTTCTGCAACCTTACATTGATGTAAGATAAACGTTCACCCAGCCCTGGTATAATTATGTCAGAATAATTACAAACTGGGTATTCTCTAAAGTGCTGTTAGTATAAATAGACTTTTCGTTTAATAAATTTCACTTTGAGATGGTTCACCTATTAAAAGTTAATAGATGAACAATCAATGTTTTGTTTTTCTTTTTTTTGAGATGGAGTCTCACTCTGTTGCCCAGGCTGGAGTGTAGTGGCGCCATCTCGGCTCACTGCAACCTCCCCATCTTGGGTTCTAGCGATTCTCATGCCTCAGCCTCCCAAGCAGCTGGGATTACAGACATGCGCCACCATGCCCAGCTAATTTTTGTATTTTAGTAGAGATAGGGTTTCACCATGTTGGCCAGGCTGGCCTCGGACTTCTGACCTGAGGTGATCCACCTGCCTCAACCTCCCAAAATGCTGGGATTACAGGCGTGAGCCACCATGCCCGGCTGGAAAATCTATTAAAAGTTAATGACTTCACTTAATAACTTTTTTGGAAGACTTACAATGACTAATCCTTTATAAATTTAATTTCATTTGCATTTCTAGTTGGGAAAATTACAAATATAAGAACATTTCTAGGCCGAGTCAGTGGATCACCTGAGGTCAGGAGTCTGAGATCAGCCTGGCCAACATGGTGAAACCCTGCCTCTACTAAAAATACAAAAAATTAGCCAAGCGTGGTGGCACACACCTGTAATCCCAGCTACTCGGGAGGCTGAGGCAGGGGAATTGCTTGAACCCAGGAGGCCAAGGTTGCAGTGATCCGAGATTATGCCACTCACTGACTCCAGCCGGGGCAACAAGAGTGAAACTCTGTCTCAAAAAAAAAAACAAAAAAAGAACAACAAAAAAAACTAGGCCTGGCGCGGTGGCTCACGCTTGTAATCCCAGCACTTTGGGAAGCTGAGGCGGGTAGATCACAGGGTCAGGAGATCCAGACCATCCTGGCTAACGCGGTGAAACCCTGTCTCTACTAAAAATACAAAGAATTAGCCAGGCGTGGTGGCGGGCGCCTGTAGTCCCAGCTACTTGGGAGGCTGAGGCAGGAGAATGGCGTGAACCTGGGAGGTGGAGCTTGCCTTGAGCCGAGATCCTGCCACTGCACTCCAGCCTGGGCGACAGAGCGAGACTCCGTCTCAAAAAAAAAAAAAAGCATTTCTCTATGTAATATCTTATATCTACTCATATTTTAAATGTACTTAGAGCTGAAAAATAAAAAAAGTCCTAATGAGTTGAAATGAAGCTGATTTAAAATGCTTTCCCCATAAAAACATTCTTTTTTTTTTTTTTTGAAACGGAGTTTTGCTCTTGTTACCGAGGCTGGAGTGCAATGGCGCGATCTTGGCTCACTGCAACCTCTGCCTCCCAGGTTCAAGGGATTCTCCTGCCTCAGCCTCCCGAGTAGCTGGGATTACAGGCATGTGCCACACCAGGCCCAGCTAATTTTGTATTTTTAGTAGAGACAGGGTTTCTCCATGTTGGTCAGGCTGGTCTCAAACTCCCGACCTCAAGTGATCTGCCTGCCTTGGCCTCCCAAAGTGCTGGGATTACAGGCGTGAGCCACCATGCCCGGCCCTTAAAAACATTCTTAAAGGGCAGCTTTTAATTAACTGTTTTGGTTTGGAGAAGGGAGAAAGTTTTTCTCTGTCACTCAGGCTAGAGTGCAGTAGTGATCGTAGTTCACTGCAGCCTCAAACTCCTGGATTCCAGTGACCCTCCCAAGTAGCTAGGACTACATGCACACCACCATACCCAGCTAATTTTTATAATTTTTTTTTTTTTTTTTTTTTGAGATGGAGTCTCACCTTTTTGCCCAGGCCAGAGTGCAGTGGCAGGATCTTGGCTCACTGCAAGCTCCACCACCTGGGTTTACGCCATTCTCCTGCCTCAGCCTCCCGAGTAGCTGGAACTACAGGCGCCAGCCACCATGCCCGGCAAATTTTTTGTATTTTTAGTAGAGACGGGGTTTCACCGTGTTAGCCAGGATGGTCTCGATCTCCTGACCTCGTGATCCGCCCGCCTCGGCCTCCCAAAGTGCTGGGATTATAGGTGCGCACCACTGCGCCCAGCCTTAATTTTTATAATTTTTTTGTAGGGATGAGGTCTTGCTATGTTGCCCAGGCTGGTCTTGAACTCCTGGTCTCAAGCAATCCTCCTGCCTTGGCTTCCCACAGCACTGGGATTACAGGCATAAGCTACCATGTCAATCCCCAGCTTTTAAATTAAAAGTACTATAAAACCATATTCAATCTACTCTTCATCAACTTTTTCTTTTTTTTGAGACAGAGATCTCACTTTGTTGACCAGGCTGGAGTGCACTGGCTGTTCACAAATGGGATAATAGTGCACTGCAACCTGGAACTCCTGGGCTGAAGTGATCCTCAGGCCTTGGCTTCTCAAGGTGGGACTTCAGGTACATGCCACAGTGTCCAGCTTTCAGTCAATTATTAATGTTCTACCTGAATAGTGTCCCTACTAAAGTTTTTGAAAGTATTTTTCCATGAATAAGGGGACTGAAAATATGAATCAAATATAAAGCAATTTAAACTTGGACAAGTCACTTAGATTCTCTGTGCCTAAAATTTGTTTGTAAAACAGTGGAGCCTGGATTATTTGACCTCTCAGGTCTCTTCTACCAACTCCACAGAATTTATTAACTTTATAAACTTCAGGCAGAATCATAGTGTAGTATACTATGTTTTCATGTTTTGCTTTATTTTAATGAGAATCATAAGCGAAAGAGGGCTGGATGTGATATATTGGAAGAGTAGCACAAGGCAACAACTATGATCTAGGTTCTCATACTTTATCATTTCACCTTTATTTGTATATTATCTGTAAAACTGGTAAATAAAAATCTGCCATAGTTCCTATGGTTGTGGAGATTAAATGAAAGAAAATTTGATGTAAATGGTGAATCACTACATGAATGGGATCAATTTTTTTTTTTTTTTTTTTTTTTTTTTGTGGAGACAGAGTCTCACTCTGTTGCCCAGTCTGGAGTGCAATGGCGTGATCTTGGCTCAATGCAACCTCTGCCTCCTGGGTTCAAGCAATTCTCCTGCCTTAGCCTCCCAAGTCGCTGGGCTTAAAGGCGTGCACCACCATGCTCAGCTAAATTTTTTTTTTTTTTTTTGTGAGAAGGAGTTTTGCTCTTGTTGCCCAGGCTGGAGGGCGATGGTGCAATCTCAGCTCACCGCAACCTCCGCCTTCTGGGTTCAAGCCATTCTCCTGCCTCAGACTCCCGAGTAGCTGGGATTACAGGCATGCACCACCATGCCTGGCTAATTGTGTATTTTTAGTAGAGATGGGGTTTCTCCATGTTAGTCAGGTTGGTCTCGAACTCCCAACGTCAGGTGATCTGCCCGCCTCGGCCTCCCAAAGTGCTGGAATTACAAGCGTGAGCCACCGTGCCTAGCCTAATTTTTGTATTTTTAGTAGAGATGGGGTTTCACCATGATGGCCAGGCTGGTTTTGGACTCCTGACCTCAAGTGATCCACCTGCCTCGGCTTCCCAAAGTGTTGGGATTACAGGTGTGAGCCACTGCGCCTGGCCAAATGGAATCAATTTTTATCACTATTTTATTTTATTTATTTTATTTTATTTTTTGAGATGGAGTTTTGCTCTGTCGCCTAAGCTGGAGTGCAGTGGCGCAGTCGCAGCTCATTGTAACCTCTGCGTCCCGGGTTCAAGTGATTCCCCTGCCTCAGCTTCCAGAGTAGCTGGGACTACAGGTGCCTGCCAACACACCTGGCTAATTTTTGTGTTTTTAGTAGAAATGGGGTTTCACCATGTTGGCCAGGCTGTTCCCAAACTCCTGACCTCTGATGATCCGCCTACCTCAGCTTTCCAAAGTGCTGGGACTATAGTCGTGAGCCACCATGCCTCACCAAATTTTATTATTTTCTTTTTTGCAGGTTTACCTCAATGTATGATCTTCCAGAAACAGTTCTGAAACCTACAGGTTAATGACCTTGTATTAGCATAATATGGTTTGCTAATATTCACTTAATACTCATAAGTTTGTAGTTGGCAAAGCTGGAAATAGAACTCAGGTTCACTGAGTGTCATCAATGTTATTCTCCTCAGATCTTGCTGTTTATTCTTTTTGATACTGCTTATTAATTTGTTTTAAATATTAACAACAGATACTGGATAATAGTAAATCATAAGAATTTTAAAATTTTGATGGTATCTCAACTGATCAGCTTTTCTTAAATTTTCTAGGTTTCCTCAGCACAGGGGAAAGCTTTATAGGTGGAAGGTGGAGGCCCTGTGACTTGTGCAGAAAAGTACCACTGTAATTTACTTTTATGGGCACCTAAGCAGGTTGCCCAGGGCAACTTGTAGATTTTGTTGTTGTTGTTGTTAATACTATCTCCTTCAGTCACTGAGAACTCTTTTTTATTTTTTTATTTTCTGAGATGGAGTTTCGCTCTTGTTGCCTAGGCTGGAGTGCAGTGGCGTGATCTTGGCTCACTGCAACCTCCGCCTCCCGGATTCAAGCAATTCTCTTGCCTCAGCCACCCGAGTAGCTGGGATTACAGGCATGCGTCACCACGCCCGGCTAATTTTGTGTTTTTAGTAGAGATAGTGTTTCTCCATGTTGGTCGGGCTGGTCTCGAACTCTTGAACTCAGGCGATTCGCCTGCCTCGGCCTCCCAGAGTACTGGGCCTTAAATGCTGGGATTATAGGCGTGAGCCACCGCGCCCAGCTGAGAACTCTTCTTGTTATCAAATGACCCTCTTTACTACTGGTTCTAGAATTTCGATCAGCTTTGGCTCAAAACATAATGCAGAAAACGAAATCTGGTAAAAACAGAAGACAAGTTAGCTGATAAACTTTGTTGGCATAATTAGTACCATAAAATCTGGAAAAGTTAAATCTTAAATTAAACATTTTTTAGATTTCCAGGATAATTCACAAATGTTTATAGATTCAGAAACAAAAGGCCCATTGCTTTATACTTTACATCATAGACAACCACTGCAGTTTTCTTATATGGGTTTCACCTTCTTCAAACCTGATATTCTTAAAATGTGGAGTTCAAACTGACTATAGTTAAGAACGAAACAAACAACCAATACAAAGAATAATAAAAGGATGAGTTCAAATTATCTGCCACATGTCATCAACTTTTATTAAATGATAAAAAGGTTAATTAAAATTGTAAATGATTTTTCAGAAGAAATTACATCTTAAAATTGGCCTGTGAAAGTGGCTTGAAAGGTATAAAAATCTACCAGTAGCTGGTATTAGCTTTCTTAGTAATTTAATTTTCAGTTAGAAAAAGCCAGACCACTTTGACCTTTCGAAGTCCTTTGGTATAGATACATATACATTTAAAAAGATAAATGAAAACAAGCCATTGATTAATAATGCCCATCGCAGAAGCTGTAATTATAAAATTAAGATTTTTTGATGTCACTGTTGATGTTGAATATAGTTAATAGAAAAGCAAAAATAAAAAATAAAAAAGGTCTAATTTTGAGGCACTCTTTCGTCTCTGCTCAGGCCCACCGTCTTCCTTGCTAATGTTTATGTTTATTATTAATTTTTCCATTTATTTATTTACTTTTACCACAATTAGGGGATAGAGAATGAAACCTAAACTTTTTATTGCTTCTGTAAAGAGTGAATATAAATGTAAGATTTTTTTTTTTTTGAGACGGAGTTTTGCTCTTGTTGCCCAGGCTGCAGTTCAGTGGCGCCATCTCGGCTCACTGCAACCTCTGCCTCCCAGGTTCAAGCAATTCTCCTGCCTCAGCCTCTCAAGTAGCTGGGATTACAGGCGCGCGCCACCTCTCCTGGCTAATTTTTTGTATTTAGTAGAGACGGAGTTTCACCATGTAGGTCAGGCTGGTCTCGAACTCCTGACCTCAGGTGATCCACCCGCCTTGGCCTCCCAAATTGCTGGGATTACAGGCGTTGAGCCCCGGCGCCCGGCCACCAAATCCTTTTTCAAAACAACTCCCTTCTTTGACAAAGTGCAAATTAAATAAGTATACAATTAACAAAGTACGTTTTTCTTGTTCAAAACCATCACTGAACAGTTTGCAACAGTAGGGTATGAATGCATACAATCCCGATGGTCTTTACACCTTCAGAGGCTATTCGGACTTAAGGAAACGTGCATTTACAAGTGTAAATGTAAAAGCTCAGTAGTTGCCTTGTAAAGTGCTTTTCGGGGTTGTGGGGTTGGGGGTGGTAGGAGTAGGTGGTGCCTCAAATTATACCAGCGAATACCAACATTCCCAAACATCTAGCCCTCTGCCTAAACTCACGCGGTCGCGGTCTGTCATTTTCGCTATCTTCTTTGTTAATTTTTTCGGCAAAGTCAGTTTTCATGCAGCAGATGGCAAGAAAGCCGGTGAACGCCTAGGGACGTGGCCTTTTAACCGCACCCAATTAAAGCAGCAAACAGAAGATGAATAGCTGGGTGGATCAGTATGTGTAAACCTATCCGTTTAATCCGGGGAGCTGTTTTCCCGGGTGAAACCACGAATTCTTTCTGGAGGTTGCAACTCGTATCCATAGCAACTGGAAGTGGTCGCCGGCTCCCGGATGTTGTGGGGATCTGCGGCCGCCTGGCCCAGCTTCCCGCAGCCGCGCGGCGGCGGCCTGCGCTCCTCTTCGGGAGTAGTAGTTCTTCTCTTCACCGCTGCCGGGCAGGAGGCGCAGGCGGGACTACGCGTCACGGCATGCACTGCGGCGCCCAGCCGGTCACCGCCTGCCGGCTGCAGACGCCTGCGAGCAGGTTGTTTTTATAAGAGGCGTCATTGGCGCCCGAGCTGTGACCGCCGCCACTGGGGCAGCCAGCACAATCGGGCGGAGGTGGCGCTGCCCCTTCAGGTACTGTACTAGGCGGGCTTAGACCCCGGGAGGGGGTTTGTGCCGACTCTCTGAGTCCCTGGCCGACACGCTCGGCTCAGTAGAGGAGCAGTGGCGGGGTCCGCCTCCTAGGCTGGGGCTGCTCGGGCGGGGACTTGACGCCTGGTGTCAGCGGCCGCACGGGCGACCTCCTGGGGCCGTGCGCGAGTCCACAGCCCCGGAGGCCCGAGCCGACCCTGCGGCTTCCGGTCCGGTGGTCTTGCAGCCTCCAAACCCCGAGTGCTATACCGAACTGCGCGCCAAGGGTGGGAGAGCTGACGGCCTGGGCCACCCTTCTTCCTTCACTGGGCAGGCTTTGAGGTGCTTGTCGGTCTGGACTGATGAAAATCCATATGGTAAGATGTTATGTGCGTCACCCTGCCGGGTTTAATGCCAGCCTGTCTTTTGATGACATTTGAGCCCCCGTGATGTCAGGAATAGAAAGATTAAATATTAAATAATGCCCGGAGACTTCCGCTCGCACGCCAGCCTGATGATGATCAAATACCTCTCCATATCCTTCTCCAGTTCCAGTGGCCTCCTTTAGCTTTGGTCTCCCTAATCGATTTGTCCTCATTAGCAGCTGTCCCATGCAGTGCCTTGTACGCGTTGTTTATGTTTAGCACTATTGGGAGCGCCAAGTAGGTATTTTGTTGAGTGGTGAAGTTTGCACTGTTCTGCTCTACTTTTATTGAAAAACACAGTGGGGCATTCTTGTAGTTAGAATAGCTAACTATATAGTACTATGAATTTTAGATTTGTCTCCTCCAATCTATAGGATAGTGCTTGAAATATCGCTATTACTGCATCGTATCTTTTAAGATTAGAATCATATTGGGTCCCACACGTCTCAGGGAATATTTATCACACACATCCAGTGTGAATGGTTTACTATTATTTTCTGAGTTCAGGTCATATAGCAGAAGATGGAGATGGTGAGGGTATTATTTTAATTCATAATTTTTTTTTTTTTTGAGAGGGGGTTTCGCTCTTGTTGCCCAGGCTGGAGTGCAGTGGCGCGATCTCGGCTCACTGCAACCTCTGCGTTCCAGTTTCAAACGATTCTCCTGCCTCAGCCTCCCGAGTGTCTGGGATTACAGGCGCCCGCCACCACGCCCAGCTAAATTTTGTATTTTTAGTAGAGACGGGGGGGGGTCTCACCGTGTCGGCCAGGCTGGTCTCGAACTCCTGACCTCGTGATCCGCCCACTTCGGCCTCCTAGAGTGCTGGGATTACAGGCGTGACCCACCGCGCCGGGCGTTAATTCATAATTTTTAACCTTTTACGCTGAGGACGGAATTTCAGTCAAAAAAGCTATTAAAAATCAGCCCAAATACAATTTAAAGGTGTGGAAAATACTCCTTCTTAGATGAAAACAGTTTAGAAAATAGTGTAATTGCAATTTTGTAAACCATGGAACAAAAAGTGAGCATACTTCTTTTAGAGATGACATAAAGGGTCCAGAGCGGTGGCTCAGGCTTGCAATCCCAGCACTTTGGGAGGCCCATGCAGGTGGATCACCTGAGGTCAGGAGTTCGAGACCAGCCTGGCCGACATGGTGAAACCCTGTCTCTACTAAAAATACAAAAATTAGCCGGGCGTGGTGGCATGGGCCTGTAATCCCAGCTACTTGGGAGGCTGAGGCAGGAGAATTACTTGAACCCGGGAGGCGGAGGTTGCAGTGAGCCACAAGATCTGGCCACCGCACTCCAACCTGGGTGACAGAGTGAGATTATCTCAAAAAAACAAAAAAAAAAAAAAAAAAGAGAAAAAGAAAGAAAAGAAATAAAGGATATTCACAGTTATAAAAGTGTAGATAGTGAAACTAGAAATGATTTTTCTTGTACTTTCCTGTATTTTTCAAGTTTTCTGTAGAAAAAACTTTTAAAAAAGGATGCAAGTGTTAACAGCACTTTGAGAGTTTCTATATCATTTTTTTCACTTTCTAGTGGAAAGCCCCACCCTTATGCAAAAAAAAAAAAAAAAAAAGCAGCAATTCCAGTTATGGACTCTATGAACATTATTTTAAAAAGAAAATGAGGGCCTAGAGCGGTGGCTCATGTCTGTAATCCCAGGACTTTGGGAAGCCAAGGCAGGCGGATCACTTGAGGTCAGGACTTCAAGACCAGCCTGGCCAACATGGCAAAACCCCGTCTCTACTAAAAATACAAAAATTAGCTGGGCATGGTGGCGGATGCCTGTTATCTCAGCTATTCAGGAGGCTGAGGTAGGAGAATCGCTTGAACCCGGGAGGCAGAAGTTGCAGTGAGCCAAGATCATGCCACTGTACTCTAGCCTGGGTGACAGAGTGAGACTGTCTCAAAAACACCAAATAAGCAACAACAGTAAAAAACACAGGCAAAGTCCCTGTTGCTGCATCTGTAGACTATATGAATTTAAGTGTAAATTATTTGGAGAGTAGGGACAATAAATGAATTAGTTGGACTCGAAGAAAATAACAGATCTGACAATTTGTAGCATTTGTAGATCTCATTTTATTTTTTGGAGATGATGTCTTGCTCTGTCACCTAGTCTGGAGTGCAGTGGCCTGGACACAACTTACTGCAGCCTCCTGGGCTCAAGTGATGCCAACACAGCCTCCCACATAGCTGGGGCCACAGGCACATGTCACCAGGCCTAGGCCTGGCTAATATTTTTTTTGAGACAGAGTCTTGCTCTATTGTATGGTAGTTCAGTCTCTGCTCACTGCAACCTCTGCTTCCTAGTAGCTGGGATTACAGTGTGATTCAAGCTGAGTTCAAGTGTGATTCTCGTGCCTCAGCCTCCCAGTAGCTGTCACATGTCACAGACATGTGACACTATGCCCCACTAAATTTTTTTTTGAGATGGAGTTTCGCTCTTGTTGCCTAGACTGGAGTGCTATGGCAAGATCTCAGCTCACCACAACCTCCGCCTCCTGGGTTCAAGCGGTTCTCCCGCCTCAGCCTCCCGAGTAGCTGGGATTACAGGCATGCGCCACCATGCCCGGCTAATTTTGTATTTTTTAGTAGAGACAGAGTTTTTTCCATGTTGGTCAGGCTGGTCTCAAACTCCCGACCTCAGGTGGTCCGCCTGCCTCAGCCTCCTAAAGTGCTGGGATTACAGACGTGAACCACTGCCCCTGACCTAATTTTTGTATTTTTAGTAGAGACTGGGTTTTTCCATGTTGGCCGGGCTGGTCATGAACTCCTGGCCTCAAGTGATCTGTCCGCCTTGGCCTCCCAAAGTGCTGGGATTACAGGCAAGTAGCTGGGATTACAGGCACACACCACCATGCCCGGCTAATTTTTGTATTTTTAGTAGAGATGGGGTTTCACCATAATGGCCAGGATGGTCTCGATCTCCTGAACGCGTGATCCGGTTGCCTGGGCCTCCCGAAGTGCTGGCATTACAGGCGTGAGCCACCGTGCCTGGCCCTAATTTTAAAATTTTATGTAGAGGCAGGGTCTCGCTATGTTTCCCAGGCTGGTCTCTTTGAACTCCTGGGTTCAAGCAATTTTCCTGCCTTAGCCTCACAGAGTGGTGGATACAGGCATGAGAGCTCCATGTCTGGCCTGTACATCCCATCTTTTGATCTGGTTTCTTTTCACCTTGTACAGTTAAATCAGAGGTGAAAGTACTTAGCTTTTCTTCACTTAAGCCTGGAAAATCTTAAACTTGTTAACATTGAATCATGTTCAGTACCGTGTTTAATATGTCTGATATTTTGGCTTATGTCTATTTTTGTTTTTATTTTTTGTTATGGTTATGTTGGATATGGACTGGTAAGTAGTATAATCAATCATTAGCCCACATTTTGCTTTCTGTTGTAAAGGGCTACATTGTTCTTCCACAGTAATATACAGTACATTTTTTTTTTTTTTTGGCTACTATCAGCCCTTAAAAATTAAGGGGGTTTACCTTAACACCAAGTGTCCATTAACACTGGATAAAATATCTATTCTAAAGTGTTTTACAGAAAACACTGGTAACACGTTGTTTTTCAGGTTATGGTGTTCATACTTTATTTTCTTAGGTTGTCTTCTTTGGAGCTTGCCTACTCCAAATGTCAATTTCTTTTCAATATTTTTTACCTTATAATTTTGTATATTCTGTGTACTGAGTTGGCTCAATATGTTATTAGGCTTTGGGTCTATTCACAGGGCATAAGAAAAATTCATAATTGATTAACATGTCTGATTTACTAACTCATTCCACAGTATTATTGTATGGGCTGTATAATTATATTCTTATTCAAGTTAGAGAAAGACTTTTAAAAATTAGGTGCATATGAACTGCTAAAATCATGGAAGTAGTAGTTTTTGAACATGTTAAGAACATGAACATAGCAGCAAGGCCTGTTAAGTCCAAGGTACTTTAAACAAAAAATGCAGACTCATCTAACAGTGCAGAACTGCTGGAGGCTGAATTATGTTGTGTTTCTTTGTGGTGAAGATGAGGAAGTTGCAGTATTGTAAGTGATAAAGGATTACATTTTCACAAATTTCCTTCCTGACAGTTCCATAATTTTAACTAGACTAAAACACTTGGTTTCAAAGGTCATTTGCAATGTATTGCATCAGATAAACTTGGCCATATTTTCTCTCAATTTGAGTTCTAAGATGAAATTCAGCCCTATGATATGGGAAGGATTGTAATTAAGTGATAAATAAAGGGATTTTTTCCCCCAAAGGGTATTTAATGTGTGGAAAGCTCTTTAAGGGTCTATAGAATTACCTGAGGAAGTATTAGAAAATAAGAAGTGGGAGTTAAGTATTTTTTTCTGTCATCACAGGAAGCCTGAAATCTTTTTTTTTTTTTTAAGTACTTATCCAAATCACTATTCTTTTAAAATCTTACAAAATCTTACTTCTGGTTCATATTGCCAGCATGTTGAAATGTAAAAAGAGCATTAGGTTGGAAATCAGAGGATTTTTAATGATGTTGAGGAAGTAATTATTTATAATTTTCTGTTCATTTTCATTTGGAATTTGTAAATAATAGCAAGCTGCCTTTATGGGGGTATTTGTGAAGATTAAATCAGATATGAAAATGAAATTGCTTTGTAAGTGGTGGAGTTATCTACTCATATGAAGTATTATTGTACTAAGTGCGTTTACATAAAGCACTTATATGTTTGAAGTGTGATGCCTTGATGTGATAAATACTTTTTGACTGGGAAGTTTGATGAAGAAAAAAAAGTCAAATGGGGTATTCATTTGATTTCTTGGTAGAGATTGGTGGCTTTTTCCAGACTGAAGGAAACCTGGCTCCTCTCCTGACTGTGACTTTTCACTCTGTTGCATCAAATGTCCTGAAACTGCAGTGTACTTCTGTGGTTGAGCTTTTAATTTTGGTTTTGATTTGTTTTAATCTCACTTCTATAAGTGTAAGAATGGTCATCAGTCTAGTTTGACAATAGGAAGTAGCTATTGTTTTTAATATTCTCAAATGGACCTTTAAGTTATTTCATGAACAACGAGACTACATTGAATGTGAAATTTCAGGTCCTCTGAGAAATACATTTCATGTTTAAAGCATTAGTCTTTGAGCCAAAGAAATAATGGAGTTTAGATTTTTCCTTCTGGGGAAGTTATCTCTGGCTATGAGAGGATCTGACCCTTGAGATTAACTTCAAGTTAGGTTGATATATAGAATATTTACGATAAAGAAAAAGTATTTTAGAAACAAGTACATATTGGCTGGGTGTGGTGGCTCATGCCTGTAATCCCAGCACTTTGGAAGGTCGAGGAGAGTGGATCACCTGAGGTCAGGAGTTTGAGACCAGTCTGGCTCAACATGGTGAAACCCCGTCTCTACTAAAAATACAAAAATTAGCCTGACTTGGTGGTGTGTACCTGTAGTCCCAATTACTCAGGAGGCTGAGGTGGGAGGATTGCTTGAGCCAAGGAGTTTGAGGTTACAGTGAGCTGTGATGGCGCCACTGTACTCCCGCCTGGGTGAGTGACAGAGCGAGATCCTGTCTCTAAAAATAAAGCTATAATAAAGACATTAACAAATAAAATTGGAGCTATTTATCAAAACTTTGAACTTAATACTAGTTAATAAAGTAGCTCAAGGAAAAAAGTAAGTAGTGTAAGCTACCATTAGGCAAATTATGCTGAGAAGTATAGTAAGTGCTATAGATTCAGGGGAAAATGAAATCAGTGTATGTCAGAAACAGTGATCTAGGAAAATTTCATGGGAGAAGACAGCTTTAAATACAGAAATCAGAATGAAGGAAGAAAAGCATTTCAGGAAGTGAAGACATGGAGTTAGGGTTGTCCATTTTGGTTCAGAAGACAGCAATTAAATTACTTCGGCCAGATGATGAGGAAAGCTAATCAGATTAGTTGCAAATTAGGTTAGAACCAGATAGTGGGAGTTTTTCAGTGTCACACTAAGGAGTGTGTCTTTATTGTACAGAATACTTACTCTTAAAGTTGGGCAGACTCTGAGTGGGAAGAAAAAAATTTTAGCACTGGGTATAAGTGTATGTAACCTGCAGTCTCTTTCATCTTTGCCTCTATGTTTATAGGGTAGTCGTGGTTTTTTTTTTTTGAGACAGAGTTTCATTCTTACGCCCAGGCTGGAGTGCAATGGCGTGGTCTCGGCTCACTGCAACCTCCACCTCCTGGTTCAAGCGATTCTCCTGCCTCAGCCTCCCGAATAGCTGGGATTACAGGCATGGGCCACCATGCCTGGCTAATTTTTGTATTTTTAGTAGAGACGGAGTTTCGCCATATTGGCCAGGCTAGTCTTGAACTCCTGACCTCAGGTGATTCACCCGCCTCGGCCTCCCAAAATGCTGGGATTATAGGCATGAGCCACTGCGCCCAGCAGTAGTGTGTTTTTAGGGAGGGACAGGGAAGGTTGAAAAATGGCACTATAGAAAGCCATCAGTACCATAGCAATTAAACCAGCGTTGTAGTGGTTCAGGAATAGAAAATAGATCAGTGGAACAGAATAGAGAACACAGAAATGGATTAATAAATGTGTGGGACTTTATATGACAAAAGGTGGCATTTCAAATTATAGAAAAAGTGTGGAATATTCAATATTTGGTTTAATTTCCACTTCACACCAAAATAAAAAAAATCCAAATGCATGAATTAAACAGCTAAATGTAAAAGCCCAAAACTCTGGAAGTATTAGTAGAAAATACAGGAGAATAATTTTATAGTCTTGGGAGCAGGAAAAACTTTCTAAAACAAGATACAAAATCTAGATACTATAAAGGACACCCTGTTTTCCAGCCTCTACATTGACTGTATAAAATTTGAGACATAATAAAGATACTTTAAAAATGTTTGAGGCATGCTAGAACATTAATTCATGACCCAACTTATAAGGAACTACGAATCAGTAATGACAATCTAATAGGAAAGTGAACATATGAATATAGATGCTTCACAGAAAAGGAGATGAGGATAGCCAGTAAACACAAGACGCACAGCCCCACTGAAGTCTTCCGGGAAGTGCAGATTAAGGAATTTATTATTTTGCTCATGAGATGAGCAGAAATTAAAGATGGTTGTTACTCTGTTGGTGGGATTGTGGAGAAATAGGTACTTTCATATGTTGTTGGCAGCAACTTTGTACTACCTTTGGGAGAGCAATTTAGCAATATCTATAATTTTTTTTGTTTGTTTTGTTTTTTGTTTTTTTTTTTTTTGAGATGGAGTTTCACTGGAGTGTGCCTGGCCTTTTTTATTTATTTTTGAGATGGAGTCTGGCTCTGTAACCCAGGCCTTAGTGCAGTGGTGTGATCTCGGCTCACTGCAACCCCCACCTCCTGGGCTCAAGCGATTCTTCTGCCTCAGCCTCCCAAGTAGCTGTGATTATAGGCACGCACCATCATGCCTGGCTAATTTTTGTATTTTAGTACAGGTGGGGTTTCACCATGTTGACCAGGCCGGTCTCGAACTCCTGACCTCGTGATCCGCCCACTTCGGCCTCCCAAAGTGCTGGGATTACAGGTGTGACTCACCACCCCTGGCTTTTTCTTTTTTTTTTTTTTTTCCTGAGGTAGAGTATCTTGTCCAGGCTGGAGTGCAGTGGTATTATCTCGGCTCAGTGCAACCTCCACTTCCTGGGTTCAAGCAGCAATTCTTGTGCCTCAGCCTCCCGAGTAGCTGGGATTACAGGCTCCTGCCACTATGTGGGCCTAGCTAATTTTTTTGTATTTTTAGTAGAGATGGGGTTTTGCCACGGGCCAGGCTGGTCTCAAGTGATCCTCCCAAAGTGCTGGGATTACAGGTGTGAGCCACCACGCCCTGCTAATTTGTTGTATTTTTAGTAGAGATGGGTCTTCACCATGTTGCCCAGGCTGGTCTCAAACTCGTGAGTTCAAGCGATTTGCCTGCCTTGGCCTCCCAAAATATTGGAATTACAGATGTGAGCCAACGGGCCGGCGTGTGGCTTTTCGTGGAGTTCTTAGAACGTTAAGTTTTCTGTGCTATTGTGCTTTCTACTTTCTCTACCTTTTGGAATGTCTTCACTTTCCAGTCCCTTTTACCTAGATAATTTGAATTACTCTCTGAAGGCTCAACCTACTTTTCATGAGTTACAGACATTTGCTTCTTAAGGATCTTTTTTATCAGTTTCATTTTGATATTTTAGATGTGAATTCAATTTGGTTGACAGAGTCTTGCTCTGTCACCCAGGTTGGAGTGCAGTGGCACAATCTTGGCTCACTTTAATCTCTGCCTCCTGGATTCAAGCCATTCTTCTGCCTCAGCCTCCCAAGTAGCTGGGACTACAGGTGCCCACCACCATGCCCGGCTAGTTTTTTTTTTTTTTTTTTGTATTTGTAGTAGAGATGAGGTTTGCACCATGTTGGCCAGGCTAATCTGGAACTGTACCCGGCCTGACAGTTGGTCTTTTTAATATTTAGCTTATCTCTAGGTGTTTCATCCATAGAACTAAATCTCAGTTGTGTTCAGGTACAAAAAAGATGGAAAACTACTCATTGATTCTTCAGAACTGTTTTCAGGACTTCAAGGAGGCCTTCCCTAACCACCCTATTTAACATTCCAGTTCTTGCACCATCCCCACCCCTACTCTGCCCTCACTTTTTTCTCCGTGGCACTGGGCACCAGCTGGCTAACTCTATCTTCAAAAAGTTCTTTGGGGGCGGTTTTTCTTTTGTTTTTGTTTTCTTTCTTTCAGTCCTGTATCTTCAGCACTTAGAAGAGTTCATGGCACACAGTAGGTACTCAATAAGCATATGTTGAATGAATGAATGCAGTTTCATGTTCCGGATGAGGATAGGCTCATTTAAAATATTTTCATACGTTTATTAGACAAAAAGTAGCCTTCAAAAAAGTTTTCATGCTGGGCGCAGTGGCTCACACCTGTAATCCCAGCACTTTGGGAGGCCGAGGCAGGCGGATCATGAGGTCAAGAGATCGAGACCATCCTGGCCAAAATGGTGAAACCGCATCTCTACTAAAAATACAAAAATTAGCTCGGCATGGTGGTGCGCACCTGTAATCCCAGTTACTTGGGAGGCTGAGGCAGGAGAATCTCTTGACCCCGGAAAGCAGAGGTTGCAGTGAGCCGAGATCGTGCCACTGCACTCCAGCCTGGAGACAGAGTGAGACTCTGTCTCAAAAAAAAAAAAAGTTTTCATTAGTTGGGATCTTGTATCCTCTTCCCTTTCTCAAGTGATGTGTTTTAAAGCAGACATTTTCATATCCTTTGGCGGAGGTGAAAGACCCAGACCTTTTGAAAAGTATTTTACAAATACGTTCTTGAAAGCACTCCAGACTGACTCGCTTATCTTTGGTCACATGACAGTACAGCTGCACTTTGAGGCCTTTGCCTATAGCCTATTGGTTGCCTTACTTCGGAATTGTAGACGTGTGAGAGAATAATGCTCCCATTCTTCTCCATCTTGTCTAGTTCTAGAAGATATAATGGTAATGGAAACCTCACCTTTTTCATAGTAAAATGTAGCTACCCAGGAATGATGAGGGGCACCATCATATCAGGTAATATTCATTCCAGTTATATTTTATGAGGTAAAATTGATACTGTTGTTGTGTTATTCTTACAGATTTTGACAGCCTCCACCAAAGTGTTTTTAAATGACTTATTTAGCCTCTAACTCTCCCCTGAATTCAGTCTCCAGACGCCTACTTTATGTTTCCTCTTGGATGTGATAATAACTATCTCAGATTTAAAATGCCCGAAACCAGTTTGCTGGTTTCCTTTTCTTCTTCTTCTTCTTTTTTTTTCTTGAGATGGAGTCTTGTTCTGTCTCCCAGGCTGGAGTGCAGTGGCATAGTCTCGGCTCACTGCAACCTCCACCTCCCGAGTTCAGGCGATTCTCCTGCCTCAGCCTCCCGAGTAGCTGGGACTACAGGCATCCACCAGACCACCTGGCCAATTTTTGTATTTTTAGTAGAGACAGGGTTTCACCATGTTGGTCAGGCTGGTCATGAACTCCTTACGTCAAGTGATCTGCCCACCTCGGCCTCCCAAAGTGCTGGGATTACAGGTGTGAGCCACCATGCCTGGCCCAATTTACTGATTTTCTTCTCATAATCTGCTCTTTTTGAAGTCTTCCTGCCTCAGTAGCTATTCCATTCTAGTACTCGGTGAGGCCAGGAGTCATCCTTTATACCCCATATTCAATATATCAGGAAGTCCTGTTGGCTGCTGTACCTTTGAAATCCGTGTATAATCTGTCCATTTCTCACTGTCTTCACTGCCAAGTCCAAACCACCATCATGTCTCACCTGGATTATCATAGTAGCCATGCAGATGAACTTCTTGCTTCTGCCTTTGCTCCCCCACAATGCTGTCCCAGTAGGTAGCCAGAGTGATCTTTTATTCCTTTTCTCAAAACCCTTCTGTGACTTTTAGTTCTCAGAGTGTAAAGCTAAAACGCTTTTTAAAAGGAGTCTTAGGATCTGTAAACCCTACTCAGTCTGTCCCCTTGCCACCACTCTGTTTATTATCTTGTGGGGTTTTTTTTTTTTTTTTTTTTTTGAGACGAGTCTCGCTCTGTCGCCCAGGCTGGAGTGCAGTGGCGCAATCTCGGCTCACTGCAATCTCCGCCTCCCGGGTTCACGCCATTCTACTGCCTCAGCGTCCGAAGTAGCTGGAACTACAGGCGCCTGCTACCACGCCCGGCTAATCGCCTGGCTAATTTTTTGTGTTTTTTGTAGAGACAGGGTTTCACTGTGTTAGCCAGGATGGTCTCGATCTCCTGACCTCGTGATCGGCCCACCTCGGCCTCGAGTGCTGGGATTACAGGCGTGAGCCACCTCGCCCGGCTTATTTTGTGTTTAATCTCTTCCTCCTCTCTCCTGCTAGGCGATCCACACAGGCCTCCTTGCTGTTTCTCAGAGGTAGAGCTCTGATCTCAGCTTTATAGCTACTATTTCTTAAATGCTCTTCCTCCAGTTAACTGTATATAATGGTGCCTCACTCATTCAAATCTTTGCTCACATATACTTTAGCAATGAAGCTTGCCCTGACCATCCTTTTTAGAGTTAAGCTTCTCTATCCCAGCATAAATCTATCCCAGAATAAATCTCCTCAAATATTTTACAGGGTTTGACTGTTTTTGTCGACATAAGTCTAAGGTTTTTGACCTGAATGTGTGGTGACTCTTGCTTGTAATGGCTGTATTGTTTTTGGCTACTGCAATTCTGTGAGTTAGCAGAAATAGGAGCAGCAGGAAGATGATTTCAGTATTGTAGCTGTTGTGTGTTAAACACTTGAGAAACCTGCAAGGGGACATCAAAAGCAATTGGAAATATATGACTGGAGATCGAGTTAAAGAAACTACTCTGAGGAATAAAAGGAAGCCTGAGCCTAAACAGAGCTTCAAGTTTATTGTCTTCACAAAGTATTCTTCTTTTCATAACTGTATGATTTCTTAGCCTTTGTAACTGTCCTGTAAATTCTGCTTATTTCTAAATTACTATTAGTAAAGCTCTTAAAATGGGGAGTGTTTATACATTTACCAATGGTCAGATTAATGGGAGAGGAAGCTCATGGATTTCTCCAGAATTTTGAGTTTTTTTTTTTTTTTTGGAGGTGGAGTCTTGCTCTGTTGCCCAGGCTGGAGTGCAGTGGTGCGATCTTGGCTCACTGCAACCTCCACCTCCTGGTTTCAAGCGATTCTCCTGACTCAGGCTCCTGAGTAGCTGAGACTACAGGCGCACGCCAGCATGCCCGACTAATTTTTGTATTTTTAGTAGAGATGGGGTTTCACTATGTTGGCCAGGTTGGTCTTTAACTCCTGACCTCGTGATCTGCCTGCCTTGGCCTCCCAAAGTGCTGGGATTACAGGTGTGAGCCACCGCATCCAGCCTAATTTTGAGTTCTGTAAAGAACAATTAACTGCACTATCACCCAGACGTGGTTACCTTTCTTGTTTATTGATTGCTTAATATGTATTTAGCATTCATTCAATATGTGTTGGAAATACATTATAGGCTGGTAAACAAGCAATTACAGCACAATATTCTATATTAAGTGCCAGATGCAGAAAATAATAGAGTCTTAGGGATGGGGTCAAGGGATAGTTCTCAAAGGAAGTGAACCGTTAGCTGAGACAAGCACAGGAGTTTGGGTGGAGGTAAAGGGGATGGGCAACTGATCAGAATATGTAAAGCCCTGGAGTAAAGACAAAGCCAAGCATTTTGAGGGGAATTGAGAAGGTTGGGCAAAGCGGGAATGAATTAAAAGAGATGAGAGCTAGAGATAAAATACTTGATATTCAAGGCTTTGGGGCATTATCTTGAAGAAAATCTTAACATTTTAAAGGAATTACATAATGAGATTATCATTTGAAGATCTCTAGCTATGATGGGGAGGTTCAAACTGCCAGGGGGCTTTCATATTCACTGTGTCTAGGATAGGGCTTAAAAAGTTACTTTTTTTTTTTTCCTTTGATTGTAGTACGCGCCCAACATTTTGAGAACAGCTGAATTAATAGGGTTCTTTAGTAAGCCTGTTAGTTTTGCTTATCCAAATTGTCATGGTGGTGTTAGGGCCAACGGGAAATCTTTTTTTCTCTTTTGGGCTGGATGGTGTTACCAAAACACCAGGGGTTTGGTCTAGGTCCTGCTGCTTGCCGCACAGAAAGCCAATCACAGAGACGGGTATTGCCAGGGAAGAAGGCTTTAATTGGGTGCTGCAGCCAAGGAGATGGGAGATCAGTCTCAAATCCATCTCTGACTGACTAAAATTAGAGGTCTATATAGCAGAGAAGAAATGTAACCATGTGTGGGCAAACAGGAATTAGAGAGGGGTGAGGAAGAGAAGTTGGTCAACAGATAGCAGGTGGTCAGTTAAGCAATCATGCAGGCTCTGGCTTCTCATTGTCCAGTTGCAGTGATCTGTTAAGTAAGTTTCAGCTTCTTAATACTATCTAGGAGGCCTGATGGTTTGTTTCCTAAGAAAGGAGCTTAGATAACACAAATAGAACTTTCTCAAGTTTTAAGACTGTGAGGATCACTTTCTGTATTTATTCAGAGAAACCATAAAGATCAGTTCTGTGGGATAATTGGCTGGTTTCAATGTTATCTTTCCCTGAAGGAAGTAAACAAAGCATTAAACTGGGGCCTGATTAAAGTGGGCTTATTGATTTGAGAAATTCAAGTATGGTAAGTTGTCCCAAGTCAGTAATGTATTTTACTTTTTTTTGAAATCTGTTAGAAGATGGGAGCAGGCAAAGGGAAGGAGGGAAGCTTTCACACAGTGGAGAAAGAATGCTTTTTAGGCTTCAGCCAGTTTTTCTTATCACAAAGCCCTCACCTACTTCTTGTTTCATATAGAATTCTTCCAGTTACCCAGTCACTTAAACCAGAAACCTGTGAGCTATCCTACACTTTCTCCCTTATATAGTTGGTTATTCAGTCCTTTAATAAAATAATCTTTAGGCTGTGTACAGTGGCTCACACCTGTAATCCCAGCACTTCGGGAGGCCGAGGTGGGTGGATCACTTGAGCCCAGAAGCTGGAGACCAGCCTACCAAACTAGCAAGACCCCGACTCTTAAAAAGAAATTAGCTGGGCAGGGTGGCACATACCTGTATAGTCCTAGCTACTTGGGAGGCTGAGATGGGAGCATCTACTTGAACCTGGGAGTTTGAGGCTGTGTTACTGGTGGAGGGTGTCCAGGTTCTTGGCATCTTGAACAAAGAACTGGACAAAACACACAGACAAAGCAAGGAAAGGATGAAGTCAGAGATTTATTGAAAATGAAAGTACACTCCACAGTGTGGTGGCGGGCCCTAGCGTAGGGGCTCAAGGGCACCGTTATAGAATTTGTGGGGGTTTCAATACCCTCTAGAGGTTTCCATTGGTTACTTGGTGTATACCTTATGTGAATGGAGAGGTGAAGTAAAGTTACAAAGTCATTTACTTGGTGTATGCCCTATGGAGAGGATATTTCCTGTCATAGCTGAAGTGTGAATCGGCCTAATGTTCCCTGCCTCCAGACCCTATTTTCCCATCTCAGCAAGCTGTGTTCATACTACTGTACTCCAGCCTGAGTGACAGAGTGAGACCTTGCATCCAAATAATGATAAAAATAATAAAATAACCTTTCATGTCTTCTCAGATCTCTTCAAAACCCTTCCCGCTATCTTCTAAACCCTTTCCCTCATCAACACTGGTTAAGTTTAGATGCTCATATTTTTCATGGAATATTATGTTGCTTCCTTGCATCCCAGAGGTCTAGGGTTGTTGAGTTGCTTCCCTATCTTTAAAAAAAAATTTTTTTTGAGACAGGGTCTTGCTGTGTTACCCAGGTTGGAGTGCAGTCATGCAATCATAGTTCACTGCAACTTTGAACTCCTGAGCTCAAATGATCCTCCTGCCTCAGCTTCCTAAGTAGCTAGGACAACAGGTGTGGGCCACCATGTCCTGCTGATTAAAAAAATTTTTTTGGTAGAGATGGGGAGTCTCACTATGTTGCCCAGCCTGGTCTTGAACGCCTGGCCTCAAGTGATCCTCCCACCTCAGCCTCCGAAAGTGCTGTTACAGGTGCAAGCCGCCACTCTTGGCCCTGCCATCTTAATATATGCTATTTAATTTAATTAATTAATTTATTTATTTTGAGACGGAGTTTCCCTCTTGTTGCCCAGGCTGGAGTGCAATGGCGCCATCTTGGCTCACCGCAACATCCGCCTCCTGGGTTCAAGCAATTCTCCTGCCTCAGCCTCTCGAGTAGCTGGGATTACAGGTGCTTGCCACCATGCCCGGCTAATTTTTTGTATTTTTAGTAGAGACAGGGTTTCATCATCTTGGCCAGGCTGGTGTTGAACTCCTGACCTCATGATCTACCCGCCTTGGCCTCCCAGAGTGCTGGGATTATAGGCGTGAGCCACTGCACCTGGCCAAATCTGACCAGATGCAACCGCTTATGCCTGTTATCCTAGCACTTTGAGAGGCCAAGAGAGGTGGATCACTTGAGCTCAGGAGTGTGAAACCAACCTGGGCAACATGGCAAAACCCTGTCTTTACAAAAAATACAAATATTAGGCATGGTGGCGCACACCTGTAGTTCCAGCTACTCAGGAGGCTGACGTGGGAGGGTAGCTTGAGCCTGAGAGGTCAAGGCTGCAATGAACTGTGTTCATGTCACTGCCCTCCAGCCTGGGTGACAAAGCGAGATCCTGTCTCAAAAATTAAAAAAAAAATCATGGCCAGGTGCGGTGGCTTCATGCTTGTAATCCCAGCACTTTGGGAGGCTGAGTTGGGTGGATCACGATGTCAGGAGATGGAGAATCTCCTGGCCTTTAGTAGAGATGGTGAAACCCCGTCTCTACTAAAAGTACAAAAATTAGCTGGGCATGGTGGCGCGTGCCTGTAATCCCCGCTACTCGGGAGGCTGAGGCAGGAGAATCGCTTGAACCAGGGAGTCAGAGGTTGTGGTGAGCCGAGATGACGCCACTGCACTCCAGCCTGGTGACAGAGTGAGACTCCGTCTCAAAAAAAAAAAAAAAAAATCAAATCTGATCTTTTAAACTATATTTGTACTAGATTGTCTTTTTTATTTTTTATTTTTTTAAAGAACTTTCATATTCTTTTACATTTTTCTGCCTTTGTTTTTCCTGCGTGATGCTTTTTCCTTTTTCACTGGGACATCTTTCCTTGTCATCAGATCTTTTGATTTTTTTTTTTTTTTTTTAGGAATCAGAAATCGTTTTGTTTTTTGCGATGTTGCCCAGGCTGATCTTGAACTCTTGGACTTGAGCGGTCCTTCCGTCTTGGCCTCTCATTGTTGGGGTTACCGTCTTGGCCTCTCATTGTTGGGGTTACAGACTTGAGCTACCACTCCTAGCCCCCCCCCCTTTTTTTTTTTTAAAGAGTCAAGGTTTCACTGTATTACCCAGTCTGGAGTGCAGTGGCAGTTCACAGGCATGATCATTATGGCTCTTAACAGCCTTGAACTCCTGGCCTCAAGGGATCTTCCTTCCTCAGTCTCCCAGGTAGCTGGGATTAATAGGCACTCTCCACTGCTCCCGGCTCCAGAAATCTTCATTTTAATGTAGTATCTCAATTTTTAAATTTTGACAACTGTTAATTTACTTTAAAAAATGCTATCAAATTTGCAGCCTCATTTATAGAGACTTCCTTGATCATTCTCCTTTCCCCCTGCAAATTTAATTGCTCAGTCTTTGTGTATTTCTGTCATTGCATAATTTTCAAGCTATTATAAACATGATTTTCATACAAATAGACATTGATACGTATCATAAACTTTTTTGAAAGTCCTGAAAAATAGTGGAATGAGAAATTGGGATTTATATAGTCAGTTTAGGCCAGGTGCAGTGGCTCACGCCTGTAATCCCAGCGCTTTGGGAAGCTGAGGAGGGCGGATTGCTTGAGGCCAGGCCTTCCAGACCAGCCTGGCCAACATGGCCAAACCTTGTCTCTACAAAAAATACAAAAAATTAGCTGGGCGTAGTGGCACATGCCCACCTACTTATGGGGCTGAGGCAGGAGGATCGATTGAGCTTGGGAGGTCAGGGTTGTGGTGAGCCATGATTACGCCATTGCGCTCAAGCCTGTATGACAGAACAGGACCCTGTCACACTCAAAATAAAAGGAATATAGTCAGTTTAATAAAGAATGCTGAAATAAAATTGCTAAGATATAAACGTGGTTAATATCCTACAGGGTATTTAAACTGTAGCTTTTTGGATAACCTCTACTGACTGGACAGAAAAAATTTATTTTACCCTAGTAGTTTTCTGTAAGTTTACTTTTAAATTTGTAGAGTTATAAACTGCCTGGGCCTTAATTGAAATTAGAAATAAAACAATTAGATGACCTCAGGTGAACCTATTACAAAATGCTCTTGTCATAACATTAAAAGTCATACAATTGATATCTTATTTCAGGTTTTGAATAATTCATTTGAAACGTTAATTTTTATACTATTAGCGACCAACCTTTTTGTATCCTCTCTTTTTGAAATATTAATGTACAAGAGTTTTCAGAATAATTAACAGATTATATAGATCTGACTTGAGGCCAGGAGTTTGAGACCAGCCTGGCCAACATTCGCAACGAGTGAAACCTCGTCTCTACTAAAAATACCAAAAAACAAAACAAAACCCCCAAAAACAGATTATATAGATCTGTATTTTTGCCCTGTTCTCATTTGAGCACTAGTTCCATATTGTCTTCAGTAGAGTTCTGTTAGAACTTGGATCTAATGTATTCACAGTATATGTCCAATAACAGAAGCATAAGACACATGTAGAATAAATCAGTAGGAATACTATTTGCTTTACTAAGTTGGGTTTTGAAGTTTAAAGGAGTTTCAGATAGAAGAAGAAAAAACCAGGTGGAGTGACCATTGTATGCTGGCTTAGGGCTTGAGTCCAGGTTGTTGCCAGTGACCAGATGTTTGTAACCAACCTCTGGTGTCTTCCCCCCTGCCCCAACTTTAACACAACTGAAGTATTGCTGACACAGTTATTTTCATAAAAACAGTTTGATTGCCGGGCGCAGTGGTTCACGCCTATAATCCCAGCACTTTGGGAGGCTGAGGCAGGCGGATCACGAGGTCAGGAGTTCGCGACCAGCCTGGCCAACATAGTGAAACCCCGTCTCTACTAAAAATACAAAAATTAGTAGGGCGTGGTGGCACGCGCCTGTAGTCCCAGCTACTCGGGAGGCTGAGGCAGGAGAATCACTTGAACCCGGGAGGCGGAGGTTGCAGCAAGTCGAGATCGTGCCACTGCACTCCAACCGGTCGACAGTTTGAGACTCCGTCCCAAAACAGTTTCATCGTGTTTCTTCTATGTTTGACAATGTAAATTACTTCATGTTGCCAACATACAGACTTCATTTTCTTGGCATAGGGGCTTTTCAGTTTCCCTCTGCTTCTCAGTTTCTGCAGTCATGTTTTTCACACCTTACTGTTCATTGAAAATAGAGTCCTTTACTGTTGCTGCCTGCTCCCCATTCGCGATTATCCTTTTCCTTCACCTCTGTCTGGCCAAAAGCTACATTTTCTTTTAGACATAACTTTCTTCTTCATTCCAACAATATAACTGTTGAGACTGTTCTAGTCCAGGAGGGTCTCCTTATCTTAGAAGTTTACTTCTATCTGTTCATACAGGTATGCAGTCCTGTCATGTTCTGTATGGTAAATCTATGGGTGGCTTGTCTCTGTTTCACCTGGAAGACAGTAAACTACTTTTCAAACTTAGTGTCACATATAGTGCTTCCTATAGAATTGAAAAAAATGTGTCTCATGAGTCAATATGTTTTTGTATTTGTAGACCTGAAAGATGTCTGAAAATTCCAGTGACAGTGATTCATCTTGTGGTTGGACTGTCATCAGTCATGAGGTATGATATTTAATACTTTTTATAAGGTAATTTGTAATATTAATGTTACCAGTGATGTAAACTGTGTTCTTTGAAGATCAGTCTTTTTCTGCCTTTAAGCAAAAAGTTCCAATGGACATTTTCCCTCTCATATTAAACTTCACTGCTGAAAATGCTTCATGAGCCAGCATCTTCTACATTATTGTACATAGCTTTGAGACATTAGGCAAATATTTATTGAAGGTTTGTTATTGTTCAGGCCCTGTGCTTTACTTTCATTTTCATATAATTTTGTCTTTTTTTTTTTTTTTTTTTTTTTTTGAGACAGAGTCTCACTCTGTTGCCCAGGCTAGAGTGCAGTGGCGTGATCTCAGCTCACTGCAGCCTTCGCCCCACTGGACTCAAATGATTCTCCTGCCTCAACCTCCTGAGTAACTGGAATTACAGGTGCCTGCTACCATGCCCAGCTAATTTTTGTATTTTCAGTAGAGACGAGTTTCACCATCTTGGCCAGGCTGATCTTAAACTCCTGACCTCGTGATCCATCCGCCTCGGCTTCCCAACATGCTGGGCTTACAGATGTGAGCCACTGCGCCTGGCCAATTTTGTCTTTTTTTTTTTTAAAGGGACAGGATCTTGCTCTGTTGCCCAGGCTAGAGTGCAGTGGCTGTTCACATGTGCAATCATAGTACCATGTAACCTTTAACTCCTTGGGCTCAAGTGATCCTCCCAAGTAGCTGGGACTATAGGCATATGCCACCATACCCTGTTCTTAAATAATTTTGAATATTTCACTGTGATACATACTGTTTTCATTCTTATTTTGTAGTTGAGAAAACTAAAGCTTAGAGAGGTTAAGTAATTTGGCCAAGATTATGCAGCTAGAAAATAGATCCTGGATTTGAACAGATCAGAAAGGAGAATGGAGAACATGTGTTCCACTTACGTTATAGCAGAACTTCACAGCAAAAAGGCCAGAACCCTATCACAAAATGAATTTTATAATAGAAGATTGATATACGTACAACAAGTATACATAACTTGTACATTTTGTTTATTTTCTCATACCAGTAATATATGTTCACTATAGAAAAATGGCAGTATGTTGATAAACAGAAATATACTTACTCCAGGTTTTACTCCAGGTTTTAATGGACATCTATAATTTTCCCATTTGTTTTTAGGGTGTTGTAAGCCTCACTTGTTTTCTTTTTTCTTTTTTGATATGGAGTTTCGCTCTTGTTGTCCAGGCTGTCGCTCTTGTTGTCTTGTACAGTGACGCAATCTCGGCTCACAGCAACCTTCGCCTCCTGGGTTCGAGCCATTCTCCTGCCTCAACCTCTGGAGTAGCTGGGATTACAGGCATGTGTCACCACGCCCGACTAATTTTGTATTTTTAGTAGAGACGGGGTTTCTCCATGTTGGTCAGGCTGGTCTCGAACTCCCGACCCCAGGTGATCTGCCCGCCTCGGCCTCCCAAAGTACTGGGATTACAGGTGTGAGCCACCGTGCCCGGCCACTTGTTTTTTTAATAAAAATTTAAGACCGGGCATGGTGGCTCACGCCTGTAATTCCAGCACTTTGGGAGGCCGAGGTCAGGGCAGATCACCTGAGGTCGGGAGTTCGACACCAGCCTGACCAACATGGAGAAACCCCGTCTCTACTAAAAATACAAAATTAGCCAGTCATGGTCGCACATGCCTGTAATCCCAGCTATTTGGGAGGCTGAGGCAGGACAATCGCTTGAACCTGGGAGGCGGAGGTTGCGGTGAGCAGAGATCGTGCCATTGCACTCCAGCCTGGGTAACAAGAGTGAAACTGTCTCAAAAAAAGAAAAAAATTAAAAAATTTTTGTTTTTTAAACTATTAGTTAAGGTTCGGGTAGTTATGTTTAGAAAACATTAACAGAAAAAAACAAGATTGCCTTTTCTGCATTAAAATTTCAAAATTTAAAAGCAACTATCATTTGAGATTGAGATGATTCTTCTTTTTATCTTCAGTGACTTTTCTATTTTTAGCTTGTTTTCTTCAAAGGATTAAATCAACTCCCATAGCAACTTCTCCTTCAAGGATAATTAACAATACAGGAGCAAGGCAGCTATGGGAGTCTTACCTGTTAGTCTGCAGGGTGGAGTATGACAGCAGACCTCTGTCTGGCACTCAGTCAAGTGTGTCATTAGGGTGTTCTGTACTGGATGTTATGTCCCAGATTGAATCATATTTGTACTTTTATCTCTCTTCTTCTATATCTGCTTTCCAGGTTCTACTCTTTCTTGCTAATTTCTCTTACATGTGTCTCCTTTTCCTCTCCCATTACTGCCATTCTCATTTGGGCCAGAATTGGTTTCCCTAGCAATTCCTAATCCATAACCTTGCTTTAGCCTCTACCATTCTCTGCCACTATAGACAACCTCGGAGTCTTGCATTCCGAATTCTCATTAGGGCTCAACTTAAACGCTACTTTTTTCTTTTCTTTTTTTTTTTTGAGATGGAGTCTTGCTCTGTCGCCCAGGCTCGAGTGCAGTGGCAGGATCTCTGCTCACTGCAAGCTCCGCCCCATCGGTTCACGCCATTCTCCTGCCTCAGCCTCCGGAGTAGCTGGGATTACAGGCGCCCGCCACCACGCTCGGCTATTTTTTTTTTTGTATTTTTAGTAGAGATGGGGTTTCACCGTGTTAGCCAGGATGGTCTCGATCTCCTGACCTCGTGATCCGCCTGCCTCGGGCTCCCAAGGTGCTGGGATTACAGGCGTGAGCCACTGCCCCGGCCCTACTTTTTTCATGAATTCTTTTAATTTTTGCTGTCTTGAGTTATGTATACGCAAGAGAATGCAGACCTTTCGATTGCATGTGTCAGCAGACTATAGTGGGGACATAGGGAAAGACAGAATCACCTTAGTGGTTAACTTTGTTTTACAATTAAGACACAAAGAAAAATTGTATGATCCGCTATTATTAATGAAAAGACAGTCTGACATCAAAGTAGGAAAGATAACCTCAGAATAAAAAGATAGTCTAAAATTGTGTAAGGAGAGTATTCATTAACCCTATAGGTTTATTTAATCCATGTCATTAAAGCTTTAGACATTTTTAGTTTATATTGCCATAATAAGTAGTTATTTGCATATGGCTGTTTCTCTGAATGTGTTGTAAAATTGAATTTTGGATTTGATTTTTTTTTTTTTTTTTTTTTTTGAGACGGAGTTTTGCTTTTTTTGCCCAGGCTTGAGTGCAGTGGCACAGTCTCGGCTCACTGCAACCTCCGCCTCCGGCGTTCAAGCGATTCTCTTGCCTCAGCCTCTTGAGTAGCTGGGATTACAGGCACCTGCCACCATGCCCAGCTATGGATTTGAGTTTTTTTTGTTTTGAGACGGAGTCTCGCTCTGTTGCCCAGCCTGGAGTGCAGTGGCGCTATCTCGGCTCACTGCAAGCTCCGCCTCCCAGGTTCGCTCCATTCTCCTGCCTCAGCCTCCTGAGTAGCTGGGACTACAGGCGCCTGCCACCACGTCCGGCTAATTTTTTTGTATTTTTAGTAGAGACAGGGTTTCACCGTGTTAGCCAGGATGGTCTCGATCTCCTGACCTCATGATCCACCGGCCTCAGCCTCCCAAAGTGCTGGGATTACAGGCGTGAGCCACTGTGCCCAGCCAGATTTGAATTTTTTATATCCCAGAGCATCTAGCGAAGTGCCTTGTCTAGAGTAGTTCCATAAGTGTTAAGTAGAAACAAATTATTATAGAAATAACCAAATTTAGACCCTTATTCTCTGGAATTCAAATTTATTGCTTGAGCTCATAAAATAGAGCATTCCACTTTTGGGCTGACCTGACTTAGAATTTAAACCTGAGACTCCATTGTGCCATTTTCCTGCCATAGGCCTTTGTGGACTAAATTGAACAAAAGCTTGTCTAATTAGATACTGTTCCTTTGGAGTATGGCAGCATCTGAGACTTTTAATAATGGAAGAAGCATTTACATGTAGTCAAATCTAGCTTTGAGGAGCTAATAGGCAAATAACTGAAAGATTATCACTTTTCCTTAGGGGTCAGATATAGAAATGTTGAATTCTGTGACTCCCACTGACAGCTGTGAGCCCGCCCCAGAATGTTCATCTTTAGAGCAAGAGGAGCTTCAAGCATTGCAGATAGAGCAAGGAGGTAAGTTGTTCACAAATTCTGATTTTTTTTTTTAATATGATATATGAGTGATATTATGAGTCTTGCCTTCTTTCCAGGTGGGTGGCCTTTCTGGCTAATCTAAGGGGTCATTGGAAGATTAGAACTTCAGTGTAGGTTGGGCACAGTGGCTCACACATGTGATCCCAGTATTCTGGGAGGCTGAGGTGGGCGGATCATTTGAGGTCAGGAGTTCAAGAGGAGTCTGGCCAACATGGTGAAACCCTGTCTCTACTAAAAATACAAAAAATTAGCTGGGTGTATTGGCAGGTGCCTGTAATCCCAGCTACTCAGAAGGCTGAGGCAGGAGAATCACTTGAACCTGGGAGGCGGAGTTTGCAGTGAGCCGAGATTGTGCCATTGCACTCCAGCCTGGGCGACAGAGCGAGACTCCATTTAAAAAAAACAAACAAACAAAAACTTCAGTGTGGATTTGGTGAGGGCCCACAGAACCCAGAGTCATCAGCCTGCCCCAGGGGTTTATTTGCAGCTGTAGTATATTTTTGGGTTTTCAGATACACTTTGTTGCTACAGAGGTAACCAGTGACAAAAAAAGTGTTTCATGGTTTAACCTGAATTTGTTTGGTAGTTTCTATTTCCTTGTCATCTGTTTGGTAGTTTGTATTTACTTGTCATTATTAAAGTTAAGAAAAAAATTATTCATTGATCACAAGAGATTTACTAACCTGTTTTCCAGTTATTATCATGTTGATGGAGTTACAGACATGCCTCTCATTTTATTCTGCTTTGCTTTATTGTACTTCGCAGATACTACATTTTTTACAAATTGAAAGTTTGTGGCAACCCTGTGTTGAGCAAGTCTATTAATGCCATTTTTCCAATAGCATATGCTCACTTCATGTCCCTGTCTCATTTTTATAATTATAATATTTCATTTATTTTTATTTTATTTTATTGAATTGAATTGAATTGGCGGAGTTTTGCTCTTGTTTCCCATGCTGGAGTGCAATGGTATGATCTTGGCTCACTGCAGCCTCTGCCTCTTGGGTTCAAGTTATCCTCCTGCCTCAGCCTCTCAGCTGGAATTACAGGCATGCGCCACCGTGGTCAGCTAATTTTGTGTTTTTAATAGAGACGGAGTATCATCATGTTGGTTAGCCTGGTCTCGAACTCCTGACCTCAGGTGATCCACCTGTGTCAACCTCCCAAAGTGCTGGGATTACAGGCGTGAGCCACTGCGCCTGGCCTGTAATTGTCATATTTCAAACTTTTTCATTATTATTATATCAGTTATGGTGATCTGTGATCAGAGATCTTTGATTTTACTATTGTAATTCCTTTGGGACACCATGAACCGTGCCTATGGAAGACAGTGAACTTAATAAATGTGTGTGTTCTCACTGCTCTACTGACTTGCCATTCCCCCATCTCTCTCCCTCTCCTTTGGCCTCCCTGTTCCTGGAGACAACAACAATATTGAAATCAGGCCAATTAATAACCCTACAGTGGCCTCCAGGTGTTCAGGTGAAAGGAAGAGTTGTGTGTCTCTCACTTCAAATCAAAAGCTAAAAATGATTAAGCTTATTTGAGGAAGGCATGTCAAAAGCTAAGTCTCTTGGGCCAGATAGTTAGCCAAGTTGTGAATGCAAAGGAAAAGTTCTTGAAGGAAATTAAAAGTCCTTCTTAGTGAACACATGAATGATAAGGAAGCCATATAGCCTTATTGTTGACATGGAGAAAATTTTAGTGGTCTTGGTAGAAGATTGAACCAGCCACAAAATTCCCTTAAGCCATAGCCTAATCCAGAACAAGTCCTTCCTAACTTGCTTCAAGTCTATGAAGGCTAAGAGTGGTTAAGAAGCTGTAGAAAGAAAGGCTGAAGCTAGCTGAGGTTGGTTCATGAGGTTTAAGGAAAGAAGCTATGTCCGTAACATAAAAGTGCAAGGTGAAGTAGCAAGTGCTGATGTAGAAGGCGCACCAAGTTATCCAGGAGATCTAACTGAGATAATAGATGAAGGTGGCTACCCCAACCAGCAGATTTTCAGTATAGACGACACAACTTTCTATTGGAAGAAGATGCCATCTAGGACTTTCCTAACTACAGAGAAGTCAATATCTGCTTCTAGGCTTCAAAGAACAAGCTCACTTTCTTGTTAGAGGCAAATGTAGCTGGTGACTTTAAGTTGAAGCCAGTGTTTACTTACCATGCCTTGAGAGATCCTAGGACCCTTAAAAAATATGCTACATCTACTCTGCCTGTGCTCTGTAAATGGAACAACAAAGCCTAGGTGACAGCCATGTGTTTACAACATGGTTTACTGAATATTTTAAGCTCAGTGTTGAGACCTGCTGCTCAGAACAAAAAGATTCCTTTCAAAATACTAGACATTGTATAGCAATACCTGGTCAATCACTGAAGGGCTCTGATGGAGATGTACAAGGAGATTCATGTTGCTTTGTTTCCTGCTAACACAACATCCAGTCTGTAGTCCATGGATCAAAGAGTAGTTTTGACTTTCAGGTTGTATTATTTAATAAATACATTTTGTAAGGCTGTAGCTGCTATAGATAGTGATTGTTCTGATGGATCTGGGCAATGTGTGTAAATTGAAAATCTTCAGGAAAGGATTCACCATTCTAGATGCCTTTAAGAACAATTGTGATTTGTGGGAAAAGGTCAAAATATCAACATTAACAGGAGTTTGGAAGAAGTTGGTTTCAACCTTCATGACTTTGAGTGGTTCAAGACTTTAATGGAGGAAGGAACTGCAGATGTGGTAGAAGTAGCAAGAGAGTTAGAATTAGAAGTGGATCCTGGCTGGGTGCGGTGGCTCATGCCTATAATCCCAGCACTTTGGGAGGCTGAGGTGGGCAGATCATGAGGTCAGGAGATCGAGACCATCCTGGCTAACACGGTGAAATCCCATCTCTACTAAAAATACAAACAATTAGCCGGGCATGCTGGTGGGCGCCTGTAGTCCCAGCTACTTGGGAGGCTGAGGCAGGAGGATGGCGTGAACCCGGGAGGCGGAGCTTGCAGTGAGCCGAGACAGCGCCACTGCACTCCAGCCTGGGCGACAGAGGGGGACTCTGTCTCAAAAAAAAACAAAAAGAAAAGCATGTTCATGATAGGGAAAAAAAAAAGTAAGCAAAAGAAATTTAAAATGGTCTATAATTCTTTTATCTAGAAATAATTACTGTTGATATTTGGTGTACTTTGCTCATAAATTTATATGTTATATTATTTTTAACTTTTCTTAATATTTTATGCTCTTTTCTTTTTTTTTTTTTTTAAGACAGAGTTTCACTCTTGTTGCCCAAGCTGTAGTGCAATGGCATGATCTCGGCTCACTGCAACCTTTGCCTCCCGGGTTCAAGCAATTCTCCTGTCTCAGCCTCTGGAGTAGCTGGGATTACAGGCACGCACCACCACACCTGGCTAATTTTTTGTATTTTTAGTAGAAACGGGGTTTCACCGTGTTAGCCAGGCTGGTCTCAAACTCCTGACCTCAGGTGATTCACCTGCATTGGCCTCCCAAACTGCTGGGATTACAGGTTTGAGCCACTGTGCCCGGCCTTTATGCTCTTTTTCATTAAAAATATATTGTGAAGTCATCATTCTGTTTGTACACATTTTCTTTGAGGAGGTTCTTATAAAATATATCTTCTGTAGTGACATTTAGTTTTTCTGTGTTTTGAGTTCTTTCTTTTTTTAAAAAAATTATTGGTAGAACTGGTCTCGCTGTGTTGCCTAGGCTGGTTTTGAACTCCTGGCTTTAAGTGATTCTCACACGTTGGCCTACCAAAGTCCTGGGATTACAAGCATGAGCCACTGTGCCTGGACTGCCCTCTCTCTGACTTTTTTTTGAGACATAGTCACACTCTCTTGTCCAGGCTGGAGTGCAGTGGCATGATCATGGCTCACTGCAGCCTCAACTCCTAGGCCCAAGTAATCCTCCTGCCTCAGCTTTCTGAGTAGCTAGGACTATAGGCACATACCAACATGCCCAAATAATTTTTTAATTTTTATTTTTGTAGAGACAGGGTCTTGCTGTGTTGCCCAGGCTGGTCTTGAACTTGTAGCGTCAAGCAGTCCTCCAGCCTTGGCCTCCCAAAAGTGCTAGGGTGACAGGTATGAGTCACTGCACCCAGCCTGAGTCCTTGTTTTTTATAGTTTATGTTTTCTTATAAGGCATTTAGACACACACACATACACACACACGTACATACACATACATACTTTCATAAATCATAGTTTGAAGCCACGGTTTTTATTCTTACGGTACCAGGCATTGACAGCCATTAGAATGGTCTTTAGAAACTTCGAATAAACTTTTAAGAATTCAGGAAATATATCACTAGGTATCTAATGATAGATTTTTTCATATTAGGTATTAATGAACATACTGGATCAAGTAATTTGGTAATGTAAGGTAGAGGTTTTATTTACTTAGTCAAGGTAGCTTTGAGTTCTTGATAAGTCTTGTGGCTGGGCACGATGGCTCATACCTGTAATCCCAGCACTTTGGGAGGCCAAGGTGGGCGGATCGCTTGAAGTCAGGAGTTCGAGACCAGCCTGGGCAACATGGTAAAACCCTATCTCTAGTAGAAATACAAAAATTAGCCGTGGCGTATGTCTGTAATCCCAGTTGCTTAGGAGGCCGAGGCAGGAGAATCACTTGAACCCAGGAGGCAGAGGTTGCAGCGAGCCAAGATAGTGCCACTGCACTCCAGCCTGGGCAACAGAGCAAGACTCCATGTCCAAAAAAAAAAAAAGAATATTAAATGATTGCATTTTCTTATCCAAAATTATCACCTGACAGTTTCAAATAAATGAAGTTCATTAGCAACAGTGGAGTGACTTCTATAATTGTATGTGACATTTCATTAAATCTATTCTAACATATTAGGAAGAGATTTTTATCTACCCAGATTATATGTTGGCTGCAGAAAGTCAACAGAGAGTTTTAAATTAAGAAATAATTATATTGATGTTTGCTTTATATCAGAAAGCAGCCAAAATGGCACAGTGCTTATGGAAGAAACTGCTTATCCAGCTTTGGAGGAAACCAGCTCAACAACTGAGGTAAACTTGTATTTTACACTGTGGATATATGTTAAATAGTATCCTTAGAATACTATTTAAAGCCTCTAATTCTATTTATGCATTCTATTCCTATTTTGAATTATAAGCAATTTTGACTTCTAAGTTAGATGTCTTAGAGGACATCTAAGCAAAGTATTTTATTGGTATTGTGTTAAAGATCTATCTTTTCACCTCTAATATAATTCTTTTTGGAAGTAGATTGCATTCTTGAATTATATTTAAAAATTAAACTGTTAGGTTTCGTGTCTAAAATGGTGGTTCATTTTAAAATTTGGTAACAACCTAAGACTTATGCTTTGGGGTTTTACTTGACTTCTGTATAAAACTAGATAGCTAGATGATCATTTTACATGGTGTTTTAGTCTGTTTGTACTGATCTGACAAAATACCTGATACTGGGTGATTTATAACAAACAGAAATTTATTTCTCACAGTTATAGAGGCTGGGAAGTTTAAGATCAAAGTGTGGACAAGTTCAATGTTTGCTGATGACATGCTCTCTTGTTTCCAAATGGCATTTTGTTGCTACATCTTTAAGAGGAGATGAGCAAAAAAAGGCTGGATGCTGCATGAAGCCTGTTTTATAAAGACCTTAATCATATTCCCAGGGGAGGATCCCTTATAACTCAGTCACCTCCTAAAGGTCCCACTTCTTAGTACTATCACATTGGCGATTACATTCCAGCGTAGAAATTTTTGGGGACACCTTCAGATACATTCAGTACAAGACACAGCTGTTGAAGTTTATTACGTATATAACCTGAAAAGTTCAGTGAGTCTTTTTTGGGCTTCCACACTACAGAGTTGTGCTCGAATAGAACCATGGAACTCGTGAGAGAAGTGAGCTCTTTTTTCTGTGGTTATTGAGGGGGCAAAGATGGGCTTCTCAGCTTCTGCAGCCCACTAGGAGAATGCAGTGGTCTGATCTAATTCTGAGAGTTGTCAAGGGATCTGATGGTGTTCTCAAGCTATATGATGAGCCTGCTATTGCATAATTCTTTACTAATAGTAGGAATCATATCTTTTATTTTAACTCAGATGACTATAATACTTACTACCGTTGTATTCTAAGAAAATATAAGACCCTTAAATGATTGTTGAACTTACCATCTCTAAAATTATGATTCTTCAGGCAGAGGAACAAAAGATACCCGAAGACAGTATCTACATTGGAACTGCCAGTGATGATTCTGATATTGTTACCCTTGAGCCACCTAAGTTAGAAGAAATTGGAAATCAAGAAGTTGTCATTGTTGAAGAAGCACAGAGTTCAGAAGACTTTAACATGGGCTCTTCCTCTAGCAGCCAGTATACTTTCTGTCAGCCAGAAACTGGTAAGAATACACTGATAAGAGACTTAAAGACATGTACGACCACATTTTATATAAAGGCTTGTTTTCTACCCCTAATAATTTAGTCTCTAGTTTTGAATATGTTTGGGTAAAACTCAAGACAAGACTATTTTTGTGTGTGAAATCTATTAATACCTAGTGTTTCGCTAGACTGTTCTGGAGCATAGCAATCTTTTACTGTAACAGTAACCATCTTTTGCCATTAAATAGAAGACAAAATTGCTTCAGTGAGATTTGTTAAAATCACAAATGCTCCAAAATTCTTTTGGTGCTTTTTAGATCTTTAAGAGTGGGAGATTGGGGATGTTAATATTTTTGCTTGCAGTAGTGTACATTTTGTAATATAGAAATAGTGAAAAAAAATTGTTATTAAAGTCTCTTCAGATATATTCAATTATTAATCATGCAACAAACATTTATTGAGTACCTACCATATGTGAAACAGAGTTCAAGGTGCTATCAATACAGCTAGTCTTCCAAAGCTCCTGACCTTCAGAGCTATTGTTTTAGATTCTGTTATGAAAATGTCACTAGTGTAAGTCACATTTTTAATGCAATCAGTGCCGGTTGTACAGACAGACTCATTCAGAGATTAAAGTGTGAGTTGCTTGATTTCTTTCTGCTATGCTTCAGCTCAGTTTTAGCAGTATGTATAACATCTTTTAATGTGATATAAGTATGTAGGTATAAAGTTCCTGGATATATCAGTTATTAACCCACAGTTATAACTAAGGGTGAGTTATGGCAGAGACAACTTGAAACACTGCTAGTGATTCTAAAAATTTCCTAATTTGACGAAGAAACAGGAAACAGGTAGTATCTATTTTAGATAATTTTTTTAGATTTTACCATTCTTTAATATTTACATTTGCCAACCAGAATCAGACAATCGAATTTCTGTCATTCCAGTTTAAGCTAATAAAATGTCAAGTAGAGGTTCTTGTCTGGGCATAGTGGCTCACGCCAGTAATTCTAGCACTTTGTAAAGCTGAGGCAGGTGGATTACCTGAACCCAGGATTTCGAGACCAGCCTGGGCAACATAGCGAGACCTCATCTCTACAAATAATAAAAGCCAGGCATGATGGTGTGCGCATGTGGTCCCAGCCACTTGGGAGGCTGAGGTGGGAGGATTGCTTGAGCCTGGGAGGTTGAGGCTGTAGTGAGCTGAGATTGTGCCACTGCACCCAGATTGCCAACCTGGGTGACAGAGCAGGATCCTGTCTCAAAAAAAAAAAAAAAAAAGTAGAGATTCTTGGCTATCTCATTTAATGAGAAGTTACTTTCAGTTAGTATATCAGTGGTTTGCCTATAAACATGAACGTGAAAACACTTTATCCAGCTATTTGAATATTCATGTGACATTCTTGATGTTCAGAGGAAAACTTCAGGCTTTGTTAGAATAGCATTCATAGTATCTTTATTTATGGAGGGGTATTGTAATTGATTTTAGAATCCTCGTTAGTCATCAAATTTTATTATTATTTTTTTAAACTCCAGGATTTGTGTTGTATTCAGGTAGTTTCCCCACCCCCCCCTTCCTTTCCTGCTTCTGGTTTAATTCGAGAATATTCATGGCCCAGAAAAGTCAAATTGAAGCCAGAGTATTATAAAATGGTCAGATATATAAGAAACTGACATAGACGTAAAAGAAACTACATACTGTTGCTGGGCGTGGTGGCTCACGCCTGTAATCCCAGCACCGTCTCAAAAAAAGAAAGAAATTACATATTAACTTTTTTCAGGAAGTTGTATAGTTCTAAGCCCATTCTTCTAATATTTATCTTCTTTCTGAATTCTGACTTCTTGAGATTTTTGTGGACTGAGTTAAGAGGAATATTTGATTAACTGTATTTTTACCCATTGTTATTCCTCCTAAAGATATTGTTTCAATAAACCAAATGTTTAAAGACGAAATTTTGGACTATACTGAAAACACTACATATAAACCAGTTGCCAAAAGTTTTTGTTTTGGGGCCGGGCACTTTGGCTCATGCCTGTAATCCCTGCACTTTGGGAGACTGAGGCAGGCAGATTACCTGAGGTAAGGAGTTTGAGACCAGCCTGACCAACATGGCAAAAACCCTTGTCTACTGAAAATACAAAATTTAGCCAGGCGCCTGTAATCCCAGCTACTTGGGATTAGCTGCCTGTGGTAGCGCAGGCCTGTAATCCTAGCTACTCTGGAGGCTGAGGCAGGAGAATCTCTTGAACCCAGGAGGCAGAGGTTGCAGTGAGCCAAGACTGCGCCACTGCACTCCAGCCTGGCAATAGAGGGAGACCCCGTCTCAAAAAAAAAAAAAAGATAGTTTTTGTTTTTCCCATTTAGTTTGTTAATTTTGTGCTAGCCATTGCTTAATTTTGTTTTTTCCTTTCCCTTTCTTCATCCTTAAGGATTTCAACTTCAATTTTTTCTTGTCCTGACTTACATTCTTGTGGCAGTGTACGTTTTGTTGGGTTAAGAACACTGCCTGCTTCCTCTTTATGAACACTCTTCCCCGACAAAAAGCAAAGTTGGTAGTGTAGAGAAGTTTGTATTGTGTATGTTTTTAAGAAGGCATGGTTATTACATTTTAATTTTGTACGGATAACAATGTTAAGTGATAATTAAGTATTTTTAATTCTTTTTTTTCTTTTTAGTCTTTATAATATAGCTTTATGCCTCTTTTTTTCCTGTTTATTCACAAAAGAAAGGTGGTGGGAGAAGCTGTGGAAGATTCCTGAGTGCATATGGGGATGGGATGATCAGCTGAAACACCATGTTCCTAGCCAACTCGCTTTCCAAGGTGGTGTGACTAAATCTGACCAGCTTCCCTAGAGCTGAGTGTGCCTAGTCACATTTACTATTTACCGAGTGCTTTAAAGATACCTGTTGTCATCCGCAATACTCTAAACAGGTGTTCAGAATCTCTTGTAAAGGAGCTGGCCAAGCTTATTGCATGCCTTTGCATTGCTTGCATCTATGGGCCAAATTAAGCTTTTTTAAAAGAAGTTAACAATCAAAATATTTCAGCTGTTATATGTATGGGTTAAAAAAGTTGGAAGCATTAGATAAGGACATGAATATAATAATGTGGGTTAGCCTGTTTTGTTAGAATATATAATGAAGGTAATGTTAATGTAGAATTGAACAATTATTTAAATAAGTTTTACAAATGGTTTGTTTTTACATTTACCTATCTTAATTTTATGTCAGAAAGCCTGACTTAAATACTCTAACCATGATCATGAATGCCTTTGTATTATGTAATGCTTTGTTTAAGTCTTCCTTTCTTTCTCTTTGTCCAAGAAATATAACCTCACACCTGAGGCGACGGCATCTTTGAAAAACTAGTGATCAAGAATAACCAGATAAACATGATGGGCATAAGGGTCATGACCAAAAAGATCTCTCAGTGGCATCTGTATCACTAAATATTAGGAATATTCATTCATTTCAGTAGTGCCTTCTTTGTGTTTATTGTTGTAAGTGTGAAAGTGAACTGAATACTCCATGATCCATCTCTGAAAAATATTGCCTAACCTAAATCACCAGCTTTCCTGTGGCATGGATATCCTGTCTTCTGAAGAACTGTTTTTGCTTTTCTGGAGCATGAATGTTTGTTGTTTTAGAGCTCTTTGTATTCGAGTTCATATTTTATCCTTATTTTTAGTGCTTTTCCTCTAAGTAGCTTGTGGAAATTATTTCTGAGTAATTGAAGCTTCTGTGTCAACATATAGTTTGTTGACATAAGAAACAGTGTTAAGAAATTATGCATTTGGAAAAAACTGAAGGTGATTTTTTCCAGGGAATTTGTTTCCTGGACTTCGGATTTCTTGTGCAAATTTTCCCCACTAGTTTGTTTTTCTCTACTATTATTTTCATAAAGGAGCAGAACCAGAATAGTCCTTAATATCGGAGATAGCTGTTGTGTCACTTCCTCATGCTGACATATTTACTAGAGGGTAAAATTAATAACCTTCTAGTAAGAGTGGCAGTCGAAGGGAAGGGCTCATCTGACTTCTGGAAACCTATGTTAAAACACAGTGCTTTGAACCTTGATTGTGGGCTAATTAGGTTGGAAATGAAACTAGAGACCAGATACACCCAAGGAAACTTTTGGTAGTTATTTTACTTTATAACTCACAGGAAATGCTTGTGTACTTTCCTGTGTTCCTTAAATAGTTGCACTTAAATTACCTCTTTGAAACTGAATGAAGAGACAGAGTATTTTTTTTTCTTTCCAGAAATAATACTTATTTATACCTGTAATAGCAATGAAATTTTGTTTCTTTTGAGACAGAGTTTTGCTCTGTCTCCGAGTCTGGAGTATAGTGGCAGGATCTCAGCTCACTGCAACCTCCACCTCTCGGGTTCAAGTGATTCTCCTGCCTCAGCCTCCCAAGTAGCTGGGATTATAGGTGCACTACCATGCCCGGCTAATTTTTGTATTTTTAGTAGAGAAGGGGTTTCGCCATGTTGGCCAGGCTGATCTCGAGCTCCTGACCTCAGGTGATCTGCCCGCCTCGGCCTCCCAAAGTGCTGGGATTACAGGCGTGAGCCACTGCTCCTGGCCAGCAATGAAACTTGAGGCTATGCGAATGAAGGATTGTTCTAATAGTGTAAACTATAAGGCGAGGAGGGTTAAATAAAAAAACAGAGATAGGCTCTCAAAGCACCAAATAGTATGATTAACAGATTCTTGTGTATCACATTTGAAATGCTTTATGTTTTGGCTTTATGTTGATGAGTTGAAAACCCGTGTTTTTGTTTATGTTGTTTGGTTTTTGTTTTTGGCTATCTTATGTAGAAAGGCATGTAAGGGATGGCATTGATTATTCTAAATAATTTTTACTGGGAAAGCTTTTCCAAGATTTTGAATAGCTAAATGTCAACTTTTTTCTTAATAGTATTTTCATCTCAGCCTAGTGACGATGAATCAAGTAGTGATGAAACCAGTAATCAGCCCAGTCCTGCCTTTAGACGACGCCGTGCTAGGAAGAAGACTGTTTCTGCTTCAGAATCTGAAGACCGGCTAGTTGCTGAACAAGAAACTGAACCTTCTAAGGAGTTGAGTAAACGTCAGTTCAGTAGTGGTCTCAATAAGTGTGTTATACTTGCTTTGGTGATTGCAATCAGCATGGGATTTGGCCATTTCTATGGTAAGTACTCAAAAATGTGTTATACATAACCTGATGGGATAGTGTAGAGGAACTTAAGAGTGAGGACTCTTGGGATCTGTTTTCAGTGCCGTTATTAAATGTATGGCCTTGAAAACTTGAAGCCTGTTTGAGCCTCAGTTTTCTCATTCGGGAAGTGGGTGCTGCCTATCTCACAAAGCTTTTTATTTAAATAAGGTAGTAGTTATTAAGAAATGTAAGGATAATAACCATATATGTTTGTGACTCTTTTAAAGTTAGAAGATTGGAAGATTAAAAATCTGAAATGCTCACCATGAGGCAAATCATTTACATTTAGAATCACAGTTAAACTAAGTTGAAGTGTGACTTTATTAGGAAGATTATTTAAATCCCAATTGAAATAGTTACATTTGAAATGTGTAAATAATAAGTGTTCATTATTTCTACTTTGAGGTTTCATGTAAGTATCATACTTTGTAACTTTCATTGTTGCTTCTGTGATTCACATGAATCGAGAGTTTGTCATCTTTGTTCTTATACTTTGCTCTTTATTATGATTGATACTGTTTATATATGTTGATTATCTTATCAATTCAGAGCTTTTAAATGCCTTTTGGGTGAGAAGAGGAAGGTATTCTATTGGTGTTACTTTACTTTTTCATTTAGGAGCCTCACCCATTGAATCTCTCCTTTGTTTTTTGGAGACGGAGTCCCACTCTGTCGCCCAGGCTGGAGTGCAGTGGCACAATCTCAGCTCAATGCAAACTCCACCCCCAGGGTTCTAGCAATTCTCCTACCTCAGCCTCCGGAGTAACTGGGATAACAGGCGCCCACCACCATGCCTGGCTAATTTTTTTGTATTTGTAGTAGAGACGGGGTTTTGCCATGTTGGCCAGGCTGGTCTCGAACTCTTTTTTTTTTTTGAGACGGAGTCTCACCCTGTCGCCCAGGCTGGAGTCCAGTGGTGCGACCTCGGCTCAATGCAGCCTCTGCCTCTGGGTTCAAGTGATTCTCCTGCCTCAGCCTCCTGAGTAGCTGGGACTACAGGCGCCTGCCACCACGGCCAGCTAATTTTTTTGTATTTTTAGCAGAGACGGGGTTTCACCATCTTGGCCAGGCTGGTCTCAATCTCCTGACCTTGTGATCCACCCGCCTCGGCCTCCCAAAGTGTTGGGATTACAGGCGTGAGCCACTGCACCCAGCCAGTCTTGAACTCTTGACCTAAGGTGATTCACCCCCCTCAGCCTCCCAGAGTGCTGGGATTATAGGCATGAGCCACCGTGCCTGGCCTGAGTCTCTTATTTAAGGTATGTGTTTGTACAATGACTGGAGTATTTGAAACCTGAACTTTGACTCTCTTTGCTATATTGGAATTTGGGGTAGAGACACTTTAAAAGGAAATGTCTTAGATCTTGTCAACTTCCCAAATTTTAGCTTGCTTTATATTAACTACTTTTAGATTTTTTTGCCTGCATAATCCACAGTCTTAACTTTTCGTTTTGCTAGTTCCTTCGAAAAATGTATTTCTTATGCAAAGATTGAAGAATTACATGTACCCTATGTGGATTTGTGGAAAAGGTATATTATTCAACACAGCGTAATGTTAGAATAAACTTAATGAAGACAATACCTGTTTAAAGTCAGAGTTTGCAAGATGTGTTTCTTGTATTTATATTAATAAAAATATGTATTTAGATTTCTGATGGATACCTGCTTGAATTTAATACTGAGATACTATTATTTGTATCCTTTCTTGAAATTTGTTGTAATAAGATTTGATTTGAAATATATATTTACCTTTATAGACTATCTAGCTGAAACAATCAATAAGTATTTGAGTATAATTTTCCCTCCACAAGTAAACATGAGGGTAACAATGGAGAAGATCTTATCTTAATCTTTTTTCTTACTTCAGAAAAAATTGGATAGTGATTTAAAGTGTTAATCGAAATTGCATTAAAACTTCACCATTTACATGACCTTTGAATATTTTGTAGAAAAATAATTTTACAGGAGTGCTTTCAAAATGAGAAGTTACTTCTCTGTTATGTAGGATTTTGGTTATTAGTAAAATTTACCTTAATAGTTAATTAATAAAACATTGTCCTTTACTTCATATTAGCCTTTTCAGGCTATGAAAAGCCTGGATAATATATTATGAAGTAGGCCTACATAGTAATGAGATTAGTTGAATTAACATACAAGACCTAGCCTAAATGACTTTTCCAAGTCACTACTTAAAAGACATCACTTTTTTTTTTTTTTGAGACAGAGTTTTGCTCTTGTTGCCCAGGCTGGAGTGCAGTGCGTGATCTCAGCTCACCGCAACTTTCGCCTCCCGGGTTCAAGCAATTCTCCTGCCTCAGCCTCCCGAGTATCTAGGATTACAGGCGTGCACCACCATGCCCAGCTAATTTTGTATTTTTAGTAGAGATGGGGTTTCTCCATGTTGGTCAGGCTGGTCTTGAACTCCTGACCTCAGGTGATCTGTCCACTTCGGCCTCCCAAAGTGCTGGGATTACAGGCGTGAGCCACCGCACCTGGCAAGACATCACATTTTTTAATTTCAGCACTGATCTCAACATTCTTTGGAGTTGATTTCAGAGCCGTTTTGAATTTTCTATTCACCGTAAAGTCGGTCATTGCATCCCATAGTCATTCATTCACTTTATAATTTTATTTTTTTTTTTTGAGACAGAGTCTTGCTCTGTTCCCCAGGCTGGAGTGCAGTGGTATGATCTTGGCTCAATGCCACCTCCGTCTCCCAGGTTCAAGCGATCCTTCTGTCTCAGCCTCCCGAGTAGCTAGGATTACAGGCATCTGCCAGCACGCCTGGCTAATTTTTGTATTTTTAGAAGAGATGAGGTTTCGCCCTGTTGGCCAGGTTGGTCTCGAACTCCTGACCTCAAGTGATCCGCCTGCCTCGGCCTCCCAAAGTGCTGGGATTATAGGCGTGAGCCACCGTGCCTGGCCCGCTTTATAATAATTTAACAATACCATATTACTAATTGAATCATTCTGCGTTTGCCAGCCCTGGTGCCATACAGATTTGAATTGGCAGATCTATACTGCAGGGAAGAGAAAGCCAGCATGACTAAGGATAGTGAAGCAGTGTACTCCAGGTATTTGGTTCTGAAAATGCTTCCAGAAGTTTTATTAAAAAGTTTCATGAGAAAGCAGTCTTTCTTATTCTTACATTTGCTTGTGACTATCAACATTCCAAATCATCAATGGAGTTCAATTGATTTGGTTTTCTTCTCGAGTTGCTTTAAGTATTGATAGACTACCTGGCTCTTCGGCAGACTATTATATAACAAGATATCTAGATGCTAAGTTATAGAGCACAGAATGAATTACAGCTCAAAGGATACACTTACTGAATTATCCTGGAGGTGGTAAGATTTAAGTTGTGTCTAATCATAGTAAGTTTATGATAGACTCAAGGGAAGGTGGAACATTCCAGCGACAGAGAATCTGATAACCTGAGGAAGAAGTAATCTTGGGTTTGGGAGCAGTGAAAAGACTGCTTGGACTACAGCAGAGTGTAGGTATTTAGAAATAATGGAATAGGTGGGGTGCTATTATAGTCATCCCTTGATGTACATGAGGGATGGGTTCCAGGATGCACCCCCATACCAAAATCCATACGTACTAAAGTCCCTTGACTGCGGACCTCACATATATGAAAAGTCACCTCTCCATATACCTGGATTTTGCATCCTGCCATGTAGTTCAAACTCATGTTGCTCAAGGGTCAACTGTGTATTGTAAAACGTCATGGAATCTAGATAGGAAAGTTTGATTTATTGAGTAACCTGCTATCAGGTTAGAGAAAAAAGTGCCGGAACTTTTTGCTGGTGTGGAAAAGGTGGTATGGAAAAATGGAGAATAGTCAGTCAGTTAAGAGTTCTGTAATCTGGATATTTGGTGAGGAGGACCTTGACAATTGGAATAACAGTGGGAATGGAATAAGGGACATTGAAGGAATAATGGAAAATAACGGCAATTTATTAAATTGTAGAAAATGTGCTAGCTGCTTCACTTTTGGAGTTGGGGTTACTGGGGAAGTTTTGCCAGATGATAAATAGATGGTAAGCACAGTTTGGTTTGGTTTTACCCAAATTTGTTCTAGACAAATTTGGTTTGGGCAGGTGTTGAGGTTTGATTTTTTTTTTTCCACCCTGCAAAGAGGCCCCCTACACAGCTGGATGTGTTGGCTAGAAGCTCTGATGAGAAGTTAGGACAAGATCTGTAGCTTGGAATTCTTAATAGGAGTGATAGCAAAATCTGACAGCGGTGCAACATGGTAAAATAGGCAGCATTTGTAGACATGACTAGGCCAAAGATTGTATCTTGAGGATAAGACTTTAGGTAGCTGAAGGTACAGGAAAAACCCCCAAGTGATTCGTCAGTAATATTGTAAAAGGCCACATTAAGACAGTAATCAAGCATGTGCTATATTATACTATCTTGAATTCAGACCTCAACACAGTTTTAGATTATTTTCCAGTGGGCAAAGGAATTAATCTCAGCAGTTTGAAATAGAAATTGCAGAAGTTTTCTGTTACTCTGGGAACTATAGATAAATTTCAACATTTGAAAAAAATCTGGGATTCTGCTGAGTAATTTTGAAACAAGCTTGCCATGCTTCTATAAATTGAGAAATCTAAAGAGAGGAAATGAATTCTAACACAATATCATAGCTAGACTATGTAACAGTTACCTGTAAATTGGCAAAAGTTGTTTTTGGTGTTTTTCAAGATGTATTGAAGACATTTAAAATAATTTTTATAGCAGTAAGGGAAGATGTAGTGATCACTGCATCCTTTCTTTGTAAAATTCTATAGTATCTGTACTCAGTAGATGTAATGTTAAGGTTGCTAACTGCATTTTGCCTTATTTTTGATTTCGTGGTTTTTTCCCCCCATACATGACGCATGTGAACAGCATGTCTGAGTAAAGTAACATTTTGATTTTTAGGGTGAAAATATGAAGAATCCTAGTTGGTTTAAAATTCTTTTTTTGAGACGGAGTTTCGCTCTTGTTGCCCAGGCTGGAGTGCAGTGGCGCGATCTCGGCTCACCACAACCTCCACCTCCCGGGTTTAAGCGATTATCCTGCCGCAGCCTCCCGAGTAGCTGGGATTACAGGCACATGCCACCACTCCCTGGCTAATATTGTATTTTTAGTAGAGACAGGGTTTCTCCATGTTGGTCAGGCTGGTCTCGAACTCCTGACCTCAGGTGATCCATCTGCTTTGGCCTTCCAAAGTGTTGGGGTTACAGGTGTGAGCTACTGTGCCTGTCCAATTCTTTTATCACTGTTGGGATAAGGACAGTGCTACTCCAGTACAGATTTAACCATTGCAGAATTCTTAACAAATTTGGCCTTGAGAATGGTGCACGATCACCATTAGCCAATTATTTTCTGTGCTGTACTTTTTGGGCTTTGTTGTATCCTTAAGGCAAAATATTTAAAAAAAAAAAAAGTTTTCATTTTTCCTTATTGACTTACGACCTGTGAAAAAATACCAGGGTTTGTTCATTTCTCTGTATAAGGGAGGCTGAAAACACTTTTTGTACTTAAAAGATAACCCCCAAAACAACAAAGCTGAGTGCCTTCAATATAGTAAGATAAGAACATTACATAAATTGTTCTCTTGGTTAGAGCCATATGGGCTGGCCTGTGTGTTTTAATACAAAAGATAGTGAACTGCTTAAATGTTCCTGGGTGTATGTAAATAAATGTTTTTAAGAACTAGCCTACTTGGCCTTACTTATATTACGTTAACGTTCACCACCATTTGATAAATGATTGATCATGGGCTTTCATTTACTTTTCTTTTTTTATTTTATTTTATTTTTATTTTTAGTAGAGACAGGGTTTCACCATGTTGGCCAGGCTGGTCTTGAACTCCTGACCTCAAATGATCTACCTGCCTTGGCCTCCCAATGTGCTGGGATTACAGGCGTGAGCCACTGTGCCCAGCCTCAGTTACTTATTCTTTATTTATGTAATCAGAATTTTTAAAGAACGGTGAAATGCTGATACTCTGAATGAAATGATTGTCAAGATTACATAGGTTATGGCCAGGCACAGTGGCTCACACATGTAATCCCAGCACTCTGAGAAGCCAAGGTGGGTGGATCACTTGAGGCCAGGAGTTTGAGACCAGCCTGGCCAACATGGCAAAACCCTGTCTCTACAAAAAATTAGTTGGGCCTGGTGGTGCTTGCCGTAGTCCCAGCCACTCGGGAAGCTGAGTCACGAGAATTGCTTGAACCAGGGAGGCAGAGGTTGCAGTGAGCTGAGATCATACCAGCCTGGGCAATGGGTCAAGACTCTTCTCAAAAACAAAAAAACAAAAGACTACATAGCTTATATGCAGATTACCAATATTAAAAAATATATGCAACATTTAATGAAAATATTTTTGTTACATACCTTTAATAAAAATATTTATTTTAGGCACAATTCAGATTCAGAAGCGTCAACAGTTAGTCAGAAAGATACATGAAGATGAATTGAATGATATGAAGGATTATCTTTCCCAGTGTCAACAGGAACAAGAATCTTTTATAGATTATAAGGTATGTACCACTAACAGTGTTTAAAATAATTGTTAGTAATTATTTTGCTTATTAGTTAGAGCTTATTGTGCTTATTAGTGCAGATTAGTAAATCAGTAATAATGCTGATCATTGTTGAATTGAGTACGGGTATTTAGTGTGTCCTAGTCATTGTCATGAGTGCACCATATAGAGTATTTCTCTTATTCTCACAACATGTGAATTAAGCAATTACTAACTTTTATAGGTGGAAAAGAGGTTTAGAAAAGTTAAGTGACTTTCTCAAGGTAGCAACTGGCAGAGCTAGTTTGTTTTTGTTTGTTTATTTATTTGAGATGGAGTCTCGCTCTGTTGCCCAGGCTGGAGTGCAGTGGTGCAACCTCAGGTTGCTGCAACTTCCACCTCCTGGGTTCAAGCGATTCTTCTGCCTCAGCCTCCCAAGTAGCTGGGATTACAGGTGTGCGCCTCTATGCCCGGCTAATTTTTTTGTATTTTTAGTAGAGACGGGGTTTCACTATGTTCGCCACGCTGGTCTCGAACTCCTGACCTCCGTCTACCCACCTCAGTCTCCTAAAGTGCTGGGATTACAGGTGTCAGCCACCATGCCCGGCCATGGCCTTTTTTTGTTTTGTTTTGTTTTGTTTGGGAGAGCTAATTAATTGATTCTAAGGATTTGACTTAAGAACTCTTATCCCTAGCTGCTATTTTATAGTTAACATCTTTTATAAGTGACATTTTATATGTGTATATAGACATTTTTATTAACATTATTTTCACAGAGCGAAGCAAACATTTTCAGTTGGCAGGAGGGAAAGAGGAGAGTTGTGGTTTTATAGCCTCTCTAAGATCTTCTCTTGATCAGGGGACATAGCTATTCCTTTCCATTGTTTTTTTTATTCTGATGGAAGGGAGAGCATGTTATCTTTTTCTGCCTATAACTCACCTAGATCTCGTCTCACAGGACTGTACTGTCCATTCTGTCATTACCTAACACCTCTGTGGATTTATGAGGATCAGCAAAATAGCTGGTCTCTTATCTAGTTTTTTCCTAGGAAGGATGTAGAGAGAAATGCAGGGTAGAAAAATAAGCTATGTCTGGGTGTGGTGGCAACCTCCCAAATTCCCAAAGTTGGTAACCTTGGGAAGCCAAGGTAGGTGGATTGCTTGAGCCCAGGAGTTCAAGACCAGCCTGGCCAATATGGTGAAACCTTGTCTCTACTAAAAATACAAAAATCAGCCAGGTGTGGTGGCACATACCTGTAATCCCAGCTTTTTGGGGAGGCTTAGGCACAAGAATTGCTTCAATCTGGGAGGCAGAGGTTATAGTAAGCTGAGATCACACTATTGCACTCCGGCCTGGGCCACAGAGGAAGACTGTGTCTCAAAAAAAAAGGAAAAGGAAAGAAAAGTAAGCTATTGTTTTTTCCTTCATTTTTCCACCCCCAATTCTCACACTTAATTTATGTATGCTTCCCTTACAGGTTATATTTCTTGAAAAGACAAAAATACTACTTTGTAACTAAATTGTATCTTTCAGGGAGGTACTTCTCCCATCCAAGTACTAACCAGGCCAGACCCTGCCTAGCTTCTGCCATCAGAGGAGACTGGCTGCATTTAGGGTGTTATGGCTGTAGACACAGGGAGGTACTTCTGAAGTTAATTATAAATAGTTCAGTTTTTCCTACCTGTATTAGAAGATGCCATTTTCTTCTTCACCACAATGTTTTCTGGTTCCATAGGATAACATTGGCTTTTGGAAAACTCACCACGCATAAACCTCTAGAGAGAGTTTGTAGTTTGGTTTGGGTTTGGGTTTTTTTTTTTTTTTTTCTGAGATGGAGCCTCGCACTGTTGCCCAGGCTGGAGTGCAGTGGCGTGATCTCAGCTCAATGGAACCTCTGCCTCCTGGGTTCAAGTGATTCTCCTGCCTCAGTCTCCCAAGTAGCTGGGATTACAGGCTCCCTCCACCATGCCCGGTTCATTTTTTGCATTTTCAGTAGAGATGGGGTTTCACTATGTTGGCCAGGGTGGTCTTGAACTCCTGACCTCAGGTAATCTGCCTGCCTCGGCCTCCCAAAGTGCTGGGATTACAGGCGTGAGTCACTGCACCTGGCCTGTTTTTTTTGTTTTTGTTTTTTAAGAGACAGGGTTTCATTCTTATTGCCCAGGCTGGAGTGCAGTGGTGTGATCATGGCTCACTGCTGCCTTAACTTCCTGGGCTCAAGCAATCCTCCTGGCTTAGCCTCTCAAGTAGCTGCGACCACAAGCACACGCCACCATGTCCAACTTGGTTTTTAAATTTTCATAGAGATGGGGGTCTCACTATGTTGCCCAGGCTATTCTGGAACTTCTGGGTTCAAGTGATCCTCCCACCTTGGCCTCAAAATACTGGGATTAAAGGATTGAGCCACTGTGCCCAGCTAGAGAGTCAGTTTTTACAGATCTCTTATTTCTGGCTGTTAAGTGTGGATCAGATAGATTTTGAAGCTATTTGGAAGACCTGGTCAGGATCTGCTTATCAATCACTTATGTCAACATCATATTTACTGCATGAGGAATGCTGTACTCTTCTTTCATCCTGTGGCTTCCTGTGCTTGTGCATTTCAAGATTATGCCACACCAGTGCATCGGTCTCTTCTACTCCACAGTCCACTGCTGTTGGGTAGAAGAAATTTCTTTTCTCTCATACAGGTAGAGCAGATGAAATGACTGTGATTAAATTTTAAATCTTTATTTGTTCTCTGAAGATTAATGAGCCAGAAAGTGAAGCAGTCATTTCAGATAGTTATTTTTCAAGTGTAAATTAGTGTCATTCTCTTAAAGGACTTGTTTTTTTTTTCCTTTTTTTTTCCTCTTATTTCTGAATCCAGGTAATTGACTGCTCTGACTCAAATGGGGTAACCATAACATTTGTGATAAATTAAGCCAAATTTTAGTATCATTTTGCAGATTTATACATAGGATATTTTTAACTCGATGTATAATGCTTTAAGAAGCTGTTGAACCATACTGTTTAAGTTTTGACTGTTTTTGGTTAGATTTTGTTACTAATGCATATGTTTGAAAGAAAATTCAAATCAGTCAAGGATACCCTTATTGAAGCAGTAAAATTCTATAAGCCGAATTGACCATGATTTCTACCACGGGTGCTGACTTTCAGTTATAGTAATCTATAGATTAATCTTCAGAGTTATATTAATCTGTACACATTACAGAACTGCTGTAATCTGGGTGACAATCACTTCAAAAGTTTACCATAAAATTGGATAAGTTATAAATGTTCAAGATTCAGTCTGTCTTCTAACATGGTTATAGAATTTATGGCTTATCTGTACTTACTTAGAAATGTTAATTGCATAGGACTAAAATGTTTCAAATAGGACTAAGATTGTTAGAATTTCATCCTTTGAAGGGTACACTGAGTACAAACAATTTTTGAAGCCGTAAGCCAGCTCTCGATGTAATTTTACTTTTATTTTTTATTTGTTTATTTTTTTGAGACAGAGTCTCGCTCTGTCGCCAGGCTGGAGTGCAGTGGTGCGATCTCGGCTCACTGCAACATTCGCCTCCCGGGTTCAAGCGATACCCCTGCCTCATCCTCCCAAGTAGCTGGGACTACAGGTGCATGCCACCATGCCCAGCTAATTTTTGTATTTTTAGTAGAGACGGGGTTTCACCACGTTGGCCAGGATGGTCTTGATCTCTTGATCTTGTGATCCACCCACCTCAGCCTCCCAAAGTGCTGGGATTACAGGCATGAGCCACCGCGCCCAGCTAATAATTTTACCTTTTATAAAAGGTAATCTCTCTTCCTGATTCAGAAAAGCCTTTAGTCCTGCAAGCTCTAGCTAACTTTCTGTCTTTTAAATTCTTCCAGCCAGGCGCGGTGGTTCATGCCTATAATGCCAGCACTTTGGGAGGCTGGAGAGTCGCTTGAACTCAAGAGGCAGAGGTTGTAGTGAGCCGAGATTGCGCCACGGCACTCTAGTCTGGACGACAGAGTGAGACTCCATCTCAAAAAAAAAAAATTCTTCCACCATGCTGTAGTTCTCAATTTGATGTAGCTCTCTGCTCTGCGTTTTCTTGCATATGAACCTTGTATTTCCCAATGTTTATACTATTGAAAATACTACCTGGGGGGTTGTATCTGTAGAAGTAAAGACACAAAAGCTTATGGGGTATTATATCTTGAAGACTTAAATTCAGCTTTTAAAGCACTTGACATTTTATTTCTTCTCTTTCAAAAAAAAAATGTAGTCATTGAAAGAAAATCTTGCAAGGTGTTGGACACTTACTGAAGCAGAGAAGATGTCCTTTGAAACTCAGAAAACGAACCTTGCTACAGAAAATCAGTATTTAAGAGTATCCCTGGAGAAGGAAGAAAAAGCCTTATCCTCATTACAGGAAGAGTTAAACAAACTAAGAGAACAGATTAGAATATTGGAAGATAAAGGGACAAGTACTGAATTAGTTAAAGAAAATCAGAAACTTAAGCAGCATTTGGAAGAGGAAAAGCAGAAAAAACACAGCTTTCTTAGTCAAAGGGAGACTCTGTTGACAGAAGCAAAGATGCTAAAGAGAGAACTGGAGAGAGAACGACTAGTAACTACGGCTTTAAGGGGGGAACTCCAGCAGTTAAGTAGTAGTCAGTTACATGGCAAGTCACATTCTCCCAATGTATATACTGAAAAAAAGGAAATGGCAATCTTACGGGAAAGACTCACTGAGCTGGAACGGAAGCTAACCTTCGAACAGCAGCGTTCTGATTTGTGGGAAAGATTGTATGTTGAGGCAAAAGATCAAAGTGGAAAACAAGGAACAGATGGAAAAAAGAAAGGGGGCAGAGGAAGCCACAGGGCTAAAAATAAGTCAAAGGAAACATTTTTGGGTTCAGTTAAGGAAACATTTGATGCCATGAAGAATTCTACCAAGGAGTTTGTAAGGCATCATAAAGAGAAAATTAAGCAGGCTAAAGAAGCTGTGAAGGAAAATCTGAAAAAATTCTCAGATTCAGTTAAATCCACTTTCAGACACTTTAAAGATACCACCAAGAATATCTTTGATGAAAAGGGTAATAAAAGATTTGGTGCTACAAAAGAAGCAGCTGAAAAACCAAGAACAGTTTTTAGTGACTATTTACATCCACAATATAAGGCACCTACAGAAAACCATCATAATAGAGGCCCTACTATGCAAAATGATGGAAGGAAAGAAAAGCCAGTTCACTTTAAAGAATTCAGAAAAAATACAAATTCAAAGAAATGCAGTCCTGGGCATGATTGTAGAGAAAGTTCTCATTCTTTCAGAAAGGCTTGTTCTGGTGTATTTGATTGTGCTCAACAAGAGTCCATGAGCCTTTTTAACACAGTGGTGAATCCTATAAGGATGGATGAATTTAGACAGATAATTCAAAGGTACATGTTAAAAGAACTGGATACTTTTTGTCACTGGAACGAACTTGATCAGTTCATCAATAAGTTTTTCCTAAACGGTGTCTTTATACATGATCAGAAGCTCTTCACTGACTTTGTTAATGATGTTAAAGATTATCTTAGAAACATGAAGGAATATGAAGTAGATAATGATGGAGTATTTGAGAAGTTGGATGAATATATATATAGACACTTCTTTGGTCACACTTTTTCCCCTCCATATGGACCCAGGTCGGTTTACATAAAACCGTGTCATTACAGTAGTTTGTAACATTTGTAGATTGGATAGCATTTTTATGATTTGATGAGCTTCTTGTAAGGTTACTGTTTCTAAGAGTTGTGCTTTATTGCCACTGAGAGAATTCAGAATAAATTGAAAGATGGAGTCTAAAAATTATTAGCTGTTACAAATGGAACATTTCATTATAACGTGATCACTTTGACTTGAGCACATGGTTTAATTTTTATCTTAAAAATCAGTTAAGAATATATAAAATCCTACTTTGGCCAAGTTTGTTTCTTTTCATTATAGTTTATATGAAAAGATCACCTTAAGTGAAATTATTTTCCTTTAATCTTTTATGTATTTATTCACTTTCAGAAGCTAGGAATGAGCAACACAAATTTTACTCTGAAGTCAGAAGAGCTCATATATAATAATTCTAATGTCCCACCTATTTTCACTTGTCCATTCCATGTACCAGCTTAGTTATGATACTTAGTCACATAATTATCTTTGATAAAGGTAGAGGCACAAAGAGGCAAACTAAGCAAGTCAAATTCTAATGTGTGTACTTCATAATAATTTTTTATCCATTTTCATCTTTATATTCTGTAACATGAAACTTACCTAATCTTCAAATGTTAGCTTCATTTTTTACCTTTGAAATACTTAATCTTTCTGAATAAATATAATGTGTCTATAAAATAATGAGACTGATTCTGGTGTCTTTAGTCATTAAGCTGGTATCTAGTCCTATAATGAACAAAGGTGAAGCTGCCTTGAGGAGACAAGTGAAAAATTTTTGCTTCAAAGGAGCTCACAAGCTAAGTAAATAAATGAAATTAAGGTATGGGGCATGGTGGCCTCAGGCTGTCTGGAGATGTTTGGAAAGGCTTCTTGAGTGAGGTGGCCTTTGAACTGAACTTAGTTTTTAAAGTAGCTTTTGGAAGAGAAATGAGGATTTGCTATGCAGACAGGGAAGGGAATTTCACTTAAAAGGAAGGTCATTTGGAGATGTGAATATACACTGCTTTAAGGAAGCAGGGTAGAGCTGGAGGATAAGAGATGCAGACCATGAAAGGCCCCATTTTATGCTAAAGGTTTTGTCCTGTAGGACATGGAGAACTTATGAAGAATTTTCAAGGCGGGTGGGATAAGATTATATTGTATTTTAGATTACAGTAGTCCCCCCTTATCTTCAGGATATATGTTCCAAGACCCCCAGTGGATGCTGGAAACCAGGGATAGAACATAATTCTATATATACTATGCATGAATTTCTTTTTCCTTCTTTACAATCTCACACATAGGTTTGTTCTTACCATAGATCTTACCAATCTCAGCATACTTTTGTTTCTGTTGAGAACCTTCACCCTTTCACTTAAAGGAGGCACTTTATAGCTTCTCTTTGGCATATCCAAATGCCAGCATCACTGTTGTATTTTGGGGTCATTATTAAGTTACTTAATCATCCTTAATAATCCTTATATTAGGGATACTTGAACACAAACACTGTGGTAGGATAACAGCATATCTGATTAACAGACTGCTACTAGGTGATTAATGGGTGGGTAGTGTAAATACACGACAAAAGGATGATTCACATCCCATGTGGGATGGAGCAGAACTGCATTATTTCATTACATTACTCAGAACAGGCATATAATTGAAAACTTATGAATTATTTCTTTTTCTAATTATTTGAGATGGAATCTTGCTTTGTCAGCCAGGCTGGAGTGCAGTGACACGATCTCAGCTCACTGCAACCTCTGTCTCCTGGGTTCAGGTGATTCTCCTCCCTAGTCTCCCAAGTAGCTGGGACTATAGGCATGTGCCACCACACCCGGCTAATTTTCATATTTTTAGTAGAGATGGGGTTTCACCATGTTGGCCAGGCTGTTCTTGAAATCCTGACCTCAAGTGATCCACACATGTCTACCTCCCAAAGTGCTGGGATTACAGTCGTGAGCCACTGTGCCCCGCCTAAAACTGATGAATTATTTCTGAAATTTTCTACTTAACATTTTCAGACCACAGTTGACCACAGGTAACGGAAACCTCAATCACAGAAAGTAAAGCCGTGGATACGGTGGGACTAATGTATTGGTAGCAGCCTAGAGGATTGATGGGAAAGGTGTGAAGCTAGAAGGTGGTCAATATAATACAGACATGAGCTGATGAGCATCTAAACTGGGACAATACTAGTAGGAGAGGAAAGGAGAAAACATTTGGAAAATAGTAACATTGATATTTCTTGTGAAGGAGAAGTAGAAAGTAACAGTGACTTCTAGATTTCTGGGTTGGGTCATCTGTTGGATAGCAGTACCACTGAGATAGAGAATTCAAGGTTTGGGGCAAGGGTAATTGGAGACGAGAATTGTGTTTGGAGGTAACTACTGACATTCAAGTGGAGAGGGTTAGTTGGCAGTTAGTTCTATGGTCATCTCTTTTGCCGAGACTGTATATTTATCACACTCCTGGGAGAACACCAACATCCATGGGGTTGTAGGGAAGGCTAAGGACAAGAGTGGGGAGTGGTATCTTGAAAATCCAAAAGCCATCTCAAGTAAAAGGAATAAATGTGTCATGCTTTTTAAAAAGTTGATGTGCGGAAAATGTTTTCTCGGCTTGGAAACTGGGCGGCCAGGGGATGACAGTATGGACTTCCAGTGAAGTAGTGATGGAAGCCTGATCATAGACATTAAGGAAAGCGGTGTAGGTGTTGTGAGCTTTTGCTGTAAGAAAAAGTTGAGACTTTTGTTTTGCTTTGTTTGTGAGAGATGCGTATGTATTTCTGCTGAGTGATAAAGCCAGCGGGGAGGGACTGATTTTTATAGGAAAGGAGGAAAAATAATGGAAACACATCTCATTATTTTATTGTCACATTTCTTTTCTTTGTTATCTTTTGAGTGTTTCCCCTTTTTGCCAGTAGAGTTATTGTCTATTTTTTCTTTCTATAGGACAAAAAAACTAATACAGACTCCTTTATTTTTATATGGATATACTAGGATTGTAATTCAGATATTTAATATCTTTTATCAGTGTTCAGATAATAGATTAATGGAGAAAACATTTAAAATTGTTTTAAATTTAAATACATTGAACTCTAACATAGATGAAAAATGTGTTTACTGCTTTCAGTCGACCTGATAAAAAGCAACGTATGGTAAATATTGAAAACTCCAGGCATCGAAAACAAGAGCAGAAGCACCTTCAGCCACAGCCTTATAAAAGGGAAGGTAAATGGCATAAATATGGTCGCACTAATGGAAGACAAATGGCAAATCTTGAAATAGAATTGGGGCAATTACCTTTTGATCCTCAATATTGATTCACAATTGAGTTAAATTAGACAACTGTAAGAGAAAAATTTATGCTTTGTATAATGTTTGGTATTGAAACTAATGAAATTACCAAGATGACAATGTCTTTTCTTTTGTTTCTAAGTATCAGTTTGATAACTTTATATTATTCCTCAGAAGCATTAGTTAAAAGTCTACTAACCTGCATTTTCCTTGTAGTTTAGCTTCGTTGAATTTTTTTTGACACTGGAAATGTTCAACTGTAGTTTTATTAAGGAAGCCAGGCATGCAACAGATTTTGTGCATGAAATGAGACTTCCTTTCAGTGTAAGAGCTTAAAGCAAGCTCAATCATACATGACAAAGTGTAATTAACACTGATGTTTGTGTTAAATTTGCAGCAGAGCTTGAGAAAAGTACATTGTTCTGGAATTTCAGCATTAACATTTTATAATCTTACACTCACTTCTTGTCTTTTTGTGGGTTCAAGAGCCCTCTGACTTGTGAAGAATTTGCTGCCCTCTTAAGAGCTTGCTGACTTGTTTTCTTGTGAAATTTTTTGCACATCTGAATATCGTGGAAGAAACAATAAAACTACACCATGAGGAAAACTAAAGGTCTTTATTTAAAATCTGACATTGTATTAACATGTAATTTTATACTATGTGGTATTTTATACATTTCCTCAGTAGTGATATTTGGTAAAGCAGTTCATACAGCTTTTTTCTAAGTTCCATGAATCTTACCCAGTGTTTACCGAAGTATTTAAGCAGCATCTGAATATTTCCACCCAGCAATGTTAATTTATCTAGGAAAGTTCAGAATTTCATCTTCATGTTGAATTTCCCTTTTAACTTCCGTTCATAGACATATACGTGACTTCCAATTCGACCCTCTGGCAAGTGAGTGTGGAAGAAAACAGCAGTTCTTTTATAATTGCTTGAAATTAGGAAAGCGCTTATTTCCTAGAAGCAAATAAATGTTTAAGTAAATAAAGGCTACATTTTGCTGAGTACTGTTTCAGTCAATTTTAGAATTGCCTATTCTAATTGCTGTCTACAACTTTTTGCTTAATAAAAGAATTAACTTATAGGAAGTAAAATACTTTGATAGTTACAGAACTGGGGCTAATTTTGACTGGAGAAAAGACTAATTATGAAATGTGGGTTGAAACAGACCATAAAAAGTTTATATTATCTATTTACCTGAGGGTTTCCTAAACCTGGGGTAAAATTAGAATACTGAGTTTTCCTCTTTTTCATGTTTACTTACCTCTTCCAAAATGCTGAAGGTGATCAAGTGAGTAGGCAATGATGCATCATCATGAAACTCTCTATGTAACCAGTTTAAGGGATTTAGGTAAAATACATCTGCTTCATCAAGATAATGACTTTTTCCAGTCAGGTCTGGGGGGCACTGGAGAAATCTCATGGGAAGTGGGCAGTGAACATGGCTATGAAAAGAAAAGTTACCATAATAAATACAAGTAAAACATGAAAGTTTTCATTAGTCTTAAGATATGTCATTTATACTTAGCAAAATGTGAAATCTGAATCTGTAAACTGTGTTGCAGTTAAGTGAAGAAGCAAGCCTTTAACTCATTTTCTCAAAGATTAAAAAAACATGATTCTCATACCATGTACCTATGCAGCAGCAGCAGTATAACCTATAAGCCCAAACTAGTGCATAGAAGTCCATTTCAAGGAGGGAAGTAGGTCAGTAGGGGGACTCAACATTCTGTAGCATTGGTATTCTGTTCCAGAAACATAAATGGTCCTCAGGACCAGGTAAGTTAACTTGTTAATAGGAGAGTAATTCTCCATAGGTGTATTTGATAAAGTAGGAAACTGTGGTCATAATCAGAAAGGATTCTTTCTCTCTTCCCTTTCTGCTCTGATAGGGGATGGATCACATACTTACATGGCAAGTTTTTTTTTTTGAAGACAAGAGTTTCGCTCTCGTCACCCAGGCTGGAGTGCAATGGCGCAATCTCGGCTCACTGCAACCTCCACCTCCCAGCAATTCTCCTGTCTCAGCCTCCCAAGTAGCTGGGATTACAGGTGCCCGCCAACCACGCCTGGCTGATTTTTGTATTTTTTTAGTAGAGATGGGGTTTCACCATGTTGGCCAGGCTGGTCCTGAACTCCTAACCTCAGGTAATCTACCCGCCTCAGCCTTCCAAAGTGCTGGGATTACAGGTGTGAGCCACCACGCCCAGCCACATGGCAAGTTTGAAGTGTTTTTTTATTTTTTATTTTTTATTTTATTTAAGATTGAGAAGTAGAGAGCAACATATGTCCATTGATTAACATCCAAATAAGTAATGGTTTTATTGTGGCATAGAAAGACTAGAGTAGGCCGGGTGCAGTGGCTTATGCCTGTAATCCCAGAACTTTGGGAGGCCAAGGCATGTGGATCACTGGAGGTCAGGAGTTCAAGACCAGCCTGGCCAACATGGTGAAACACTGTATCTACTAAAAGTATAAAAATTAGCCGGGCATGGTGGTATGTGCCTGTAGTTCCAGCTACTCAAAAGGCTGAGGCAGGACAATTTCTTGAACCCAGAAGACGGAGGTTGCAGTGAGCTGAGCTCATACGCCACTGCACTCCAGCCTGGGCGACAGAGCAAGAGTCTGTCTCAAAACAAAAAATAGATTAGAGTATAAAAAAGATGGATTCATTTCTAATACCAGTTATGACAATTTAAGCCAGTTAATTAGGTCATGCAAAAAGCCATGTTTATAATTGCCTTAGGAAAAATTAAACCTCACTGATACAAACATTTAAAATTTCCAGTTAGAAATGAAGTTAATAATTATGCAGGAGGTTTATTTATGAAATGCATAAAAATTAAATGTACACAAGACCTAATAGTGATTTATTTATTGGAAATGAAGGTCTTGTTTCAAAGGGAAGCAGAAATTCCTCAGAAAAAGCTGCCGGCCTACTCTAGTCTTTCTATGCCACAGTAAAGCCATTACTTATTTGGATGTTAATCAAGGGACATATGTTGCTCTCTACTTCCAAGTCTGATGCAAAATAGGCATCAGACTTTCCTCTCTTGTGTGCTTTGAAAAGGTGTGGAGAACTTGGTGAACTATTCAAAGCCTAAGACATCAACTGACTACAAAATTAAGTATAAAGAACATCTTGGTACCTCTAGGATTCCTGTTCTCCTCAGTATTATCCCTAATGTGAGCACGGAGAGTGAATGTCCCTTTTTCAGCCACATATACATATAGTAGGGAATCCTCAAGTTGAAAGGATACTTGATGTCTTCCATTTAGCCTGTGGTTTTTGCTAGGATCTCCATTTTTCTAAACTGTATATTAATTACTGGCATTAATGATTAGTTAAATAGGAGTATTCCAAGTGTTAAATTCCCCTAAAATGATAACCACTGTAATTAAATTAATTGAACGTGCATAGGAGACATTAACTCCAGATTGTTTAAAGCCAGACTGAGTTAAATAGTTATAGATTTTATGTATTTATTTATTTTTAGGTAGAGTCTCGCTCTGTCGCCTAGGTTGGAGTGCAATGGTATGACCTCAGCTCACTGCAACCTCCGCCTCCCGAGTAGCTAGGACTACAGGCATGCGCCACAACACCTGGCTAATTTTTTTTGTATTTTAGTAGAGTCAGGGGTTCACCATGTGGCCCAGGCTAGTCTCAAACTCCTGAGCTCAGGCAATCTGCCCGCCTCTGCCTCACAAAGTGCTAGGATTACAGGCGTGAGCCACAACGCCCAGCCTGGTATATAATTTTCTGTAGGAAATCTGGCTCCTTTGCCCCTGTACCATTACTGGGTAATTAGTAACTAATACAGCTTCCTGAAATAAAGCACAGGACCAAATGGATGTCTTTTTAAAGGCCATACATAGTTGAGGCAATTTTAGTATATTTCCCAGAAACACTTAATTCAAGTATTAGAATATCATCTAGTCGCATTCCCTAATTTTTTACAGGTGAGACAACTGATGTCCAAAGAGATTAAAAATCTAGTTTAAGGCCGGGTGCGGTGGCTCACACCTGTAATCCCAGCACTTTGGGGAGGCTGAGGGGCGGATCACCTGAGGTCGGGAGTTCGAGATCAGCCTGACCAACATGGAGAAACCCTGTCTCTAATAAAAATACAAAATTAGCTGGGTATGGTGGCACATGCCTGTAATCTTAGCTACTCAGGAGGCTGAGGCAGGAGAATCGCTTGAACCCGGGAGGCAGAGGTTGTAGTGAGCCAAGATCACACCATTGCACTCCAGCCTGGGCAACAAGAGCAAAACTCCATCTAAAAAAAAAAGAAAGAAGTCTAGTTTAAGATGAGGGCAATAATCCAGTAGTAAATCTGGACTAAAATCCATGGTATTTTTTTTTTTTTTTTGGAGACAGAGTCTTGCTCTGTTGCCCAGGCTGGAGTGCAGTGGTGCAATCTCGGCTCACTGCAAACTCCGCCTCCTGGGTTCATGCCATTCTCCTGCCTCAGCCTCCCGAGTAGCTGGAACTACAGGCACCCGCCACCACGCCCGGCTAATTTTTTGTATTTTTAGTAGAGACGGGGTTTCACCAGCTTAGCCAGGATGGTCTCGATCTTCTGACCTTGTGATCCACCCGCCTCGGCCTCCCAAAGTACTGGGATTACAGGCGTGAGCCACCGCGCCCGGCCTAAAATCCATGTTTTAAGATTAATTCAAATTGTGTAAGATGTATCACAGAGATTTGTAGTAAGGTAAGTAATACATGAGTTTCTTTACTAAGAAGACTATCAGATACCTACAAATTGTTTTATACTGATTTAAATCAGAATTAGGTGTAAGTAAATTGTTTTTAAAGAATAATAAAGTGTACGGCCGAGCACAGTGGCTCACACCTGTAATCCCAGCACTTTGGGAGGCCAAGGCAGGCAGATCACGAGGTCAGGAGATTGAGACTACCCTGGCTAACACGGTGAAACCCCATCTCTACTAAAAATAGAAAAAATTAGCCGGGCATGGTGGCAGGCACCTGTGGTCCCAGCTACTAGGGAGGCTGAGGCAGGAGAATGGCGTGAACCTGGGAGGCGGAGCTTGCAGTGAGCCGAGATCGCGCCACTGCAGTCCAGCCTGGGCAATAGAACAGACTCCGTCTCAAAAAAAAAAAAAAAAAAAAAAGAAAAAAAGTTTATTTAAAACATTTTCTTTGACACAGTTCAAGTGGTTTTTAAAATCCATCAGTGAATAAATATGTGGGAGTTTAAAATTTATCATTTGATCAGTGACCAATTAATTCAAATCCAGGAATCTGAAAGGGAATTTTAAAGTAGTCAGTTTCAGTTTCTTAACAGCATATAGTGCAACATCTTTTATTACCTGTAATAAGGAGTAGAGTGGCAAGGCATCATTATAAATATCGAAGCTGAAGATTTATTGGGATTGTTGTAACAAACTTTTTGAATGTGACTCATGACATCAAGAGTACCTCGTTGATGAACTAAACCAGTATAAAGGGCGAGGAACAAATTTGATAAAAACAGGAAACTTAGAGCTGGTTTCTTCCATGTTTTCAGGTGGGTTAATGAGTATCCTATATGAAGATAGACATACTGAACCTTAACACTGACAGTCTTTTGTTATGTTAACTACAAATACATCTGTAATTTTTAATGGAAATAGCAAAAACTGTAATACTGTTATAGACAAATAAGAAATAAGCAATAAGTCATATCTCTGACCATTCACTATTGTCATCTAGGTCTTGACTTTTTCTAGTAAAAGGTATTGAGGTATAGTGGAAAGATTATGGTTATGGAGTCCAACAGGTCCAGATTTGAATTCCAGTTCTAGCACAAGTCGTTTTACTTTGCTGGTCATTGGGATAATAGTACCTTATTCAAGTGTTAGAAAAAATGTCCAGTGACTGCCCTGGTACATAGTAGTTGCTAAATAAATAGGACTTTTAATTATTCCATTTACCTACCTCTTTAATCTCCCAAGCACTAATAATTGGTATTTTAGTGTGTAATACGAGTTCCAATAATGTGTCCTCTTAGGAAAATAAGCCATTGGGCACCTGGGAGATTTTCCATAAGTATATGAGTGGAAGAAAAGGTGCTATGTCTTACATTTTTTTCCCCACAACAGTGGGAAATTTTGTTTTCCCACTACAATCAGGCAATTTGGAGATGCTGAACAATTTTTCTTTTTTGATTTATGAAAGGGATTATTCTGTGGGGCAAAACAAAACAAAAAACCAAAGGAAAAAACCAAGTAGAATGAATAGATGGGTATAAAAGGATAAGTAAAAGTCTCTCTCCCCTCTGATAGTCCTTTTCTTCAGCAACAGCCACTATTAATGGACATATTAGGATCTACTGAGAATACCAAGAACAGGCCTTTCCACTGGAAAAGATTAAGCTTATTAGTAAGCATGACATTTTGTTCATAATTTACATACACTCTTTTTATAGAACTAGATAATAGTTCTTTTTGAACTTGGGTATTCTTCATCCAAACCTTGGTTTGCCCAAAATGTTAGTACAATACTGAATGGGACCAAGGCAGTGTTTTTTATTTTGTTCCTCCTATGAGTATGTTAATATCATCCACAGTTCATACCTCATGAGTTGGAATATCACATATCCATGTCACCTAGTATTTTTTAATCTACTTGAAATAGTTCTGATTAAAGAATAATCTGAAAAGTGGTGTGGTGAAAAATGTAGCAAGATTAAGAAAACTAAGCCTATCACTTAAATCTACATTTATAAGATGTTTGAAATGGTAAAATGAGGAACCTACTAAAAGGAATGATAATTAGAATTAGCTTTATTTGAAATAAAATAGCTGAGATGAGAGGATTGCTTGAGGCCAGGAGTTCAAGACCAGCCTGGGCAACATAGTGAGACTCCATTTAAAATAAAAAAAAAAATTAGCCAGGCGTGATAGTGCGCACCTGTAGATCCAGCTACTGGGAAGGCTGAGGCAGGAGGTTCACCTGTGCTCATGAGTTTGAGGGGACAGTGAGCTATGACCACGCCACTGCACTCCAGCCTGGGTGACACCCTGTCTCTATGAAAATAAAAATGAATAAAATAGGGCCAGGTGCATTAGCTCACACCTGTAATCCCAGTAATTTGGGAGGACAAGGCAGGCGGATCACTTGAGGTCAGGAGTTCAAGACCAGCCTGGCCAACAGAGGTGAAACCCCATCTCTACTAAAATATAAAAATTAGCCGGGCGTGGTGTCAGAGGTTGCAGTGAGCCGAGATCATGCCACTGCACTCCAGCCTGGGCAACAGAGTGAAACTGTCTCAAAATAAATTAAAAAATAGGATTCTAAAAGTTCAACCATCTGTAATAACCCCAATCACAGACACAGCAGATCCCCAAATATAAGTTGAAGCACTTAACTTGGGTTGGTAGGCTAAAACAACATCTACTTTAGTAGGCTCAAATACAAAAAGCTACATTAAAGCCTTGTCTTTGTCTGTACTGCTATAATGGAATACCTGAGACTGGCTAATTTATATTTACTTGGCTCATGGTCCTGCAGGTTGTACAAGAAGCATCCACTGGTGAGGGCTTCAGGCTGCTTCCACTCATGGCAGAAGGTGAAGGGGAGTCAGTTTGTGCAGAGATCACATGGTGAGAGAGCAGAAGCAAGAAAGTGGAAGGTGCCAGGCTCTTTTGTACAGCCAGCACTCGGGGGAACTCTCATGGAACCTAATATAAGGAGAACTCACTTATTACTCCAGGGTGGTGCCAAGCCATTCATGAAGGCTCCACCCCCATGATCGAAGCACCTCCCATTAGGCCCCACCTCCAACAGTGGGGATCAAATTTCAACATAAGGTTTAGGGGACAAACGTCCAAACTACAGCAAGCCCATCCTACAGCAAGGCCCTAGAAGATACAGTTTGTTCTCAATTATTTGAAGATACTTATAAGGTGAGCATGTGTAAAGTGAGTCACTTATTAATAATTTGTTAATTCAAGGCTGGGGGCGGTGGCTCACGCCTGTAATCCCAGGACTTTGGGAGGCCAAGGCGGGCAGATCACGAGGTGAAGAGATAGAGACCATCCTGGCCAACGTCGTGAAAACCCATCTCTACTAAAAATACAAAAATTAGCTAGGTGTGGAGGCGCGTGCCTGTAGTCCCAGCTGAGGCAGGCTGAGGCAGGAGAATCACTTGAACCCAGCAGGCATAGGTTGCAGTGAGCTGAGATCGTGCCACTGCACTCCAGCCTGGTGACAGAGCGAGATGCCGTCTCAAAAAAAAAAAAAAAAAAAAAAAAAAAGAAACTATGGCACTAGGAATACAATAGTATAGGTGGGTGACACAAAATGGGAATACTTGGTGATCAAGACTGTGAAAATAGCACTCTGGGTAGAATGCTGGAAGATAACATGCTTGTGTTTCCAGCATCTTCAGTACTGGTGAGACAGAGCGTCTCTTAAGTTACGTAATGCTTGCCTTACATGATGGTGATTTTAACTCTCTGAGCTTAGCTCATTTTAGGATGGATCATTTTAGTGAGAACTGAATCTCCATATTAGAGAAGTAATATAAAGAAAATGCTGGGAAGAGAAGGAACAGCTGAACAATGCCAGGGAGAGTCAGGTGATAGCTTAGTTTTCTTGGGGACAGTGGATACTGAAACAGTTGCCATTCAAAATTCTCTTCAACAGTATTATGGATCCGATGAGCTTTTGTGGAATATTCTGGGAGCCTTACTACATGTCACGGTATTATTTCTAAGAAAAAAATATTTCAGGTTCCAACTTAAAAATGAAGTTTGGGGATAAAACCTTATTTAAAATAGAACTGTCTTTATGATTATTATTTTTTTGAGATGGACTCTCGCTCTTTCGCCCAGGCGGGAGTGCAAGTGGCATGATACCAGCTCACTGCAACCTCCACCTCCTGGGTTCAAGTGATTCTCCTGCCTTAGCCTCCTGGGTAGCTGGGATTACAGGTGCCTGCCGCCATGCCCGGCTAATTTTTGTATTTTAAGTAGAGATGGGGTTTCACCATGTTGGCCAGGCTGGTCTGAAACTCAGGTGATCTGCCCGCCACAGCCTCCCAAAGTGCTGGGATTACAGGCGTGAGCCACAGTGCCCAGACAGAACTGCCTTTATTTACATGTTTAGCATCCTATAAGCATTACTATGCATTTGACATATAAAGAAAATATCTTTATAATTTCAGTTATCATCAAATGACTTGTGCACATGTTAGAAAAGAACCCAACTTTAGAGTACAAGTCAAGAGTCCTGAATTTAAGGCCTCTGAGGGGTTTTTAAACCTTCTGGCACTGAAAGCTTCCAAAGGGGATTTCAGAAATGAGTTGCTAAAGGAAGGGTTGGAAAGATTTTCCAGTTCCAATGCTAGACTGAGTGAACCACAAGAGAAGCCTAAGGTCCATGGTTTTCTTATAGACCAGTAGTATTGTTTCATCAATATTTAAAACAAATGAACAAGATTCCAGTAGGTGACATCCAGTAAGTCTACTTAATAGCACGCACAAATTTGGAGATGGAGTTCTCACTGAAATAATCCACCCTCAAATGACCTAGCTTCAGAAAATGATCATCCCCACCACGTAAATGATGTGTATCCCAATCACTGAAGATTTAAGACTTTGTGTGTACCCCAGTGACTAAAGTATAGGTTCCTTCCTTTCACATAGTAACAACCCATTGCTAACTGGATGCTAAACATCACCCCTAAATACTTAATTTGCTCCTGTTATCTGGGCCTACAAAAAGATACTTGAAAGTGGGTATACACAAAATTTCTGGAAGAACTGCTTAAGAAAGTGATAACAATAGTTACCTCTGGGGAATGGGACTAGATGACTTGAGGATGACACACTAATTATTTTTGTACCATCGGCATTTATTTTTATAATAAAAAAATACACTGGGCTCCTATCAGATCATGTTCATCAGATTACTGTTACAGAAATGTTTAAAATCCATTACATCTCAGTTGACTACTCTTCAGGATAAAATCTAAAAACCTGAGCATATAAGAAGATACTTCATGAGGTGGTTCCTTTATAAAGCCATATCTCTTAATCATCATGTATTATTTAGCTTGATATACACACTTTAAAAATTTTGGATATCTAGCGTGGCATTCTGTATTTTCCAGCAATCACTAATACGTTCCTTCTTACCAAGGTAAGGTTCACGGTAATAGAGAGGGTGGGAGTATCTGAGACTGTACATTGCTGATTCCATCCTGGTTTTGACAAGAATTATCAGGAAACCTAATGTTAAGAAAAAAAATCCCTACCACATTTTACCAATTAGAGAGATATCTGAGTTACTGTTTCTATTTTTAAATACTCTTTGAGAAAGCTTAGTTTCAGTGTTTAGATAAGAACAACAAAAGGTGGTTCAATTCTGGAATGGGACATACAGTAGAATGGGGCTGGGAAAGAGAGACTTTGAACTACTAACCATAATGAGGGTACTGGGCACAGATGAAGGTATCAAGAAGAATTTTTTTTTTTTAGACAGAGTCTCGCTCTGTCACCCAGGCTGGAGTGCAGTGGTGCCGATCTCGGCTCAATGCAACCTCCACCTCCAGGGTTCAAGTGATTCTCCTGTCTCAGCCTCCCAAAGTAGCTGGCATTACAGGTGTGTGCCACCACACCCAGCTAATTTTTGTATTTTTAGTAGAGACAGGGTTTCACCCTGTTGGCCAGGCTGGTCTTGAACTCCTGACCTCAGGTGATCCACCCACCTCAGCCTCCCAAAGTGCTAGGATTACAGGCGTCAGCCACTGGCAGCTGGCCAGGAAGAATTTTATGTTGCTATTTTGTTAAGGAAGTAAAGCCATCTTTCCATCTTCGATAGAATTCAACAGTTAATGCCTAAAACAAAGACCTTTAAGTGGCATTATAAATGTTTTAGAGATATCGAGATAAATACCAAAATAACCAGCTGAAAGAATGCTTAAGTGATTGTTTTTGGGGAGAGGAAATAGAAGGGAGAGCAGGGGAACAGTTTTTTTTTAATTCCTTGTGGAATGTCTTCTGAAATAATGTACATATGCAATTTTGATAAAAAGATTAGAATATGGGGCCAGCTGTGGTGGCTCACGCCGTAATCCCAGCACTTTGGGAGGCCAAGGCAGGTGGATCATCTGAGGTCAGGAGTTCGACACCAGCCTGGTCAACATGGTCAAGCCCCATCTCTACTAAAAATACAAAAATTAGCTGGCTGTGGTGGCATGGGCCTGTAATTCCAGCTACTCTGGAGGCTGAGGCAGGAGAATCTCTTGAACCCAGGAGGCGGAGGTTGTAGTGAGCTGAGATTGCGCCACTGCACTCCAGCATGGGCGACAGAGAGAGACTCTGTCTCAAAAAAAAAAAAAAAAAAAAAAAAGAATATGGAAAAACAAAGTGGCCCAGTAAGAGAGAAGTCTATATTAGCCACTGTGGTAAAAACAGATAAGCAGACACTCAACTCAGAATCAGTAGTGGGTGCTGAACTCTATCAGCACAAATGAGAGATTCAAACTAAGAATTGAATTAGTGTTGCTAAAATATCACCTTTCTTTTACATATAAGGAAAATGAGGCACATTGTTGAACAATTCACTAAAGATCAGAGCCAGTCACAAAATATATTTTCTAGAGTTGAGTCCTATTTTATAGGACTAAGGGAAATTCAAATTAGGCAAGAGAAGTTACCGTAGACTGAAAAAACTGCTGCAATTATTTTTCTTCCTGTGTCCCATCCCACTATGAGGTTGGCATTTATTTCCCCAACTCTTGAATCTGGCCTGGCCCAGTGACTTGCTTTCATGAAAAGAATGTGGTGGAAGTGACAGTATGCAAATTCCAAGCCCTTGTCTCAAAGGGCCTTGCATATTTGCTCCCTCTCTTGGAACCCGGCCTATGCCAAGTGAACAAGCCCTAGCTAGCCTGTTGGAGGAAGAGAAAACTCAGAAGAGCTGAGAAGACTTGGCCTACAGCTAGTTGAACCCCAGACATGAGAGCCCAGCCTAGGTCAATAGAGCTATCTACCCAATCTGCAGCTGTGTAAGTGAGCTCAGTGGAGATGAGAACTGCCCAGTTGAAATGTAGACCTGTAAATTATAATAAATGGAGTTTTAAGCCACTACAGTTTTGAGGTGGCCTTTTACACAGCAATGGCTGACAGAGTTGTCATGTTTACATAAAAATAGGTTAAAACAAGTCACACAAAAGCAGAATAAGGCTGAAATTTGTGGTATAACTCAAGATTTCAAGTAGTTAGGAAAGATTCAAACTGGGTCACTAAAACATCAAGAGCTCCAAAGAGAACTGTTCTAAATGTCCAGAGATTTCTGTCTAGGTGAGATCACTAGACAGAATTGATCCTACTGTTGGAACCTCTTGGCATTAAACAGCCCTGACTGTTAGTGGAAGTACAAATCTCCTAGGAATTAGAGTTTTTTGACCCACTCTAGAACCTTAGGTAGGGTGTGGAGGAAAAGAATGCATCCTGTGAGGAGATCAAGGGGTTTTCTAGGTTGCTGTCTTTTAGGGATCCTTCTAAGTAGACAGAGGATGAAAGAAGGGGTGATTCTTACCTATTAGAAGGGGCTCTCTTTACCCCTCATCAGCATTTTATCTCAATAAACTGCGAATAGGCCCTGGTTACAGGGATCTTGCCACTTAAAGATTCAATCTTTTAGACTGGCAATGAGGATTCAGACAACTCAGTCTTTGTGTAAATACTTGGTAAAGCAACAGGACACAGAAGAGGAATGCTGGAAAAATCTGGTTTATGAAAACAGAAATCAAACCAAGTTACTAACCAACCTCCCCGTCCCCTCCAGGCACACAAAAACATTTGCCTTTGTACTCTGCCAATGCTTGATTTAATTATAATACACACTCAAGTGGCTGTAAAAAAAACCCAACAAAACAGAAACCATTTAACATCTGAATAGTGATTTATGAACAGATTTCCTCTGACAAATGGGGCCAGCTATTCTTAAGGCTTGCCAAATAGCTGTTAGATGTCTAAATTTTTGTATGTGCCTGCGTTTGTATATGGTTACACTGTAAAGTAATGACAGACTGAGGCTTTGATTTCAGAACTTCAGATGTATCAAAAATACAGATTTTTAGTATTTGATTTTATATTTGTATGTTTATCTTCTTAAATTGAAGAGATTATACATCTCAGATCTGTAGGGGTTGATGTATACTTGGTCAAACATTGCCTAACTCAATGTTTTTTCTTTTTTTTAAGTAAAAAATAAGTTTGAAAACTGTAACTCCCTAGGGTTTTTCCAGCCTCCAGTTCCAGCTGGCTAGTCATTTCTTCTCTCTCAACGCAGTGATTTTTTTTAAGGTCTTAATATTTGAAGGAAGTCAACAGTCATTTATTCCGAATTAAACTTGAAGTTAATAAAGTTTCAATTCGTAATTTTTCCAAACCAACCAATGTAAAAACCCAGATTTTCCTGAATTGAGTCATATAAGAATTTTTGTAAGTGACAAAAAAATACATGTTAAGACTGTGGAAAAATGGAGAAAAGGCCTGAATAAAATCAGGAGTTAATTACTTAAAAAATGGCATATGCCAGGCTGGGCGCGGTGGCTCACGCCTGCAATCCCAGCACTTTTGGGAGGCTGAGGCGGGTGGATCACCTGAGGTCAGGAGTTCGAGACCAGCCTGGCCAACACGGTGAAACCCTGTCTCTACTTAAAATACAAAAATTAGCCGGGTATGGTGGCGGATGCCTGTAATCCCAGCTACTCGGGAGGCTGAGGCAGGAGAATTGCTTGAACACAGGGAGGTGGAGGTTGCAGTGAGCCAAGATCGTGCCACTGCACTCCAGCCTGGGCAACAGAGTGAGACTCTGTCTAAAAAGATAATAATAATAATTGCATATGCCTTAGAGTGAGTTTTAAAAGTGTAAATGTTTTGTGTCTAAAAGCATTAAAAACTAGTTTCAACAGCAGTAAATACATTTTTCCTTTGTGAAAATGAAGACCCTTACAGTTTAACCATAAACTTAAAATAGCTAATCTAAAAACAGACATGTTACTTTACTTTTTAGTGAGAAACACCACCACCAAATAGAAACACCACCACCAAAAACTGCTTTGGGTATTGGATATTTATGTGGGTTTTTTGTTTGTCTGTTTTTTGAGAGAAGGACTTGCCATATGGTAGGCTGGTCTCAAACTCCTGGGCTCAGGTGATCCTCCTGCCTCAGGCTTCTGAGTTGCTGGGATTAAAAGTGCACACCACTGCACTGGGCTAGGATCTTTATGTTTTTATCTCACTTTAGAGGATATAGGAAAAAAGATATTTGGACTACAAAAAGGGAATATTGCAGTAATATGATTAATCTGCAATTAAGTAATTCCTTATTAACCTAGTTGAAAATAGAAATAGTTTAATGAGGATGTGTTGTCTTTAGACTATTTCTATATAATTTATTTTCTATAACAAACAAAAGCACTTACCACAGAACACCATACAGAATGGTAAAACTGGATAAATAAACCTGAATTCTTTGTGGCTCAACATGCTATAATAAAAACAAATATTATTAAAAAATATTAATTATCATGTTATATGATAGATTGAGAAAGTAATATATTTAATATAAAATATATTTAACTTGATCTATTTATTTTCTAAGTATTCAGACTGAATTTCTTGCTTCAGAAATTCATCTTATTTTTTAGTTATAAGGTGATTATGATATGGTAAAACTAATCATAAAATATGATGTCAATTTGAAATTACAAAGTACAGTTACATTCTAAAAACGGGATTTCTATTTCAATCCAAGTAAGTAAAATTAGTCAAATTTGGAATAAGGATACATACATTTTTATTTTAGAATGTATTTCTGTGGTCCTTCAATTTAAAATTTTGGTAGTATTGATTGACTGATTGACTGAGACAGGGTCTTGTTTTGTCACCCAGACTGGAATGCAGTAGCACAATCATAGCTCACTGCAACCTTAAATTCCTGGGCTCAAGCAGTCCTTCTGCCTCAGCTTCCCCAACAGCTAGGACTACAGGCACATGCCATCATGCCCTGGTAATTTTAAATTTTTTTTCAGAGAGAGGGTCTTGCTATGTTGCTCAGGCTGGTCATGAACTCCTTGCTTCAAGCAATCCTCCCACCTTGGCCTTCAAAGTATTGAAATTACAGGCATGAGCAACTGTGCCTGGTCTGTTTTTTTTTTTTTTAAAGCAAATAAAATTAGTCCCAAGTTCTTAAAAATTGAGTGTAATCCTTATTAAGCAAACTACATATCTAAAGTATTCACTCTAGTGCCTCCATAATTACTACTACTTGTATCTTCTAAGATAATTCCCACTAACAAAAGTTAATGGCACCTCCAAAACATAAAGTTTACTTTTTGAAGAATTTAATTTGATTTCTTGGTAACATAAAAAATTTTAGCCTTTTGAACAAATAAAATCTTACCTATAAACAAGCAGTGTCCACAGCACAGTCACCAAAAGTATCCGGTATCTCTTTGGTGCCAGATAGCAGCCATGAATAAAGAAGGGTAAGTGAGTACCCAAGATAACTGGAAATCCTTGACTGAAGTACCAGTGCCATGGATGAGAACCATAAAATGTTCCCAAGTTCTGCAGCACGTTAAATTTCAAAAAATTAAATTGAACCAGAGTCCACTGGCACCGTTGAAGGAAAAATAAATAGAAATGTGTTAGTGCCAAGTAGTAATCTTTGGCATTAGGGGATTGATACAATTTTGACATTAAATCAGAATTGAAGTCTAAAAACCAGGCAATAGTTTACATTAATAATTTTTTTTTTTTTTTTAAGACGGAGTCTTGCTCTGTCGCCCAGGCTGGAGTGCAGTGGCGCGATCTCGGCTCACTGCAAGCTCCGCCTCGTGGGTTCACGCCATTCTCCTGCCTCAGCCTCCCGAGTAGCTGGGACTACAGGCGCCTGCCACCACGCCCGGCTAATTTTTTGTATTTTTAGTAGAGACGGGGTTTCACCATGTTAGCCAGGATGGTCTCGATCTCCTGACCTCGTGATCTGCCTGCCTCGGCCTCCCAAAGTGCTGCGATTATAGGTGTGAGCCACCATGCCTGGCCTAATAATTTTAATTAATGACTGTATGAAATCCTTCTTAACTGTTATTTTTTCTTCTTTAAGTATTAATGTGTTCTTTGTTAATTTGTAAAACTAGATTTTTGAGATTCAAAGTGAGAATCAAACATATTTTGGCAGTCTAAGTTTGTGTTTTTATTTCAAGTTTTTGGGGTACAGATGGCTTCTGGTTACATGAATAAGTTCTTTAGAGGTGATTTCTAGGATTTTGGTCCACCCATCACCCAAGCAATGTACACTGTACCCAATATGTACTCGAAATAAGAATTTCTCACCCCTCTCCCACCCTTCCCCACCCCGAGTCACCAGAGTCCATTATATCATTCTTATGTCTTTGCATCCCATAGCTTAGCTCCCACTTATAAGTAAGAACATATGATATTTGGCTTTCCATTCCTGAGTTATTTCACTTAGAATAATGGCCTCCAGCTCCATCCAAGTTTTATATCCAGTTAAGAGATAAAGAGGATAGTAGACAAATTTTTCGGACTGTGTGGTACTTTACAATGTGACATATTACCTGTGAAGATAAAGCTTTGAAAACATTACAATTTGAATTACAGCATAAAGCTGACAATAATGACAGAAACAGCAACAGGTAACATTCAGTGCTCACTTAATAATTCCCTGCCTTAAAATGTACTCTCCTGAATATTACCTAGGAGTACTAACTCTTTTATGTAGAAAGCACAACAAATTGAACCAAAGGCTTATTAGGATATGCCTAGAAGTCTTTTGTAATGTATCCCATATCATTTAAAAAATCATTTGCCTCTGTTCTAAAGTATTAATGGATTAAAAATAAAAATAGCTGTTAGCTTAATATACTTTTACTTACTTGGCCAAAAAAAATACGATCAATCATCAGAGACAAACTCAAAGTAACAAAGCTGAAAAACAAAAATAGCATAGTGATTCACATTTGGAGCTTGCTGAAAATCCACTATTAGCATATGGCTTTGTACGTGCCTTGCATCAAAAGCCACTATAAAAATGCTTTACAGTTTCACCAACTGAATATAGATTTACACATTTTGAAAGGTATCTACTGATAAAGATCAGTAGATAAGATTATATAATCGATTAATATTGTAAAAATATATTAATAAAAAGATTATTGAAAGACTACTGCTGTATAACAAATTACCCCAAAACTTGTTAACTTAAACTATGAATATTTACCATTTCATAGTTCCTGTGGATCAAGAACCTAGGTGTTGCTTAGCTGGGTGCCTCTGGCTCGAGGTCGCTCATGAATTGTAGTCAAGCTCTTAGCAGGGGCTACAGTTTCATCTGAAGGTTCAATTACAGGTGGAGAGATCAGCTTCCAAATTTGCTCACATGGTTGCTGATGGGGCTAAGTTCCTCAACATATGGCCGTTTCCTTAAAGCTGCCTCATGACATAATTAACTGGCTTAACCCAGGGTAAGTCAGCCAAGAGTGAGTGAGACAGGCACCCAAGATGGAAGCCATAATCTTTTTATTTATGTATTCTTTTCTTTTTTTTAGAGACAGGGTCTTGTTCTGTCACCCAGGCTGGAGTGCAGTAGTGTGTGATCATGGCTCACTGCAGCCTTGACCTCCTGGGCTCAAGTGATCCTCCCACCTCAGCCTTCCAAGTAACTAGGACTACAGGTGTGTGCCGCCATGACTGGATAATTTTTGGATTTTCTGTAGAGATGGGGTCTCACTATATTACCCAACTGGTCTCAAACTCCGGGCCTCAAGCAATACTTCCCCACTGGCCTCCCAAAATGCTGGGATTACAGATGTAAGCCACTGTGCCTGGCCACCATAGTCTTTTCATAACCCAGTCTTGTAAGTGATATCCCATCCCTTCTGCTGTATTCTACTCATTAGAATTGAGTTGACAAATCTAGCCCATGTTCAAGGGGGAGGGGATTATACAAAGACATAAATAGCAGGAGGATGGGATCACTGGAGGCCATCTCAGAGACTGCCTCCCACAAACACATATACAGAAAAATACGCTATGAAGGTAAAGCTCTATGAATCATCACTACATGAACACAACTGTGTACCTGCCATACAGAGCAGGACAAAGAGTATTAGCAGCACCCCCTTGTCCCTCCAATCAGTCAGTCTCTACCTCCTCCCCAAAAGTAACCCAAAGGTAACCCTTCCTCTTCCCAAAGGTAACCACTATCCTAATTTCTGATAACATAGATGAGTTTTATCTTTTTTTGAATTTTATAAGAATAGGATCATACCATATGTACTCATGTCTAAATTCCTTTAGTCATTGTGCTTGTGAGATTGAACCAAGTTTTTTTGCATGCTGTAGTTCATTCCTTTACAATACTGTGTATTGTAACTATGTATACCACACTGTATGTATTCCTTCTATTGATGGACACTGTGCTTCCATTTCCAGCTATTGTGAATACTGCTGCAATGAACATTCTTTTACACATCTTTTGGTATCCATATATATGCATTTCTGTTAGACATATACCTAGGATTGGAATTGGTGGGCCCTAAGGTAGTGGTCCCTAACCTTTTTGGCACCAGGGTCTGGTTTCTTGAAAGATACTTTTTCCATGAACAGGTTGTGGGGGTGGGAGTGGGGCATGGTTTCTGGATGAAACTGTTCCACCTCAGATCACTGGACATTAGATGCTCATACGGAGCACAACCTAGATCCCTTGCATGTGCAGTTCACAGTAGGGTTCACACTTCTGTAAGAATGTGACAGGAGGTGGAGCTCAGGCAGTAATGCTTGCTTGCTCACCTCCTGCTGGGCAGCCCAGTTCCTAAGAGGCCATGGACTGGGGCCAGTCCACAGCCTTGGGACTGGTGACCCCTGCCCTAAGTTGTAAGTGCAACTATGTATTTATTTAGCTTTTGTAAGTACTTAAACGTTTTCCAAAATAGTGTATTAGTTTGCAGTCCCACAGGAATATATAAGTTCCACATCATTTTAGCCATTTGGGTGGATGTATAGTATAGTAGTATTTCATGGTGGCTTTACTTTGTTTTTCCTTGATAACAAATGAAATGAGTCTCTTTATATTTATTGGCCATTTTAATATTTTTTGAAGTACCTGATGAAATCTTTTCAATCATTTTTCTATGAGTTATCTTTTTCTTATACATTTTTTAAAGTTTTATATATAATCTGGATGTAAGGTTTTATTTTTGAGATGGAGCCTCACTCTGTCGCCCAGGCTGGAGTGCAGTGGTGCAATTTCAGTTCATTGCAACCTCTACCTCTGGGGTTCAGTCGTTTCTCCTGCCTCAGCCTCCCAAGTAGCTGGGATTACAGGCATGTGCCACAATGCCCAGCTAATTTTTTTGTATTTTTAGCAGAGACAGGGTTTCGTCATATTGGCCAGGCTGGTCTTGAACTCCTGACCTCAGGTGATGTGCCTGCCTCAGCCTCCCAAAGTGCTGGGATTATAGGTGTGAGCTATCGCACCCAACCACTAGAACACTTCAAATCACTGGGTAAGAATTAAAATCCCTAACTGATGATGATTCACCCTATGATTTTTCCAACTTTAAAATGGTACCCATACAGCCATTCTGTTTTTCACTTTCAGTACAGTATTCAATGAATTACATGAGATATTCAAATATTTTATTATGAAATAGGCTTTGTGTTAGATGATTTTGCTCAACTGTAGGCTAATGTAAGTGTTCTGAGCATGTTTATGGTAGGCTAAGCTGTGATGTTCAGTACATTAGATGTGTTAAATGCATTTTTTTTTTTTTTTTTTTTTTTGAGACGGAGTCTCGCTCTGTCGCCCAGGCTGGAGTGCAGTGGCGCGATCTCGGCTCACTGCAAGCTCCGCCTCCCGGGTTCACGCCATTCTCCTGCCTCAGCCTCCCGCGTAGGTTAAATGCATTTTTGACGTAGAATATTTTGTTATTTATTTTGTTTAGAGACAGGTTATCACTCTGTTTCCCAGGCTGGAGTGCAGTGGAATGATCATAGCTCACTGCAACCTTGAACTCCTGGGTTGAAGGGATCCTCCTGCCTCATCCTCCCAAGTAGCTAGGACCACAGGCGTGCCTAGTGCCACCTATACTTGGCCAATTTTTAAATTTTTTTGTTGAGATGGGGTCTCATTATGTTGCTCAGGTTGTTCTTGAACTCCTGGCCTCCCAAGGCACTGGGATTACAGGTGTCAGCCACTGTGCCTTGCCTGACTTATGATATTTTCAACCTGCAATGAGTTTATCAAGATGTAACCCTGAGTCAAGGAGCATCTGTTTTGTTATATCTTTTTCCCCCCACAGACTTTGACTTTGAGAGCAGACACTGTATCTTACTCACTTCTGAATTATCAAATGCTGGATACAAAGTAGGTTAAATGCTTATTAAATGAATAAGTTATTATCATGCTGCTGATGAGATTAAAAAGGCTTTCTATCTCCCTTAGTGGTAAAGCCGATAGGAACTGAGCCCCTGCTATCTCTCTGACCTCATTATTGCACTCTCCCAAACTCACTCTCTTTTAGCCACATCAGTCTCCTTACTGTTCCTTGAACATGCCCAACATACTTAGTACTTGGCTGGCCCCTTTGCCTGGAATACTCTCTCATCAAGTAACTACATGGTTCACTCTCTCAACTCCTTTAAGTTTTGGCTCTAGTGTCACCTTATCATGGTGATCTTTCCCAACTACCCTATTTAAAAATAACAGCTCCCCCATTACCCCAAGCACTGGCATTCTATCCTCCTTATCCCACAATTATTTTTCCCTGTATTACCATCACTTGACAAATATATATTTACTCTTATCTTTTTAGCTGTCTGTCTCTCCCTACTAGAATGTAAACTTCATGAAGGCAGGTACTTTTTTTGGTTAAACTTATGCATCTCCTACATCTGGAACACTGCCTGGCACATAGTAGGATTAAATACTTCCTGAATGAATGAATACATTTAATGCAATGTTATTAATACATCTGAGAAATGACAACAGTAGCAACTGAGATGCAAGATAATTTAGTCCTTTTCAGATTGCTACCCGAAAAATACTTGTGACTAGTGAATACTAGTACAGTCATGCATTACTTAACAATGGGGATACATTCTGAGAACTGCATCATTAGGCAGTTTCATCATTGTGCAAACATCATAGAGTGCACTTACACAAGCCTAGATGGTACAGCTTACAGACATCTAGGCTATATGGTATAGCCTACTGCTCCTAGGCTACAAACCTATACAGCATGATAGTATGCTGAATATTGTAAGCAATTGTAACACAATGCTATGTATCTGTGTATCTAACTATAGCTAAACAGGCTGGGCATGGTGGCCCATGCCTGTATTTCCAGCACTTTGGGAGGCCAAGGTGGGTGGATCACCTGAGGTCAGGAGTTTGAGACTAGCTGGCCAACATGGTGAAACCCCAACTCTACTAAAAATAAAAAAATTAGCCAGGCGTGCTGGCAGGCGCCTGTAATCCCAGCTGTTTGGGAGGCTGAGGCAGGAGAATCACTTGAACCTGGGAGGCGGAGGCTGCAGTGAAGTGAGATTGCACCACTGCACTCCAGCCTGGGTGACAGAGTGAGACTCCGTCTCAAATAAAAAAAAATATATATATATATAAAATATATATAGCCAAACAGAGAAACTAAAGTACACTAAAATACGGTCATATAATCTTATGGGACCACTGTCATAAATGCAGTCCAGTGCTAACCAAAATGTCATTATGCGGTGCATGATTGTATTTAAAAAGATTACTGTTGTAAGAGTCAGAATGCAGTCATCCCTTCAATAAATAATTATTCGGGGTAGTCTACTAGATACTTGGGATACAACTCATCCTAGGAGCTCATAGTGTAGTTAGAAGATGTGGGTTTCAGTACCAGTATAGCAACCAGCCCAATGACTTTGACTAATACATTTTAAATTTCTCCCAGCCTCCTGTTTTCTCTACTACAAAATAAAAACATATATTGCCTAGACTGAAGTATTATGAAAATTATGAGGTAATATGTGAAAACACATTATGAATTATAAAGCCTTATACAAATGTAAAAGAATCAAGTATCTCTAAAATATATTTGAGAAATATTTAGGAAATAAAGCATTGGAAAACACTAAGTTAGAAATAATTACAAAAGCACTCAGTTAAGCAAATTAAAATAGTTATAATCAGGATCATAAATATAAAAATATAATATATAAGTTTTGCATTATTCTATTTCCTTGGACTAAGAGTTCTCATTGACATTAGAAGATAAAATAATTAACTGAAAGATGTAAAATCTTGTTCGTAATCTGTGATTTGTAGGCTACTAAAATAAATGGATGGATTATTGCCACACTTACCCTACAGGTAAAAAATGATGTAGAATAAGATCAAGCTTTCTTGATTCTTGACAGAAATGTCTGAAGAGCAAAGGTGTCCACAGAATGACAGCTGTGGGACGAATTATGAAGGCAAGTGCCACCAGGGATGAGTACTTGACACTATAAGAGGAAAATGTGTGATAAGACAAGTGGGAAATTAACTTGAAGTTATCTATCATTTACACTGTGATTTGACATTTTCCTTTTGGTATAAATAGCTATATGAACTTTTTTTTGTTTTGTTTTGTTTTTTTTGAGACAGAGTCTCACTCTGTCACCCAGGCTGGAGTGCAGTGGCATGATCTTGGCTCATGGCAACTTCTGCCTCCCAGGTGCAAGTGATTCTCCTGCCTCAGCATCCCGAGTAGCTGGGATTACAGGTGTGTACCACCATGCCCGACTAATTTTTTGTATTTTCAGTAGAGATGGGGTTTCACCTTGTTGGCCAGGCTGGCCTCAAACTCCTGACCTCAGGTGATCTGCCCACCTCAGCCTCCTAAAGTGCTGGGATTACAGGCTAATCCCCATGCCAGGCTAATTTTTTGTATTTTTAGTGGGAGACAGGGTTTTACCATGTTGGCCAGGCTGGTCTCAAACTCCTGACCTCAGGCAATCCGCCAGCCTCAGCCTCCTAAAGTGCTGGGGTTACAGGCAGGAGCCACAGTGCCTGGCCTAAATAGCTATATTAACTTTTGCAGGTTACTTACGCTTTCTGGGTCTTAGTTTTTCTTATCTTTTAAAAAAGGTAATATCTAAAGCCATTTTCAGTGCTCATCTTCTAATTCTAGTATTTTCAAATAAGAAGTTATCATATGTCTTAATGCCAGTCTTGTGTGCTAAAAAGTATGCTTTTTACCTCATAACTTTGCCAATTACTTTCTTGATTGAAAAAAAAGTTTCTCCTAAGGAGCTATAAGAAAGTCATAAAGAGAGGCTTTCTCTAAGAAAAAGCATGAGCATTTAAAGAAACAGGATTATTTAGGCAGTGATGGGCTCAGAGTATTTATAATTTTGTTTTGAAAGTTAATTTTAGCCAAGTGAAATATATATACATACAACTGATAAAAGGCCTACTGTATAAACTGTATGATCATGGATAGAAATACAGATTTTTACTAACAGGACTTCTCTAAACTAATGGTTGAAAGAGATGATTTGATAATTTAATCATGAGGACTATGGATAGTATATTATTATGTGGAAAAATACTTAGTCCTGTAAAAAATTAAAAGAAAGCAAAATAAGACAACCTATATTACCATTATATAGCTATTAACTAATAAAAATAACTATAAAGAAATCTGTAGGCCAGGTGTGGTGGCTCAGGCCTGCAATCCCAGCACTTTGGGAGGCCGAGGTGGGTGGATCACCTGAAGTCAGGAGTTCAAGACCAGTCTGGCCAAAATGGTGAAACCCTGTCTCTACTAAAGATAGAAAAAAATTAGCTGGGTGTGGTGGCAGGTGCCTGTAATCCCAGCTACTTGGGAGGCTGAGGCAGGAGAATCACTTGAACCTGGGAGGTGGAGGTTGCAATGAGCTGAGATCATGCCATTGCACTCTAGCCTGGGCAACAAGAATGAAACTCCATCTCAAAAAAAAGAAAAAAAAAAAAGAATGAATTCTGTAATGTTGATGAGGATGTAAGCTCAAGGATAACACATTCAAATGCTTACAGAGACCCAGTAAACTATAAAAATGAGAAATGGGGCTGGGTGCGGTGACTCACGCCTGTAATCCCAGCACTTTGGGAGGCCGAGGCAGCTGGATCACTAGGTCAGGAGTTCAAGACCAGCCTGGCCAACATAGTGAAACCCCATCTCTACTAAAAATACAAAAATTAGCTGGGCGTGGTGGTGCGCACCTGTAGTCCCAGCTACTCGGGAGGCTGAAGCAGAATTGCTTGAACCCAGGAGGCAGAGGTTGCAGTGAGCCGAGATGGAGCCACTGTACTCCAGCCTGGGTGACAGAGAGAGACACTGTCTCAAAAAAAAAATAAAAATGAGAAATGTAGGCTAAGTTTGAACCATGGTATTGTCATGAAGGAATCCTAGCCCAAAATACTATTAGAACTTCCAATTTTTCAAGAGAAAGTTGAAATCCAGATTTTGATACATGAGCTTGAAATTTAGGCCAGGTTTGGTGGCTCATGCCTGTAATCCCAACGCTTTAAGAGGCCGTGGTGGGAGGATTACTTGATCCCGGAGTTGAACGCCAGCTGGGCAACCTAAAGAGACCCCATCTCCACAAAATTTTTTTTTTTTGAGACAGTTTTGCTCTTGTTGCCCAGGCTGGAGTGCAATCGTGTGACCTCGACTGACTGCAACCGCTGCCTCCTGGGTTCAAGTGATTCTCCTGTCTCATCCTCCCGAGTAGCTGGGATTATAGGCATGCACCACCAAATCCAGCTAATTTTGTATTTTTAGTGGAGACGGGGTTTCACCATGTTGGCCAGGCTGGTCTCGAACTCCCGACCTCAAGTGATCCACCCGTCTCGGCCTCCCAAAGTGTGGAGATTACAGGCGTGAACCACCACACCCGGTCAATACTTGCATTTTTTAAGGGAGTGTGCAAAATGTCATTTTATTGTCAGGTCTGGAATAGTATCTGTCATGCTTATACAAGGAAAAATGCTTATATAGCAGTCCTTTTGTACCATGTGACCCTTGCGCTTCCTGACTGAATTAGGGAAGGGCACCTGGGCCCAGGTAGCCAATCTAAGGCTGGCCAGTGTGAAATAAAGTTATGTCCAGATAAAGACAATGAGATTTAATGGACCTAATTCGATTCTCTCAAACTGAATGTGAGATATGGAGAAATCTGGGTAATTGCTAGCAAAAACAGAAGTGGAGAGACTAGCTAAGCCCCTAAATGATGGAAGACTAAGGCAGGATTCATAGGCTATTTGGGATATAAAGGCACAACAAAACAGTCCATTCCCCAAAACTGCCTTGGATTCTGCATAACATTTCAATTCATTTGTGTGGCTCAGATATTCTACAGTTTTCTTCCAGTCCTAGCCACAAGGCTTGAGATGCCCATTTTCCCTTTTAGACTTAAAATAAAGTCCTCATCATATATGTAACTTGAGTGAATGCTTTTTCTTGTAGTTAAGAGAGTCTAAGACAGAAATGATCTTATTTGATTTGATCATCCTAACAACCTTGTGTGTAGGAAGAATGGATACCAGAATTTTAATTAGATCCCAAATTCTGGCTTTTCTCCTTTCAGTATATCCTAAATACTGCTATTACAAAAGAAGTTTTTCAAAATCAGATTTGATTATGTCGTGCTACTCAAACGCCTCAAATGGTTCCCTATTACCTACAGAATAAAATCCAAATTCAAAGTCCCATTCCAGCCTCATCCTTTCTTCTTCTTTTCTTCCATGCATCCTACAACACTCTATAACTACTTTGGACAATCTGCCTTGAATATACTGTAACTGTAACTGTAAATGGAGCCCATTTACAGTTCCATGCCTTCACTCATGTTCCCATTGCGTGGTACTTGTTTCCCCAGTTTAAAGGAAGCCAAATAAAGTCCAAGTATTTCCTATTTGCCCTTCCAAAACTCTTCTCCTCCAGCCTTTATCCAGTCTGCACGCAGGAAAGCTGACCTGAATGGACAGCATCAGTGGCTACCTTGCTTTCTGGCTTCTGACTGTTTTGGGCTGAGAGGCAGAAGAGTTGGGTCAGGATTATTTAGTCCCCTGGCTGTCTCCTCATTATTGCTAAAGGCTGGCTGTGCCTGTCCCTGCTGGGGCCCTCTCTTACAATTACAGCTTTTTATAGATTCCAGTAACCATTTCTTCTCCTTGCTCCTTGGGGCCTAGAGATAATACAGACTTCCTACTATAACCATGCTGGGGGTACTATGATGTTTCCTTATTGGCTTTTCTAAATATTGTCTAAACCTTTGCAAATACTCCTTTTGTTAAACTCTCCTTAATTATCCTGTTTGAGTATTATCTGTTTTCTGCTATAATATATCAACTGAAAATTTGTGGTTCTCATGACTCATGAAAATTAGGGGGTCTACTAGACATTACAATATGTTGATATTTAAGATTTTTCAAAAGTAGAGTTTTGAATATAATTATTAACAATAATTTTTCTTACCTGTTCATAGACTTTGAACCTTCCAGAGGATAGTAGAAAAGAGCAATTATAGTGAGAACAGTTTCCATGGTGTTTGTAAGGGTTCTGGTACAGCAATACCATGTGAACCAGGAACACAACTGGCAAAAAAACTAAGAAAAAGTACAGAGCAAACATATATGAAGTTGGAAATGGAAAACCTTAGTACATATTATCTTCTAAATAGCAAGCAAGTCTAAATATTGTGAAAAGGACATCAAAAGGTAGATGATGTTAAAGTAAGTAGTCATGCCCAAACGTTGTTTTTAGAAAGTTACATGAAACACAGGTTTATGATAATAGCAGATCTATATTTGTTCATGTTAAGAAGTTTATACTTTCAGGTGCATTTTTATGGCACTTCATTTGATTTAAAATCCCACTTTCCATTAATGAAACACATAAAAAACAGATTCTTTGATGGTAGAGTTTACAGATGATTGAAATTCATAACTAGATTCTTCCAATCAATATTTCTCAAACTGTCTTATAGTACTGACACAAGTATTATGACTGTTTTTTTGTTGACCTTGTTTGGAATGTTGCACTTGTTTGGAATGTCTCCCTGTTTTGGAACGCTGATGAAAAATTAAGACAAAACAGGAAAGAGGAAAAAAAAGTCAGGAAACATTATTAAATTTTAATTTGGAGATTGACTAAATTAATGAATCAGTTTTTGGAAGGACATGCACACAGAGCACCATTAAGTCTACAAAACAAATGTGTTAAAAGAAACTTGTTAGTTGAGGCAATTGTTAAGCATGTGGCACTAGCTTCCCATCTCACCAAATATAGCCTTTAAAAAATGTTCCCAATTTTCATGAAAGTAAAGGTTTTTCCTAAACTAGAAGAACCTAGTGCTGTATCCTTTTTTTTTCTTCGAGAAGGAGTCTTGCTCTTGCTCTGTCACCCAGGTTAGAGTGCAGTGGCACAATCTCTGCCTCCTGGGTTCAAGCAATTCTCCTGCCTTAGCCTCCCGAGTAGCTGGGATTACAGGTGTCTGCCACCACGCCTGGATAATTTTTGTATTTTTAGTAGAGACGGGGTTTCACCATGTTGGCCAGGCTGGTCTCGAACTCCGGACCTTGTGATCCGCCCGCCTCGGCCTCCCAAAGTGCTGGGATTATAGGGGTGAGCCACCATGCCCGGCCCTAGTGCTGTATCTTTGGAGGAAGGACTTCAAAGCCATCATGACTTTTGCCTACCATTTTATGTTGAGCCTTCTGCAATGTACATAAAGTATAAACACAAAATAATGAGGCTAACCATATTGCTGAATCAATTAGCAAGGACTTAGTTGCTAAACCAATCTTTCTTTTTAATGCAAAGGAATAGAATACCTGCAGAAATGTTCCCTAATTTATTAATAAATTATATTTCAGAAATATGTTGCTAAATTGGTTACCTGGAATTTAGAATGTATTTTCCAATAGAAACAATATAAAAAAGGTAGTAAGACTTTCAAACAGGCTCATATAAGCTTATTAACTTTACAAAGAGCCAAGTGAATTAACGACAGTACTACAGAATCCAATCCCTCATCAGGATATTGTTTAAATGGGAAAAATCCATTCAAGATCGGAGTGGGAGATGTCAGGAATCTATCTTCCCACCTTGAAATAAGTCAAACGACAAAAGATAGTCTTCTATACTATACTTTCTTCCTTACATGAGTCCAGTAATTACACCAACCTAATATTGTTGTGGCACAAACCACAATTACTTTTGCACCAACCTAATACTTCCAACATCCCATTCAGAAGTGAAAGAGTTTCAGTGCAAAAAGATTTCTCGGGCTGCACCTCAGATAGAGGCTGGCTAGAGGAAGAGAACAAGGGTTGTAAATAGCTAAGATGCTTTGTGAGGTAGTTGGTAATTTAGAACGATCCCTACTCAATTCTATGGAAAGAGAGGCAAGGACAGTTTTGAGGAGTGAAGGGGCTTCCAAAGGCTGTCTCCCAGGGTTTAGACTCTCATAGGGTTTGAGGGCATCAGTGGCTTACACTGTCCAGGGCTTAATCCGAAGGAAAGATATGGCAGGTGCCACTTGCATATTACTGTTCTTATTTATGGAAGTACCTCTATAAAGTTGTATGAATTATCTTCTAAAATTGTTTTGGGAATCAATGTTTCCATGTGCTTTATACCCATAGGAACGAAATAACTGGCATACAGCTTCTAAAGTATTTAGGACTTACCACCCATCTTGCCACTTCCTGATTTTCTAGTTGCTTCATTAATGAGTAAAGTCTCACATCTGCTACAGCAGACAGAAGTGCTTGGGCAAGTCTAGGAATCCAAATCTTCATCAGTTAAAAAGAAGAACAGGATGTTAAAAATATCTGTTGGTTCAAACTGAATTATGATAAAAGTCAACAAGCTGATCCAACTATCTATGGGAAGCCATTCTTAGTACAAAAATAGGCAATATATTTTTCTATTCTTCCACAAAACTACATCCCTACATCCCTATTTATACAAAAATTATATTCTCATTAAAATAATCAATGTAGTTTTAAGTTTTACCAGTCTCATTCTCTGTATGTGTGTGTATATATGACATATATACACATATATTATATATAAATATAAAATATATCATAAATATATATATATTTATATATAAATATAAAGTCTTTACCAGTCTTATTCTCTGTATGTGTGTGTATATATGACATACATACACACATATATATTATAAATATATTTTTAAATTATTTTTTATTATATTGATTGATTGACAGGGTCTCACTCTGTTACCCAGGCTGCAGCCTTGAATCCAGGAGTGAAGCAATTTTCCTGCCTCAGTCTACTGAGTAGCTAGGACTTCAGACATGCACTGCCACACTCAGTTAATCTTGCCTCAAATGATACTTCCACCTTGGCCTCCCAAAGTGTTGGGATTACAAGCGTGAGCCACTGTGCCTGGCCCTAATTTTAATGTAAATATTAATAGCCAGTCATTTAATTGTGTTAAGTTTCTGTTTTATTTATTTATTTATTTTTATAGGACGTATCGCTCTGTCGCCCAGGCTGGAGTCCAGTGGTGCGACTGCGGCTCACTGCAAGCTCCGCCTCCCGGGTTCACGCCATTCTCCTGCCTCAGCCTCCCATGCCCGGCTAATTTTTTTGTATTTTTAGTAGAGACGGGGTTTCACAATGTTAGCCAGCATGGTCTCGATCTCCTGACCTCGTGATCCACCCGCCTCGGCCTCCCAAAGTGCTGGGATTACAGGTGTAAGCCACCGTGCCTGGCCAAGTTTCTATTTTAAAAGTATATTTATATTCATTAGCAACAACAGGTTTTTAAAAATTCAAATGTTTGCAGCACTGTGTACTATGTATCATGCTAAGTATTTTATATGTATCAACTCATTCAGTCCTAACAATCTTCTGAGTCAAGAACTGTTTTATAGATGAGGAAACTGAGGCACAGAGAGGTTAACTAATTTTCCAAGGCTGCACAGCTAGTAAGTATGAAAGCCGGCATTATAAACCCAGGTCTGCCTGACTTTAATTACTAAGTTATGCTGCTTCTCTATCCTGCAATATAGATAATAAGATTATATTATCTATAAGATAATAATATATAAAATAAGATAATAAGAAATACTTTTTTTTTTTTGAGACGGAGTCTTTTTTTTTTTTGGAGACAGAGTCTCGCTCTGTTGCCCAAGGTGGAGTGCAGTGGCACGATCACGGCTCACTGCAAGCTCCACCTCCCAGATTCCAGCAATTCTCCTGCCTCAGCCTCCTGAGTAGCTGGGACTACAGGCGCACGCCGCCACGCCCAGCTAATTTTTTGTATTTTAGTAGAGATGGGGTTTCACCATGTTGCCCAGGCTGGTCTCGAACTCCTGAACTCAGGCAATCCGCCTGCCTCGGCCTCCCAAAGTGCTAGGATTACAGGCGTGAGCAACCGTGCCCAGCGAGATGGAGTCTTGCTCTGTCGCCCAGGCTGGAGTGCAGCGGTGTGATCTTGGCTCACTGCCACCTCTGCCTCCCAGGTTCAAGCGATTCTCCTGCCTCAGCCTTGCGAGTAGCTGGGACTACAGATGCATGCCACCACGCCTGGCTAATTTTTTTGTATTTTTAGTAGAGACGAGGTTTCACCATTTTAGCCAGGATGGTCTTGATCTCCTGACCTTGTGATCTGCCCGCCTCAGCCTCCCAAAGTGCTAGGATTACAGGCATGAGCCACCGCACCTGGCTAACAAATTACTTTTTAAAAAAGCACAAATATTCTGCAATTATAGGAACATGGTATTCAGATGACATTAAAGAGTAAATTTAAGTGTAAAACTGAAATAAAGACTAAATGTATTACAACTAAATTATAGTTAGAAATGCTAATGCTATGCACTAGCATCTCTCAGAGTTAAAAAAAAAAGGTGTCATAGTTAACACTAACAAAATAACACCTGTTGGTAGAGCACAATTTAATCTTGGTTTGTTTAAAAGATGTGTTTCTAAAAATTCATACGTGAGTTTGTTATTTATTTATTTATTTTGTGTGTGTGTGTGTGTGTGAGACAGAGTCTCACTCTGTCATCCAGGCTGGAGTGCAGTGGTGCGATCTTGGCTCATGGCAACCTCCACCTCCCGAGTTCAAGCGATTCTCCTGCCTTAGCCTCCCAAGTAGCTGGGATTACAGGTGCCCGCCACCATGCCTGTATAATTTTTCTATTTTCAGTAGAGATGGGGTTTCACCATGTTGGCCAGCTAGTCTCGAACTCCTGACCTCAGGTGATCCACCCCCCTCACCCTCCCAAAGTGCTGGGATTACAGGCATGATCCACCGCGCCGGCTGTTAATTCATATTTTTGTTGAAGCAAACTTCATTAAGTCCACGTTATAGGAGCTGCTTTACTTTTAGTTGTCAGTGGCTTTTAGCACTTTAGCTTTATTTTCTTTTTGTCCACAATGTGTAAATAAATGCTAAAATTGGAAAGTTAAAGGTACCCAGTACTTAATTTCACATAAACTGTGCCCTGTAAAATACAGGAAAAGGCACTCATGTACATACCTTCTGTTTACTCTGCATAGGGAGCTATAAGCTTCATCCTTACTTCCCAGGCCCCCTGAAAGCAGTTCATATGAAAAGTCAATTTGGCTACAAACTTAATATGAGCCAACAGTGTGAGGTAGCTATTAAAAAGCTAAAAGAATTCCTGTGCTCTGAGAAATGTAAGTTAATGGACCCACCATATTCTGAACTAGTTACTCTGCCTTCTGTATTGTGTCAGTTTGGAGATCCACATTTTAAGACGGATATTAATAAATTACAAAGTGTCTAGAGGATACTATCTATGATTATGAGGTTAAGAGCTAGAGACATTTACCCCGAATAAAGAGAAGTTTTTCAAGGGTGGTTAAGTAGAAATCTTGAATTTAAAACAAAGTAGACTTTCGCATAACAATAAGCGGAGTTCTGAACTCCCAGTCATTAGCAGTCTCTCCAGATTTTTGATGCCATAATTTTCCATGTTACAGTAAGGACCTGCTAAAGAGTAAAATAAAGCAGTGGAGTGAGGTAAAGAGAAGAACATGCCAGGCGTAACTTGAGCACTAGGCCTATGTTGGCAGCTTCTCATTCCATACTTCTGTTCTTTACACTCCTGACTCCTCCCCTAAGCTACAGGAGCCAAATACCCTTTTGTTGTCTTCTGACTATTCAAAGACCCTACTGTTGGCAAGCTTGGTGACTCACCCCTGTAATCTCAACACTTTGGGAGGCAGAGGCAGGCAGATCATTGGAGTCCAGCCTGGCCACAGTGAAACCCCGTCTCTACTAAAAATACAAAAATTAGCCAGGTGTGGTGGCGGGTGCCTGTAATCCCAGGTACTCGGGAGGCTGAGGCAGGAGAATCACTTGAACCCGGGAGGCAGCAGTTACAGCGAGCCAAGATGGTGCCACTGCACTCCAGCCTGGGCGACAGAGTGAGATTCCATTTCAAACGAAACAAAACCCAACAAACCTTACTGTGGTTCCCCATTCAGGTTTCCCCTCCTCTTCCTCTTTCTTTTCACTTGTTCCATGCCATCACAGGCCAAAAGACATATAACCTGAGCCACACGTGTAATTTTAAATTCTATAGCTGGCAAATTAAAAAGTAACAACAGAGATGACCCCCAAATCCAAAACAGGTAAAATTAATTTCATCTTGTCTAAGGCATCATCATTTGAACATTTAATCAATAAAAATTATAAAAATATTTTTATTCTTTTTTTGTACTAGGCCTTTAACATTCAGTATGTATTTTACATTTTCAGCACTTCTCAAATTGGACTAGCCACATTTGAAGTCTTCAACAGCTACATGTAGCTAGTGGCTACCATGGTGGACAGTGCATCTCTAAGCCATCTCTCCTTTTTAAAAATTTTTAGAAACAGTGTTTTGCTATGTTGCCCAGGCTGTTCTCAAACTCCTGGCCTCAAGCAATCCTCCCACCTCAGCCTCCCAAAGTGCTGAGATTACAACTGTGAGCCACCATGCCTAGCTGTGCATAAGCCTTATGCAGTTTGTACAGGAGCCATCTGGGAAGAGCACTAGGCTGTGAGTAAATAGACCTGGGATTTAGCTCTAGTTCTGCTTTTAACACGTTGTGACCTTGGTCTATTTACTTCACTTCTCCAACCTCTTCTAGCTTCAAAATTATGTATATAATTTGCTTAAAATAATCAATATGAGAGTATGAATGACTGATCATATCCTAATGAATCTCTACAGGGTCAAGTTCTAGATACGACAATGAGTTCCTTTTAGAGGGGTTGGAGCAGGTCAGGGGAGGCTTCCTTCACGTCACAAAATGACCTGGTGGGTCAGCTACAGATGGAGGGCAGTGGATAGGTCTTGGAGGAGCAGGAAATTTTTCTATCTTGAAGACCTCTTCATTTGTAATCTGACCTACTTCCTGGGATATAAAATGTCAGTGATGAGATTATGTATATTTTCTTGTGATTCCAGACTTTATGGATACCTTGCATAATCTATAAACTAGTAGATAACTGTAAGAGAAGAAAAGCCAGGTTGCGGCTCCTAAATTCTGCCTGTGTTAATGGAAGAAACTCTGCTACTGCTCTGAATTCTCCTTCCCCATCATCTTCCCATTTGAAGCATCGGTTTCACTGGTTTAACCCTAATTTCTCAATAACAGGGAAGCAAATATTGCAATGGGGAGAGTACAACCCCACCTTAAAATACCCTAGAACCTGTGTCTTTCTAAGCTACACAAAACACGTCAGGATTTGGACTGCCTTTGGAATGCTGAGCCATTAACCCCCACTGACAGAAATCGGGGAGAGCGCAAACTCTGAGTCTCATCTGATGACAGCTTAAAAGATCATGGGAGTGAGGCTAGAGAAGCTTTTGCACCATTAGTCCTGCCCTTGTACCATCTCCTGGCAACTGACCCCAGCAATTAATAGCCTAGGAATTACAATCCTACTTACTGTTGATGCCTAATTACTATATAGCACGATGATTATGCAGATCACTAAATTTTTGTCAAATTAAAATTTTTAAAGTTTTAATTTCAACAGTAAATCCTCAGTGGGTTTAGATGTATACAGACTTCATAAAATCATATCACACGGTCTTCTACTTACAAGGTAAAAAACACAAAATACAACGGTGCTCTCAAGTGATACTTTTTTTGCGGGGAAGGGGGGAAGGAGTTTCGCTTTTGTTGCCCAGGCTAGAGTGCAATGGCGTGATCTCGGCTCACCGCAACCTCCACCTCCTGGGTTCAAGCGATTCTCCTACCTCAGCCTCCAGAAAGTCTGAGATTACAGGCATGCGCGACCACACCTGGCTAATTTTGTATTTTTAGTAGAGACGGGGTTTCTCTGTGTTGGTCAGGCTGGTCTCGAACTCCCAACCTCAGGTGATCCGCCCGCCTCGGCCTCCCAAACTGCTGGGATTACAGGTGTGAGCCACCGCGCGGGCAGATCACCTCAGGTCGGGAGTTCGAGACCAGCCTGACCAACACAGAGAAACCCCGTCTCTACTAAAAATACAAAATTAGCCGGGCATGGTGGTGCATGCCTGTTATCCCAGCTACTCGGGAGGCTGAGGCAGGAGAATCGCCTGAACCCGGGAGGTGGAGGTTGTGGTGAGCCAAGATCACGCCATTGCACTCCAGCCTAGGCAACAAGAGCAAAACTCCATCCCCAAAAAAAAAAAAAAAAAAAGAAAGAAGTATACTTCTAATGTCCAAATAATACATAATATAGTCATTTTGATAATCTGCACATCATAACAGGATTCCTCATGGCAGGATATTTTCATGCTCAGTCTTGTATTTCAGCACAAACTAAAGAGTTACACATCACAGTATGTCTGTAGTATCATGGGCTTCCCAGATATGGCTGGACTTTAGCAACAGTAGCCTTTTAAAAACAAATTCCATGGCCCCAATATCATTTAGTTACTTTTATTTAAACTTACCAGCAACTGAACACTATCTTTCCCTAAAAGATGAAGAATCTTGTAAATGCTTGCAAAGATTAAGGGATAAGTGTAACTCCTCAGTCTCTCTGTCCATTCCCAAGTCAAATAACCATAATTAGTAACATTAAGGAGTAAATGTCCAATAATATTGAAACCTATTTCCGTCTTTTTTTTTTTTTTTTTAAGATGGGGTCTCACTGTCTTGCCCAGGCTGGTCTCAAACTTGGGCTCAAGTGGTCCTGCCTCTACAGGTGCACACCACTTCACGTGGCAAAATCTATTTTCATTTCCATTTATAAAACAATATTTTAGGCCGGGCGCGGTGGCTCACGCCTGTAATCCCAGCACTTTGGGAGGCCGAGGCGGGCGGATCACGAGGTCAGGAGATCGAGACCATCCTGGCTAACATGGTGAAACCCCGTCTCTACTAAAAATACAAAAAATTAACCGGGCGTAGTGGCGGGCGCCTGTAGTCCCAGCTACTCGGGAGGCTGAGGCAGGAGAATGGCGTGAACCCGGGAGGCGGAGCTTGCAGTGAGCTGAGATTGCGCCACTGCACTCCAGCCTGGGCGACAGAGCCAGACTCCGTCTCAAAAAAAACAAACAAAAAAAAAACAATATTTTATTTTGTGGCAGTCTTTAAACAGCATTTTATACTGGATATTTGCATTAAAAATTCAATTGGCCAACTAAACTCTTAACTTCTTCAAGGCAGTAATGTGTTTTTTACTTTCTTTGTATCCTCCAAGTGCTAAGTACTGTGGGAATGTATGCTAATGGCTGTGTCAAGTATATTAACATAAAAGAAAGATACAGGAGAAATATTTGTATAAAATAATGGTATACTTTGATGAGTTAAAATTATTTGGGGAAAATACGGAAAACTGAAAATATGTATAGTAGTCCCCCCTTATCTGTGGTTTCACTTTCCATGGTTTCAGTTGCCCATAGTCAACCACTGTCTGAAAATATGAAGATATTTTGAGAGAGACCACATAAAAGTTCACATAACTTTTATTATAGTATTGTGTTATACTTGTTATATTTTAATAGTTAATCTCTTACTGTACCTAATTTGTATAAACTTTATCATAAGCGTGTGTGTATTTTTTACATATATAAAAACAATATATATAGAGTTTGGTACTGTCTACAGTTTCAAGCATCCACTAGGGATTTTGGAAACTATCTACTGAAGACGAGGGAGCAAGGGGGACTACTCTAAAAGAAACTGAGCACAATTTCCAAGATGAATACACACTCATAGTCTGGAAAAGAAACCACAAAGGATATTTGAAAACCATGTGATGTGAAACTTCAAGAGACTGCCAGTATTCATCTGGAACAAAACTTGTCTGCACTAAAAAGCAGTTTATTATTCGTAAAGCTATGGTAAACAAGAGCAGATAAATATTTTCTCCAAGAAGATCTGAAAAACAGAACAAAACAGGTAATAGTGGCACAAAAGTCAGGCAGTTCCACTTGCAAAACTTAAAATCTGCTGCTCTGGTTGGCTCCTTGTAAGGCACAGTAGTGACCTCTGGCCCCTCCACACCATTCTTAAAGCCAACCTGGTTGGTTATACAAGGACCACAGCCTCATCACTGGGTGACTGCCACTCTTTTAGTTTAACCAACTTTTCTTGCAACTTATTGTGTAAAGATAATATTAAAATAGATACAAAAAAAAAGAGTGGGTTAACTAAGGCCTTAGGCTAATTAATTAGGTCATACTATGTGGATATCTAATGAAAGAAACCAGCTAACAAATTACTAATTTGGGAAGCAGCCCTTTGTATATGTGCAATATAAAATGGTCCTCTGTACATATATATTGATGATTACTATTATATATGCCAGGCACTGTGTTAATTTCTTCACATGCATCTCACTTAATCCTCCAAACAATATTATGGGATAGGTATTATTAGCCCCATTTTACAGACGAGCAAATTGAGGCCCAGAAATTAAACTGCCTTGTCCAAATAAAGTTGTAAATTACTTATCAGGATTCAAACCCGGGTCTCTCTGCTGTCTCCAAAGTCCTGCTCTTGACCACAAATGGACAGCCTGTCGGCCAAATACAGAGTATTTTTTAAAAAATTGAATTTAGTTGCCAACATTTAAAAATCAGAATTTATATTAAAATCTGTGTTTCCAGCATTTCCCAGCATTTCAAAACTCGTTAAGATCTGGCAGCACAGAGCTCAACGGGCAACTGGCTGGTAATGAAATAGAGGGGGCTCCTTTTAGATGGGGGCAGGAGCTCTCCAGACAGTGTCCCCTCACTCACCCCCGCGGCGCCTGGCGCTCTTCTCCTGGGTGTTGAAGTACAAGGTAGACTTTCTCTTTCGCAGCTTTATCTTGCCGTGGGAGCGGTTCTGGAGACCATGCAAAGTGAGGCTGGCATCTCCGCCCCCCGGCTCCATTCCGCGCCTGCTTAGGGGCCTCCTCATCCCCGGCCGCCACCTTCCTAAGGCGGAAGAAAGCTGCAGTAGCGCGCTGCTCGTCCATCCATTAAGTTTGGCCTTTGAGAGCAGCCGTCGTTCGCAAGCCCGGAAGTAACCGGGAACGGGCAACTTCGTAGCTCCCACCCGACGTGGTGGCCCGCTTGCGGTTTCCTTTCGCCGTTTCCGAACCGAGGGATTGCTACTCGCCTTTGGCTTGGCGGTCTCTGTGCTCGGGGGTCCGAAAACTGCTGGAAGGATCCCGGTCTCTGGAGGGGAGCAGGCGGTAGCGAGTTTAGTGACGTGGAGGAGGCGCAGAACAGTCGGAGGTGCCTGAGTGGTTATTAAAAACGGTAACGGTAATTGTAGACAGTGTTGGTGTTAACATTTCAGGTTCGTTGCTCTCACAAAAAATGCCTGTTCAACGAGGTAGGCAGGGTAGGGATGATTTAGCTTGTTGTACAGATGTGGAAACAGGCTGAATGGTTCCTATTTTTGTTGTTGTTGTTGCTGTTGTTAGTTTTTTGTTTTTGTTTTTGTTTTTTTGAGACGGAGTTTCGCTCTTGTCGTCCAGGCTGGAGTGCAGTGGCGCGATCTGGGCTCACTGCAACTTCTGCTTCCCGGGTTCCAGTGATTTTCCTGCCTCAGCTCCCAAGTAGCTGGGACTACAGGCGCGCCACCACGCCTGGCCAATTTTTGTATTTTTTTGTAGAGACGGGGTTTCACCATATTGGCCTGGCTGGTCTGGAACTCCTGACCTCGTGATCCGCCCGCCTCGGCCTCCCAAAGTGTTGGAATTACAGGCGTGAGCCACCGCGTGCGGCCCACTCCTCTTGTTAAAAGTAAAACCAGGCCGGGCGCGGTGGCTCACGCCTGTATTCCCAGCACTTTGGGAGGCCAACGCGGGCGGATCAGGAGGTCAGAGGATCGAGACCATCCTGGCTAACACGGTGAAACCCCGTCTCTACAAAAAATACAAAAAATTGGCCGGGTGTGGTGACACGCGCCTGTAGTCCCAGCTTCTCGGGAGGCTGAGGTAGGAGAATGGCGTTAACCGAGGAGGCGGAGCTTGCAGTGAGCCGAGATTGCGCCGTTGCACTCCAGCCTGGGCGACAGAGCGAGACTCCGTCTCAAAAAAAAAAAAAAAAAAAAAGTATGCATTTAAAACCATTGAGAACATTCTGTAATAGAAAAGGTTTTAGCTTTGTCTTATACCTTTCCCTAATTCACTTCCTGTACTCCTTATGTATTTATATTCTTGTTTTAATTAGTAACATATTATAAAAATATCGTTCACTCCAGTGCAAAGTAGTGACATAACATCTTTTAAAAGGACATTGTACTAAGTGATGGCTTTGCTTTCCATTTTTGTATGCAGATTTGAAGAGATTTCCTGGGTGTGGAGTGTGACTTTCCAAAACCAGCTTTTCCTTGAACTGTATTTGTTGCAGCAATGTTTAGGAGATTGACTTTTGCACAACTGCTTTTTGCCACTGTCCTTGGAATTGCTGGAGGAGTATATATTTTTCAACCAGTATTTGAACAGTATGCCAAAGATCAGAAGGAATTAAAAGAAAAGGTGCAGTTGGTACAAGAATCAGAAGAGAAGAAAAGTTAATACTACATGGAGTTAGGCCGGGCGCAGTGGCTCACGCCTGTAATCCCAGCACTTTGGGAGGCCGAGGCGGGTGGATCAGGTGGTCAGGAGTTCAAGACCAGCCTGACCAACATGGTGAAACCCTGTCTCTACTAAAAATACAAAAATCAGCCAGGCTTGGTGGCATGCGCCTGTAATCCCAGCTACTTGGGAGGCTGAGGCAGGAGCATCACTGGAACCTGGGAGGCAGAGGTGGCAGTGAGTCAAGATCACGCTGCTGCACTCCAGCCTGGGTGACAGAGCGAGACTCCATCTAAAAAAACAAAAAGCAAAAAAAACCCACAAATACCTCATGGAGATGAGCCGTAATAATTGCTTAAAGTTCCATTTAATTATGTTAACTCTAAATAATCTAGCAAAAACATAGATGTACTTAAAAATAAATCATGGATAATGATTTTTTAACCTAACACTGTTAATTTTAATGTTTATTGTATATTTGTCATTTTATGTCTTTTTACCAGGACAGATAAGTAATTTTCTTTTAAACAAAAGTGAATATTTTAGGAATATTTTCTACTTGAGGTTTATTTTTCTAGGAATTCAGCATATGCAGTATCATGGGGTGCCAGTCTCAGTGTGTATATAATAATTGGGAAGGGTGTTTGCAATAGTGTTTGTAGATATGTGAACCAACTTAAACTACCTCAGGCAGAAATCCACTCCATTACCATGCAGTTAGATTGGTTTAATATATTTTGGCAGTCATTCAATCCCAGCCGTTTTTCATCTCAGGCAGTGTGGAGGAGTAGTTGAGAATTGGGATGGCTCAGATCAAATTGAGGTTTTAGAGAAGGTAGATGTTTGAGAGGATGGCAGATATGACACAGATGTTTTTTAATCCACTAAGCAAATTTGCATTAATAATGGTGTTAAGGGAGTAGTTAATTTATTATGAAGCTATTATTCATATAGTTAAAATTTTTTTGAAGTTACTAAGAATTGTTATTACTTTTTACTCTAACGTTAAGTTTGTATTTTCTTTTTTTCTCCTTTTTTTTTTTAAGTTCTGGGATACATGTGCTGAATGTGCAGGTTTGTAACATAGATATACATGTGCCATGGTGGTTTGCTGCACCTATCAACCCGTCATCTAGGTTTTAAGCCCTGCATGCATTAGGTATTTGTCCTAATGCTCTCCCTCCCCTTGCCCCCACCCGCCCCCGACAGGCCCCAGTGTGTGATGTTCCCCTCCCTGTGTCCATGTATTCTCATTGTTCAGCTCTCACTTATGAGTGAGAACATGTGGTGTTTGGTTTTCTGTTCCTGTGAATGCTGAGAATGATGGTTTCCAGCTTCATCCATGTCCCTACAAAGGACATAAATTAATTTTTTTTTTTTTTTTTGAGACAGAGTCTGGCTCTGTTGCCCAGGCTGGAGCGCAGTGGCGCAATATTGGCTTGCTGCAACCTCTGCCTCCGCCTCCCAGGTTCAAGCAATTCTGCGTCAGCCTACCTAGTAGGCTGAGGTGGTGTGTGCACCACCACGCCTAGCTAATGTTTGTATTTTTAGTAGAGATGGGGTTTCACCATTTTGGCCAGGATGGTTTCAATCTGCTGACCTCGTGATCCGCCCGCTTTGGCCTCCCAAAGTGCTGGGATTATAGGCATGAGCCACTGCGCTTGGGCGTGCATGTGTCTTTATAGTAGAATGATTTGTAATCCTTTGGGTATATACCCAGTAATGGGATTGCTGGGTCAAATGGCATTTCTGGTTCTAGATCCTTGAGGAATCGCCACACTGTCTTCCACAATGGTTGAACTAATTTACACTCCCACCAACAGTGTAAAAGCGTTCGTATTTCTCCACAGCCTCACCAGCATCTGTTGTTTCCTGACTTTTTAATGATCACCATTCTAACTGGCATGAGATGGTATCTCGTGGTTTTGATTCGCATTTCTCTAATGACAAGTGATGATGAGCTTTTTTTCATAAGTTTGTTGGCTGCGTAAATGTCTTCTTTTGAGAAGTGTCTGTTCATATCCTTCACTCACTTTTCGATGGGGTTGTTTTTTTCTTGTAAATTTGTTTTAAGTCCCTTGTAGATTCTGGATATTAGCCCTTTGTGAGATGGATAGATTGCAAAAATTTTCTCCCATTCTGTAGGTTGCCTGTTCACTCTGATGATAGTTTCTTTTGCTAGGCAGAAGCTCTTTAATTAGATCCCATTTGTCGATTTTGGCTTTTGTTGCAATTGCTTTTTGGTGGCCTTGTCATGAAGTCTTTGCCCGTGCCTATGTCCTGAATGGTATTGCCTAGGTTTTCTAATAGAGTTTTTATGGTTTTAGGTTTTCCATTTAAGTTATTAGTCCATCTTGAGTTAATTTTTGTATAAGGTCTAAGGAAGGGGTCCAGTTTCTGTTTTCTGCATACAGCTAGCCAGTTTTCCCAGCACCATTTATTAAATAGGGAATCCTTTCCGCATTGCTTGTTTTTGTCAGGTTTGTCAAAGATCAGGTGGTTGTAGATGTATGGTGTTATTTCTGAGGTCTGTTCTGTTCCATTTGTCTATGTCTCTGTTTTGGTACCAATACCATGGTGTTTTGGTTACCATAGCCTTTTTGTATAGTTTGAAGTCAGGTAGCTTGATGCCTCCAGCTTTGTTCTTTTTGCTTGGGGTTGCCTTGGCTATATGGGCTCTTTTTTGGTTCTACATGAAATTTAAAGTATTTTTTTCTAATTCTGTGAAGAAAGTCATTGGTAGCTTGATGGTAATAGCATTGAATCTATAAATTACTTTGGGCAGTATGGCCATTTTCATGATTGATTCTTCCTATCCATGAGCATGGAATGTTTTTCCATTTGTTTGTGTCCTCTCTTATTTCCTTGAGCAGTGGTTTGTAGTTCTCCTTGAAGAGGTCCTTCACATCCCTTGTAAGTTGTATCCCTAAGCATTTTATTCTGTTTGTAGCAATTGTGAATAGGAGTTCACTCATGATTTGGCTGTTTGTCTGTTAAGGGTGTATAGGAACGCTTGTGATTTTTGCACATTGATTTTGTATCCTGAGACTTTGCTGAAGTTGCTTATCAGCTTAAGGAGTTTTTGGGCGGAGACAGTGGGGTTTTCTAAATACACAATCATGTCATCTGCAGAGAGACAATTTGACTTCCTCTCTTCCTATTTGAATACCCTTTCTTTCTTTCTCTTGCCTGAATCTCTGGCCAGTACTTCCAATACTGTGTTGAATATGAATAGTGACAGAGAGCATCCTTATGCCGGTTTTCAAAGGGAATGCTTCCATTAAGCTTGTGTTTTCAATGAGATCTATAAATGTAATCACATATGTACAAAGTTCTTTATCTAAATCAACATGTTTTTATATTGATATCCTTTTTCTTAAAATGTAAATTCATTATAATTTAATCTCAGCTATGTTAGGTGGAGACCAGCATAGGTAATTTTTTTTTTTTTTTTTTTGAGATACAGTCTCGCTGTGATGCCCAGGCTGGAGTGCAATGGCGTGATTTTGGCTCACTGCAACCTCTCCCACACAGGTTCAAGTGATTCTCCTGCCTCAGCCTCCCGAGCAGCTGGGATTACAGGTGCCTGCTACCACACCCGGTTTATTTATTTATTTATTGATTGATTGATTGAGACGGAATCTCGCTCTGTTGCCCAAGCTGGAGTGCAGTGGCACGATGTCAGCTCACTGCAACCTCCACCTTCCGGGTTCACACCATTCTCCTGCCTCAGCCTCCGGAGTAGCTGGGACCACAGGTGCTTGCCACCACTCCCGGCTAAGTTTTTGTATTTTTAGTAGAGACAGGGCTTCACCATGTCAGCCAGGATGGTCTCGATCTCCTGACCTCGTGATCCGCCCGCCTCGGCTTCCCGAAGTAATTTTTGTATTTTTAGTGGAGACGGGGTTTCACCCTATTGGCCAGGCTGCTCTTCAACTCCTGACCTGAAGTGATACCCCTGCCTTGGCCTCCCATAGCGCTGAGATTACAAGCGTGAGCCACTGCGCCTGGCCTAGCATAGGTAATTTTTAAAAATAGAAAATGAAGAAATTACAAAAGTACTATATGTTCCTTAAAGCATTCTAATATTACAAAATGAACAAAGTGAAAAGTGAAAATTATTGTTGTATAAATGGATTTATTCAGTACCTTTAACAATTTAGTGTGATCTTTTGAGGTTTTCTTTTTGTTTTTTGTTTTTAAAGAGATAGGGTCTCGCTCTGTCACCCAGGCTTGAGTGTAGTATCATCATTGCTCGCTATAACCTTGAACTCCTGGGCTCAAGTGATTCCGCCCGTCTCATCGACTATAGTTGTACACAACTACATCTGGCTTATTTAAAACAAATCTTTGTAGAAATGGGGTCTCACTCTGTGGCCTAGTCTGGTCTCAATCCCCTGGACTCAAGCGATCTTCTTCCCTTGGCCTCCCAAAGCACTAGGATTCTAGGCGTCAGCCACTGTGCTTGGCAAGATTTTTTCCTATGCACTTAAAAGTAGTTATAAAAATTTTAATTTAAATACCAAATGTCTGCTGGGTAAGAGGTTTGGCTTTACTTAGCTCTAGACTGGAATTCTGTTCTTTGTGTCTTCTCATTCTGGGACCGGGGCTCAAGGAGCAGCCTCTGTCAGGGCTATGACAGAGTGTAGGAGAGAGAGAGAGATGGAGAGCAGTTGTAAGTTTCTGCTCAATGTGGCACATTATCACATCTTCTCATATTTTGTCTTAGAGCATGTCACATGCTCAAGCCTAAAGTCATCAAGGCAAGGGACATGGACTCTTCTCATAGGATGCACAGTGAAGTCACGTGACAGGAATACATAATGTTATTACATTCAAGGAATAATCCTAACACATCAAGTTAAAGTAAGCTGCTTTTGATCCTCCTTTTGAAAAGGATGCCAGTTTAGTTGTTACATACCAAGTGCCAGAGGCTGAGTTTTTTTTTTTCCCGGTGAAGATATTGCATTCGTTGAAATCAAAACCACACTGAGTTACCATTTCATGTTCACTAAGATGACTGCAGTCAAAAAGATGGAAAATTACAAGTGCTGGTGAGGATGTGAAACAATTGGAAGCTTCATACACTACTGGTTGGAAAGCAAAATGGTGCAGTCACTTTGGGAAAGTTTGGCAGTTCTTCAAATGGTTAAACGTAGAGTTACTATATGGCCTAGCAATTCCCCTTACAGGCATATGCTCAAGATAATTGAAAATATATGTTCAGGGCTACCCTCTTTGGGTCCCCTCCCTTTGTATGGGAGCTGTTTTCACTCTATTAAATCTTGCATCTGCACTCTTCTGGTCCATATTTGTTACGGCTCGAGCTGAGCTTTTGCTTGCCGTCCACCTCTGTTGTTTGCCGCTGTCGCAGACGCGCCGCTGACTTCCATCCCTCTGGATCCAGCAGGGTGTCTGCTGTGCTCCTGATCCAGCGAGGCGCCGGCTTGCCATTGTTCCTGCACGGCTAAGAGCCTGGGTTCATCCTAATCGAGCTGAACACTAGTCACTGGGTTCCACGGTTCTCTTCCGTGACCCACGGCTTCTAATAGAGATATAACACTCACCGCATGGCCCAAGATTCCATTCCTTGGAATCCGTGAGGCCAAGAACCCCAGGTCAGAGAACACGAGGCTTGCCACCGTCTTGGAAGCGGCCTGCCACCATCTTGGGAGCTCTGGGAGTAAGGACCCTCAGTAACATTTGGTGACCACGAAGGGATCTCCAAAGCAATGGGAAACGTTCCCCCCCAGGCAGAAACGCCCCTGAGATGTATTCTGGAGAATTGGGACCAATTGGACTCTCACACGCTAAGAAACGACTTACATTCTTCTGCAGTACCACCTGGCCACGATATCCTCTTCAAGGGGGAGAAACCTGGCCTCCTGAGGGAAGTATAAATTATAACACTAGCTTACAGCTAGACCTCTTTTGTAGAAAAGAAGGCATAAGGAGTGAAGTGCCATATGTACAAACTTTCTTTTCATTAAGAGACAACTCACAATTATGTAAAAAGTGTGATTTATGCCCTATGGGAAGCCCTCAGAGTCTACCTCCCTACCCCAGCGTCCCCTCGACTCCTTCCCCAACTAATAAGGACCCGCCTTCAACCCAAACTGTCCAAAAGGAGATAGACAAAGGGGTAAACAATGAACCACAGAGTGCAATTTTCCCCGATTATGCCCACTCCAAGCAGTGGGAGGAGAATTCGGCCCAGCCAGAGTGCGTGTACCTTTTTCTCTCTCAGACTTAAAGCAAATTAAAATAGACCTTGGTAAATTCTCAGATAACCCTGATGGCTATATTGAGGTTTTACAAGGGTTAGGACAGTCCTTTGATCTGATATGGAGAGATACAGTGTTACTGCTAAATCAGATACTAACCCCAAATGAGAGAAGTGCTGCCATAACTGCAGCCCGAGAGTTTGGCGATCTCTGGTATCTCAGTCAGGTCAATGATAGGATGACAACAGAGGAAGGAGAAAAATTCCCCACAGGCCAGCAGTCAGTTCCCAGTGTAGACCCTCACTGGGACACAGAATCAGGATATGGAGATTGGTGCCGCAGACATTTGCTAACCTGCGTATTAGAAGGACTAAGGAAAACTAGGAAGAAGCCTATGAATTATTGGCAATGATGTCCACTATAACACAGGGAAGGGAAGAAAATCCTACCGCCTTTCTGGCGAGACTAAGGGAGGCATTGAGGAAGCATACCTCTCTGTCACCTGATTATATTGAAGGCCAACTAATCTTAGAGGATAAGTTTATCACTCAGTCAGCTGCAGACATTAGAAAGAAACTTCAAAAGTCCGCCTTAGGCCCGGAACAAAACTTAGAAAACCTATTGAACTTGGCAACCTCAGTTTTTTATAATAGAGATCAGGAGGAGCAGGTGGAATGGGACAAATGGGATTAAAAAAAAGGCCACTGCTTTAGTCATGGCCCTCAGGCAAGCAGACTTTGGAGGCTCTGGAAAAGGGAAAAGCTGGGCAAATCGAATGCCTAATAGGGCTTGCTTTCAGTGCGGTTTACAAGGACACTTTAAAAAAGATTGTCCAAGTAGAAATAAGCCGCCCCCTCGTCCATGTGCCTTATGTCGAGGGAATCACTGGAAGGCCCACTGCCCCAGGGGATGAAGTCAGAAGCCACTGAGTCAGAAGCCACTAACCAGATGATCCAGCAGCAGGACTGAGGGTGCCCGGGGCAAGTGCCAGCCCATGCCATCACCCTCACAGAGCCCCAGGTGTGCTTGACCATTGAGGGCCAGGAGGTAAACTGTCTCCTGGACACTGGCGTGGCCTTCTCAGTCTTACTCTTCTGTCCTGGACAACCGTCCTCCAGATCTGTCACTATCTGAGGGGTCCTAGGACAGCCAGTCACTAGATACTTCTCCCAGCCACTAAGTTGTGACTGGAGAACTTTACTCTTTTCACATGCTTTTCTAATTATGCCTGAAATTGCCACACCCTTATTAGGGAGAGACATTCTAGCAAAAACAGGGGCCATTATACACCTGAACATAGGAGAAGGAACACCCGTTTGTTGTCCCCTGCTTGAAGTCTGGGCAACAGAAGGACAATATGGACGAGCAAAGAATGCCCACCCTGTTCAAGTTAAACTAAAAGATCCTGTCTCCTTTCCCTACCAAAGGCAGTACCCCCTTAGACCCCAGGCCCAACAAGGACTCCAAAAAATTGTTAAGGACCTAAAAGCCCAAGGCCTAGTAAAACCATGCAGTAGCCCCTGCAATACTCCAATTTTAGGAGTACAGAAACCCAATGGACAGTGGAGGTTAGTGCAAGATTTCAGGATTGTCAATGAGGCCATTGTCTATCTATACCCAGCTGTACCTAACCCTTATACTCTGCTTTCCCAAATACCAGAGGAAGCAGAGTAGTTTACAGTCCTGGACCTTAAGGATGCCTTTTTCTGTATCCCTGTACATTCTGACTCTCAATTCTTGTTTGCCTTTGAAGATCCTTCGAACCCAACATCTCAACTCACCGGCACTGTTTTACCCCAAGGGTTCAGGGATAGGTCCCATCTATTTGGCCAGGCATTAACCCGAGACTTAAGCCAGTTCTCATACCTGGACACTCTTGTCCTTTGGTACATGGATGATTTACTTTTAGCTTCCCATTCAGAAACCTTGTGCCATCAAGCCACCCAAGCGCTCTTAAATTTCCTTGCTGCCTGTGACTACAAGGTTTCCAAACCAAAAGTTCAGCTCTGCTCACAGCAGGTTTAATACTTAGGGCTAAAATTATCCAAAGGCACCAGGGCCCTCAGTGAGGAACATATCCAGCCTATACTGGCTTATCCTCATCCCAAAACTCTAAAGCAACTAAGAGGGTTCCTTGGCATAACAGGTTTCTGTCGAATATGGATTCCCAGGGATGGTGAAATAGACAGACCATTGTATACACTAATTAAGGAAACTCAGAAAGTCAATACCCATTTAGTAAGATGGACACCTGAAGCAGAAGCGGCTTTCTAGGCCCTAAAGAAGGCCCTAACCCAAGCCTCAGTGTTAAGCTTGCCAATGGGGCAAGACTTTTCTTTATATGTCATTAAAAAAACAGGAATAGCTCTAGGAGTCCTTACACAGGTCCGAGGGATGAGCTTGCAACCCGTGGCATACCTGAATAAGGAAATTGATGTAGTGGCAAAGGGTTGGCCTCATTGTTTATGGGTAGTGGCGGCAGTAGCAGTCTTAGTATCTGAAGCAGTTAAAATAATACAGGGAAGAGATTTTACTGCGTGGACATCTCATGATGTGACGGCATACTCACTGCTAAAGGAGACTTGTGGCTGTCAGACAACCGTTTACTTAAATATCAGGCTCTATTACTTGAAGGGCCAGTGCTGCGACTGCGCACTTGTGCAACTCTTAACCCAGCCCCATTTCTTCCGGACAATGAAGAAAAGATAGAACATAACTGTCAACAGGTAATTGCTCAAACCTACACTGCCCGAGGGGGACCTTTTAGAGGTTCCCTTGACTGATCCTGACCTCAACTTGTATACTGATGGAAGTTCCTTTGTAGAAAAAGGACTTCAAAAAGCAGGGTATGCAGTGGTCAGTGATAATGGAATACTTGAAAGTAATCCCCTCACTCCGGGAACTAGTGCTCAGCTGGCAGAACTAATAGCCCTCACTCGGGCACTAGAATTAGGAAAAGGAAAAAGGGTAAATATATATACAGACTCTAAGTATGCTTACCTAGTCCTCCATGCCCATGCAGCAATATGGAGAGAAGGGGAATTCCTAATTTCTGAGGGAAAACCTATCAAACATCAGGAAGCCATTAGGAGATTATTATTGGCTGTACAGAAACCTAAAGAAGTGACAGTCTTACACTGCCGGGGTCATTGGAAAGGAAAGGGAAATAGAAGGGAACCGCCAAGAGGATATTGAAGCCAAAAGAGCCGCAAGGCAGGACCCTCCATTAGAAATGCTTATAGAAGGACCCCTAGTATGGGGTAATCCCCTCCGGGAAACCAAGCCCCAGTACTCAGAAGAAGAAATAGAATGGGGAACCTCACGAGGACATGGTTTCCTCCCCTCAGGATGGCTAGCCGCTGAAGAAGGAAAAATACTTTTGCCAGCAGCTAACTAATGGAAATTACTTAAAACCCTTCACCAAACCTTTCACTTAGGCATTGATAGCACCCGTCAGATGGCCAAATCATTATTTACTGGACCAGGCCTTTTCAAAACTATCAAGCAGATAGTCAGGGCCTGTGAAGTGTGCCAAAGAAATAATCCCCTGCCTTATCACCAAGCTCCTTCAGGAGAACAAAGAACAGGCAATTACCCAAGAGACGACTGGCAACTAGATTTTATCCACATGTCAAAATCGCAGGTATTTCAGTGTCTACTAGTCTGGGTAGATACTTTCACTGGTTGGGCAGAGGCCTTCCCCTGTAGGACAGAAAAGGTCCAAGAGGTAATAAAGGCACTAGTTCATGAAGTAATTCCCAGATTCGGACTTCCCTGAGGCTTACAGAGTGACAATGGTCCTGCTTTCAAGGCCACAGTAACCCAGGGAGTATCCCAGGCGTTAGGTATAGAATATCACTTACACTGCGCCTGGAGGCCACAGTCCTCAGGGAAGGTTGAGAAAATGAATGAAACACTCAAACGACATCTAAAAAAGCTAACCCAGGAAACCCACCTCGCATGGCCTGCTCTCTTGCTTATAGCCTTACTAAGAATCCAAAACTCCCCCCAAAAAGCAGGACTTAGCCCATACAGAATGCTGTATGGACGGTCCTTCCTAACCAATGACCTTCTGCTTGACCGAGAGACGGCCAACTTAGTTTTAGACATCACCTCCTTAGCCAAATATCAACAAGTTCTTAAAACATTACATGGAGCCTGTACCCGAGAGGAGGGAAAAGAAATATTCCACCCTGGTGATATGGTATTAGTCAAGTCCCTTCCCTCTAATTCCCCATCCGTAGACACATCCTGGGGAGGACCCTACCCAGTCATTTTATCTATCCCAACTGTGGTTAAAGTGGCTGGAGTGGAGTCTTGGATACATCACACTCGAGTCAAACCCTGGATACTGCCGAAGGAACCCGAAAATCCAGGAGACAACGCTAGCTATTTCTTTGAACCTCTAGAGGATCTGTGCCTGCTCTTCAAGCAACAACCGTGAGGAAAGTAACTAAAATCGTAAATCCCCATGGCCCTCCCTTATTGTATTTTTCTCTTTACTGTTCTATCACCCCCTTTCAGTCTCACTGCACCCTCTCCATGCTGCTGTATGACCAGTAGCTCCCCTTACCAAGCGTTTCTATGGAGAATGCGGTGTCCCAGACATATTGATGCCCCATCGTATAGGAGTTTATCTAAGGGAAACCCCGCCTTCACCGCCCACACCCATATACCCCACAACTGCTATAACTCCGCCACTCTTTGCATGCATGCAAATACTCATTATTGGACAGGGAAAATGATTAATCCTAGTTGTCCTGGAGGACTTGGAGCCACTGTCTGTTGGACTTAGTTCACCCATACTGGTATGTCTGATAGGGGTGGAGTTCAAGATCAGGCAAGAGAAATACACGTAAAGGAAGTAATCTCCCATCTGACATGAGTACATTGCACACCTAGCCCCTACAAAGGACTAGATCTCTCAAAACTACATGAAACCCTCCATACCCATACTCGCCTGGTAAGCCTATTTAATACCACCCTCACTGGGTTTCATGAGGTCTCGGCCCAAAACCCTACTAACTGTTGGATGTGCCTCCCTCTGCACTTCAGGCCATACATTTCAATCCCTGTACCTGAACAAGGGAACAACTTCAGCACAGAAATAAACACCACTTCTGTTTTAGTAGGACCTCTTGTTTCCAATCTGGAAATAACCCATACCTCACCTGTGTAAAATTTAGCAATACTATAGACACAACCAACTCCCAATGCATCAGGTGGGTAACTCCCCCCCACGAATAGTCTGCCTACCCTCAGGAATATTTTTTGTCTGTGGTACCTCAGCCTATTGTTGTTTGAATGGATCTTAAGAATCTATGTGCTTCCTGTCATTCTTAGTGCCCCCCATGACCATCTACACTGAACAAGATTCATACAATCATGTCAAACCTAACCCCCGCAACAAAGGAGTACCCATTCTTCCTTTTGTTATTGGAGCAGGAGTACTAGACGGACTAGGTACTGGCATTGGCGGTATCACAACCTGTACTCAGTTCTACTACAAACTATGTCAAGAAATAAATGGTGACATGGAACGGGTCACTGATTCCCTGGTCACCGAGCAAGATCAACTTAACTTCCTAGCAGCAGTAGTCCTTCAAAATTGAAGAGTTTTAGACTTGCTAACCACTGAAAGGGTGGAATCTGTTTATTTTTAGGGGAAGAATGCTGTTATTATGTAAATCAATCTGGAAATGTCACCAAGAAAGTTAAATTCAGGATCAAATACAACGTAGAGCAGAGGAGCTTCAAAACACCAGACTTGGGGCCTCCTCAGCCAATGGATGCCCTGGATTCTCCCCTTCTTGGGACCTCTAGCAGCTATAATATTGTTACTCCTCTTTGGACCCTGTATCTTTAACCTCCTTGTTAAGTTTGTCTCTTCCAGAATCGAAGCTGTAAAGCTACAAATGGTTCTTCAAATGGAGCCCCAGATGCAGTCCATGACTAAGATCTACCGCGGACCCCTTGACCAGCCTGCTAGCCCATGTTCCAATGTTAATGACATCAAAGTCACCTCTCCCGAGGAAATCTCAACTGCACAACCCCTACCATGCTCCAGTTCAGCAGGAAGCAGTTAGAATGGTCATCGGCCAACCTCCCCAAAAGCACTTGGGTTTTCCTGCGGAGTGGGGACTGAGAGACAGGACTAGCTGGATTTCCTAGGCCGACTAAGAATCCCTAAGCCTAGCTGGGAAGGTGACTGCATCCACCTTTAAGCATGGGGCTTGCAACTTAGCTCACACCTGACCAATCAGGTAGTAAAGAGATCTCACTAAAATGCTAATTAGGCAAAAACAGGAGGAAAAGAAATAGCCAATCATCTATCGCCTGAGAGCACAGTGGGAAGGACAATGATCGGGATATAAACTCAGGCATTCCAGCCGGCAACTGCTACCCTCTTTGGGTCCCCTCCCTTTGTATGGGAGCTCTGTTTTCACTCTGTGAAATCTTGCAACTGCAAAAACAAAACCAAACAAAACACACACACACTATATATATATATATGTTCACACTAAAGCTGGTAAATGAATGTTCACATTATTCATAATAGCCAAAAAGTGGAAACAACCCAAGTGTCCATTAACTGATGAATGGATAAATAAGTGGTATTTCCGTATAATGGAATATTATTCAGCCAAAAAGATAAAATGAAGTATGTGCTATAACATGGAAAAAATTAGAATGCATTACGAAATAAGCCATGCACAAGATGGCACCTATTGGTATGTTTTCATTTGTATGACATGTCTAGAACAGGTAAATGTCTAGAGACAGAAAGCAGATTAGTGGCTGACAGTGGTTGAATGAAGGGGGGATGGAGAATGATTACTAGTGGAGATGACTTTTTTTTTTTTTTTGAGACAGAGTCTCCCTCTGTCACCCAGGCTGGAGTGCAGTGGTGTGATCTTGACTCACTGCAACCTTTGCCTCCCGAGTTCAAGCGATTCTCCTGCCTTAGCCTCCCAAATAGGGGGGATCACAGGCACAAACTACCATGGTCGGCTAATTGTTCTACTTTTGGTAGAGACGGGTTCACCATATTGGCCAGGCCACTGCCCCCGGCCGTGGGGATTATTTTTAGGGTGATGAACTGGGCATGGTGGCTCATGTCTATAATCCCAATGCTTTGGGAGGCCGAGGTGGGTGGATCACATGAGGTCAGGAGTTCGAGACCAGCCTGGCCAACACGGTGAAACCCTATCTCTACTGAAAATACAAAATTTAGCGAGGTATGGTGGCACACGCCTGTAGTCCCAGCTACTCAGGATGTTGAGGGAGGAGAATTGCTTGAACCCAGGGGGCTGGAGGATGCAGTGAGCCAAGATCATGCCACTGCACTCCAGCCTGGGAAACTGAGTGAGACTCCGCCTCAAAAAAAAAAAAAAAAAAAGATTTTTAGGGTGATGAAAATGTTCTGGAAGTAGATAGTGGTGATCAACGTATAACTTTGTGAATATATTAAAAACCACCAAATCGTACACTTTTAAAGGGTGAACTTTATTGTGTGTGAATTATATCTCAAAGCTGTCGTAAAGATACTGCCTGCAAACCACTGAATTGTACACTTTTAAGGGTTGAACTTTATTGTGTGTGAGTTATATCTCAAAGCTGTCATTAAAATACGATACTGCATCCAAACTAGCAGCTGTAGTTAAGGCAGTCCAGTGTTTTTTTGCTCTTGTGGTAGTCTACAATCCATCTATTTTTTAAATTGTCATTTTAAATGACATTTAAATGACATTTTAATGGCCAATATGGTGAACCCGTCTCTACCAAAAATAGAAAAATTAGCCCAGAGTGGTAGTTTGTGCCTGTGATCCCAGCTATTCGGGAGGCTAAGGCAGGAGAATTGCTTGAACCCAGGAGAAAAAAGTCCTGCAAAGTGGGTCCTGTTAGATTAGTTTGGTCCAAAGCTGCATTCATCCTTTAACCTCCATGAACTCCCACTCTTAACTGAAAGGTCACGGTGGCATTTTCTAGTCTGCTTGTACCAGTGTCAACTTAGGGCCTGTATCCAGTGGCCATCAAAGTCTGAGTGTTTTTCTTTCCCCAGTGCACATTTGTCTGGTTAATGGCTTTGGGTCTCTTGAGAAAAGGAGCAAGAGAATGGTTATTGCATATTTTTGTGGCATTGAAGAGTCCTTCCCCAGGGGTGGATACAGCTATTTAAATCACTGGGCTCTAAGTCTATGAAGTCTATGAAATGACTTAGATCAGTAAACTTGTGAGGGACCATGATTTCCATTGTAGAGACTGACATCAGCCTTCTATCCACTAGTTCTTGATTTCCTACCATCCTGCCCTCGCCCCCTGCCTTTATGAAAAATATATGTAAGTCAAGAAACACCCTCCCCATTTTTTTTTTGGAGACAGAGTTTCACTCTTGTTGCCCAGACTGGGGTGCAATGGCACACTCTCGGCTCACTGCAACCTCCATCTCCCGGGTTCAAGTGATTCTCTTGCCTCAGCCTCCTGAGTAGCTGGGATTACAGGCATGTACCACTATGCCTGGCTAATTTTGCATTTTTAGTAGAGACGGGGTTTCTCCATGTTGGTCAGGCTGGTCTCAAACTCCCGACCTCAGGTGATCTGCCCACTTCAGCCTCCCAAAGTGCTGAAATTACAGATGTGAGCCACGAAGCCTGGCCAAGAAACATCCCTTTTGTCTTTCCTTTCAGAATACCGTATCTCTTTGCCATCACCACAGATCTCTCTGGGTCGAGACACCCTGGTTGCACTCCCGACTGGCTTCCCATGACAGTGTATGTATACTTATATATACACACGCAAGCATATTATAATTTTCATGAATCCTTTGAGGGTAAGTCATACGCAGGTTGCCCTTTTGTTCCTTAGTATTTCATTCCTAAATACAAAGATACTCTCTTTCATAATCACAATATAATGATCAAGAAATTAGGATTGGCCAGGCGCGGTCGCTCATGCCTGTAATCCCAGCACTTTGGGAGGCCAAGGCGGGCGGATTACGGGGTCAGGAGCTCGAGACCACCCTGGCTAACACGGTAAAACCCCGTCTCTACTAAAAATACAAAAAATTAGCCGGGTGTGGTGGCGGGCGCCTGTAGTCCCAGCTGCTCGGGAGGCTGAGGCGGAAGAATGGCATGAACCCAGGATGCGGAGCTTGCAGTGAGCCGAGATCGCGCCATTGCACTCCAGCCTGGGTGACAGAGTGAGACTCCATCTCAAAAAAAAAAAAAAAAAGAAATTAGGATTGATATAACATTATTATCTAATTTCCTGTATCATCCAAATTCTCCCAAGTACCGTTAATGTCCTTTAGAACAAGACAAACTTGTTTTTTTCTGGTCCCAGAACTAATCCAGAATCATATTTGAATTTAGTTATCATGTCTCTTGTTTCCTTTATTCTGGAGCCAGTTTCTCAGTCACTGCCTTTCACAACTGACTTTTTTTTTTTTTTTTTTTTGAGACAGATTCTCACTGTGTCACCCAGGCTGGAGTGCAGTGGTGTGATCTTGGCTCACTGCAACTCTGCCTCCTGGGTTGGAGCAATTCTCCTGCCTCAGCCTTCCGAGTAGCTGGGATTACAGGTGTGAGCCACCATGCCCGGCTAATTTTTGTATTTTTAGTAGAGACGGGGTTTTGCCATGTTAGCCAGGCTGGTGTTGAACTCCTGACCTCAGGTGATTCACCCACCTTGGCCTCCCAGAGTGCTGGGATTACAGGCATGAGGCACCGTGGCCGGCCCTGTTGCGGGAAGTCAGGGACCCCAAATGGAGGGACCGGCTGAAGCCATGGCAGAAGAACATGGATTGTGAAGATTTTATGGACATTAGTTCCCCAAATTAATACTTTTATAATTTCTTGTGCCTATCTTTACTGCAATCTCTAAACATAAATTGTGACGATTTCATGGACACTTATCACTTCCCCAGTCAATACCGTTGTGATTTTCTATGCCTGTCTTTACTTTAATCTCTTAATCCTGTCAGCTGAGGAGGATGTATGTCACCTCAGGACCCTGTAATAATTGCATTAACTGCACAAATTATACAGCATGTGTGTTTGAACAATATGAAATCTTGGCACCTTGAAAAAAGAACAGGATAACAGCAATTGCTCAGGGAATAAGAGAGATAACCTTAAACTCTGACTGCTGGTGAGCCAGGCGGAACAGAGCCATATTTCTCTTCTTTCAAAAGCAAATGGGAGAAATATTGCTGAATTCTTTTTCTCAGCAAGGAACATCCCTGGGAAAGAGAATACGCGCCTGGGGGTATAGGTCTATAGACGGCCCCCCTGGGTGTGCCCGTCTTTTATGGCCTGTAGACTGTAGGGGTGAAATAGACCCCAGTCTCCCATAGCGCTCCCAGGCTTATTAGGAAGAAGAAACTCCCACCTAATAATTTTGGTCAGACCGGTTGCTCTCAAAACCCTGTCTCCTGATAAGATGTTATCAGTGACAATGGTGCCCGAAACTTCATTAGCAATTTTAATTTCACCCCAGTCCTGTGGTCCTGTGATCTCGCCCTGCCTCCACTTGCCTTGTGATATTCTATTACTTTGTGAAGTACTTGATGTCTGTGACCCACACCTATTCACACACTCCCTCCCCTTTTGAAAATCCCTAATAAAAACTTGCTGGTTTTTGCAGCTCGTGGGGCATCACGGAACCTACCGACATGTGATGTCTCCCCCGGTCGACCAGCTTTAAAATTTCTCTCTTTTGTACTCTGTCCCTTTATTTCTCAAGCCAGCCGATGCTTAGGGAAAATAGAAAAGAACCTATGTGACTATTGGGGCAGGTTCCCCAATATGGCCCACAACAGACTTTTTTTTTTTTTTTTTTTGAGACGGAGTCTCGCTCTGTCATCCAGGCTGGAGTGCAGTGGTGCAATCTTGGCTGACAGCAAGCTCCGCCTCCCGGGTTCACACCATTCTCCTGCCTCAGCCTCTCAAGTAGCTGGGACTACAGTTGCCTGCCACCATGCCCAGCTATTTTTTTGTATTTTTTTTAGTAGAGACGGGGTTTCACTGTGTTAGCCAGGACGGTCTCGATCTCCTGACCTCATGATATGCCCACCTCGGCCTCCCAAAGTGCTGGGATTACAGGCGTGAGCCACTGTGCCCGGCCACAACTGGGATTTTTTTAAGAATGCTGGCCTGCTGTTTTGTAGAATGTCTATTAAATTGGGTTTGTTGATGGTTTTTTATTATTTCATAGATTCAATTTGGTAGAAATATACAGAAATGATGTACTAGCATGATTCATGGATTCCTATTTTGTGGGTTACAATCCATTACTACTATCAGGGCTGGCTGCGTAATTTGTGGGGCCCAGCACAAATGAAAATGCAGGGCCCTGGGTGGGGACAAGGAAGCCAATTTCCTCTTCTCATAAACTGGCTGTTCCAGTCGATGCAAATGGACAATGCCCAGGGAACTGTACCTTCCATGCTGGTTTGTTCTCAATTGTTGGATGGCACTGGTAAGAGGCCCCAGCTGAATGGCCTGCAGAATGTGCTGTGCTACTGTCAGATTAGGGAGGGGACAGTCGCCTTCTTGATCACCCCATGGTGCTATGAAAGTTGCAGTTACAGGATAAAGTCCACTTTACTCAGACCCAGACAAATTGGAGCTAGGAGAGCACAAAGGAGAGGAGCTCATGCTTGCATGTCTACAGCTAAAAGCTGTTTTCAGGCAATAACCCACAAGAAATTCTCTCATGTCCTTCATGCATCTTATGCTTTGCACGGCTTGCATGTTTCACACACATGCACATATTTCTTTGACACAATTTCTTACTAGACATTTTTTAGGACTGCAGCAATTCAGATAAGATGATCTCAAAAGAAGGCTTGCCTGATAATGGCTTCTCTACCAGTGATCTACTAGTAACTCTGGCTTTGAGCCTCTGGTACCAATAAACTGTTTCTAAGTAGCTTACATGAACTTCTCTGTTTTACCGATAAAGGCTTCCCTTTACCCTCCCCTCTCTGGATGCATTTGTGGCTTGCTATAACTGTGCATCCCAGGTTATAATCCTTTTTGCTTACTCCCAGATAAAATAATTATATTATGAAATATTTTTTTCTGATGTCTTTTTTTTAGGTTGATAATGCCCTGGGATATGGGCCCAACCCTGAACCCTCCTGCACCTATCCATACCTAGGTTTCTGCCAGGGTGGAAAGTGATGACAAAACGTGGGCCTCCCCTAGCCAAGGTGACCCAGTCACTGCTCTGAAGCAAGGCAGGGAATGCAAAGCTGGGCAGGGACCATGGGACCGGGGGTAGGGAATAGGCAGCAGCAGGCCTCAGACCCATATGTCATCAGAGGCTCCAGGCTCTCAGCATGCTCCATTGTGCCAAAAAAAAAGAAAAATTATAGTCTCATTAAAAATAAATAAGTCTTTAACTGAGGAATAGTCCTCCCTCAGGATGGATCCTGTGTCCTTTGCATGTCACTGTCATTTTCTGAGCACTCTTTTACTTTCTGGCTCATCTTTTTCCTTCCCAGACCAAGTTTTGTTTTTCTTTGTTTCTTTGTTTTTGAGATGGAGTCTTGCTCTATTGCCCAAGCTGGAGTGCCGTGGCACGATCTAGGCATCTAGGCTCACTGGAACCTCTGCCTCCTGGGTTCAAGTGATTCTCATGCCTCAGCCTCCCGAGTAGCTGGGACCACAGGCATGTGCCACCACGCCCAGCTAATTTTTGTATTTTTAGTAGAGACGGGTTTTCACCCTGTTGGCCAGGCTGGTCTGGAACTCCTGACTGCCCATCTCGGCCTCCCAAAGTGCTGGGCTTACAGGTGTGAGTCACCGCGTCAGGCCCCACACCAAGTTTTGAATCAAGAAGTACTGGGGCTGGGCACGGTGGCTCACACCTGTAATCCCAGCACTTTGGGAGGCCAAGGTGGTTGGATCCCAAGGTCAGGAGTTCGAGACCAGCCTGGCCAACATGGTGGAACTCTGTCTCTACTAAAAATACAAAAACAACTGGGCATGGTGGCGGGCACCTGTAGTCCCAGCTACTCGAGAGGCTGAGGCAGGAGTATTGCTTGAAACCGGAAGGCAGAGGTTGCAGTGAGCCGAAATCACACCGCTGCACTCTAGCCTGGGTGAAAGAGTGAAACTCTATCTCAAAAGAAAAAAAAAAAGTATTGGTTCTTTTAAAAAAAAAATTGAAGCAAAATCTGCATCACAAAAAATTAATCTTGGCCATTTTAAAGTGTACAATTATGTGACATTTCGTACATTCACAATGTTGTGCAAATACCACTTCTATCTAGTTCCAAGGCAGTTTCATCACCTCAGAAGGAAACCTTGTGTGCAATAAGCAGTCAACACCTCATTTCTCCCTCTCCCTAGCCTCTGGAAACCACTAGTCTGCTTTCTGTCTCTATGGATTTACCTGCTGTGGATGTTTCATATAAGTGGAATTATACAATATGTGACCTTCTGTGTTTGACTTCTTTCACTTAGTGTAATGTTTTTGAAGTTCATCCATGTTGTAACATGTATCAATACTTTATTCCTCTTTATGGCTGAATAAAATCCCATTATATGGATGTGCCACATTTTGTTTATTCATTCCTTGGTGGCCATTTGTCTCCAGTTCTGGGCTGTTGTAAATAATGCTGCTATGAACACTTATGTACAAGTATTAAATATTTGTTTGGATGCCTGTTTTCATTTCTTTTAGGCATAGTTCTAGGAATAGGCTTGCTAGGTCATCTGTTTAACTTTTTGAAGACTCACCAAACTTTTTCAAAGTGATTGCACTATTTTACATTCCCAGTTTCTCCATGTCCTTGCCAAATCACCCTTCTTTCCTCCCTCTCTTTCCTTCTGCTTCCTTCTTTCTCTTTCTCTTGCTTTTTCTTTCTTTCCAACCTAGTGAGTTTGAAGTGGCAGCTCATTGTGATTTTGATTCACATTTTCTTAATGACTAATGACATTAAACATCTTTTCATTTGAAGTTGGCCATTTTTATGACTTTTTTGGAGAAATGTATATTCAATTGTATTCATATGCCCACTTTTTAATTGGGTTATGTCTTTTTGTTGTTGAGTAGTTACAGCTCTTTATATATTCTGATACTATAATTTTATCAGATATATATGATTTGCAAATATTTTCTCTCATTCTGTAGGTTGTGTTTTCACTCTGTTGATAGTGTGCTTTTATGCACCATTTACAAAAAATTTGGTGAAGTCTAATTAATCTACTATTTTCTTCTTTTGCTTGTGTTTTTGGTGTCAAATCTAAGAAATATCATTGCCAAACCCAGGGTCATAAAGATTGATGCCTATGTTTTCCTCTAAAAGTTTTAGAGTTTTAGTTCTTATATTCAGCTATTTGATTCATTTTGAGTTAATTTTTGTGTATCATGTAATTTTATATATGGTATTGGTAAGAGTCCAATTTCTTATTCTTCTTCCTTTTTTTTTTTTTTTTTTTTCAGAGACAGGGTTTTGCTCTGTCGCCCAGGCTGGTGTGTAGTGGCAGGATCTCGGCTCACTGCAACCTCCGCCTCCTGGGCTCAAGTGATCCTCCCATCTCAGCTTCCCGAGTAGTTGGGACTACAGGTGCAAGCCACCATGTCTGGCTAATTTTTCTATTTTTAGTAGAGACAGGGTTTCACCATGTTGCCCAGTTGGGTTTGGAATTCCTGAGCTCAAGTGATCTACCTATGTTGCCCTCCCAAAGTATTTAAATTACAGGCGTGAGCTACCGCGCCAGGCCTCAGTTTCATTCTTTTGCATGTAGATATCCAGTTCTCCCAGTACCATTTGCTGAGGAAACTTCTTTCTCCATTGGAAGATCTTGACTATAGATGCATAATTTTATTTCTAGACTCTCAAGCCTATTCCACTTATCTATATGTCTGTATATCAATACCATAGGTTTTTTTTTTTAATTACTATACCTTTGTAGTACATTTTGAAATCAGGAAGCATGAGCTTTTTAAATTTTTGGGTCCTTTGCAATTTCATATGCATTTTAGCATACGCTTTTCCATTTCTTCAAAAATGTTGTTGAATCTGTAGCTCTATCTGGGGAATATAGCCATCTTCACAATATTATGTGTTTGATTCCATGAACATTAAATGTCTTTTCTTTTCTTTTTTTTTTTTTTTTTATATCTGAGAAGTTTCACTCATCACCCAAGCTGGAGTGCAGTGGCACGATCTCGGCTCACTGCAACCTCCACCTCCTGGGTTCAAGCAATTCTCCCGCTTCAACCACCCGAGTAGCTGGGATTACAGGCACCCACCACCACGCCCGGCTAAATTTTGTATTTTTAGTAGAGATGGGTTTCGCCAAGTTGGCCAGGCTGGTCTCAAACTCCTGACCTCAGGTAATCCATCCGCCTCAGCCTCCCAAAGTGCTGGGATTACAAGCGTGAGCCACCGCGCCTGGCCATGTCTTTTCATTTATTTAGATTTTCTTTTTTTTTCAGTAGTGGTTTGTGGTTTTCAATGTATAAATCCTGCACCTTCTTGGTTAAATTTATGCCTAGGTATTTTATTCTTTTTGATATTATTGTAAACGGAACTTTTAAAGTTTCCTTTTCAATTGTTCATTTCTAATACATTGAAATGCAACTGATTTTTATGTGTTGATCTAGTATCTTGCATCTTTGCTTATTTCATTTATTAGCACTAATAGATTTTTTATTTAGGATTTTCCATATATAATATTATGTAATTGGTTCCTTTTGTTGGAAAGGGATATTAAGAAATCAACATCCAGGTGCTAAGTGTACTCGTAGCTACTTTGATATAATTGCTTCTAGGACCTCTTAGCAGACAGAGCTAGATAATACTTACATATACACATACATATATCTATATTTATGTATTAAAATCCATGAATTCTTACTGATTCCATCAACTTTAATTCTATTAGGAAAACTGGAGGCAGAACTCTCCATGTTGCAAGTAGCAGTGTCAGAAAAGCCCCAGTGTGGGAAGCAAGAGGTATACTGTGATCGATTCTGTGGCTGGAGTAAGAAGTGGCGTAGAGATGACTTTGAACTGACACACGAGATGTGTTCAGTATACTTAGTTTCTGTAATAACACTCTCCTTGTTTTCTTCCTACCTCTCTGGATACTCTTTTTTTGGATTCCTTTTTGAACTTCCGTTGCTCATGCCTTAAATGCTGGGTGTTCATCTGGATTCTGTAACAAGCCTATTGCCCTCTCAGCTCACTTTCTAGATTAGCTCATTGATTCTAATGCCTTCCAGTACCTTTTGGGTAATAGCTACAGCACATGTTTTCTGTGCTTCAGATAGGCCTATTTGACTACATACTAAACAGCTTCACTTGGATATTCTGTTGGTGCTAGTGTGTCAAAATGGAAATGTCCTAAACTCATCACTATGGCCTACTTCACCCTTCCTCCTGGTTGCAACTAGGTTTTCTTCCTGTTGCTTAATGGTTTCTTGTTGCCCAAACCAGAAACTGGGCATCCCCATGGACTCCTGCCTCTCTTTCACACCCCCACATCCCAGTCCTCTTGATTCACTCTCCTAAATATGTCAAATATGTCCATTCATCTCCATCCTTATGGCCACTGCCGTAATCAGATCGCTGTTATCCCTCACTTGGATTACAGCGTGCTAACTGACCTCTCAAACCCATTCTTAGAACCATTAAAAACTTGAGTTCTGAGTTTTAGGCCTGGCTGTGCCACTTATTAGCTGCATGATCTTGGTCAGACTGGTTAATCGCTTTAGGACTCAGTTTCCTCATCTGTAATACAGAGGTAAGAATAGTACCTACTTCATAAAGTAGTTGTAAGACACGTATGAGGTGATGTAGTCAAAACTATTAGCATATTGGCTGACTCATAGTAAATGATCAAGAAATGTTAGTTATGATCATGATCATCATTGCAGGGTTATTCACCGCACAGCCTCTGTTATTTCTCCATTTTCTTTTCTGATTGCTTTCAGTCTTTCAGCTTTTCTGAACCTCTTCCTGTTGCTCCAGTGTTGAATGCTATCTTTTGCTTCCAGGCCTTCCCTCTGCTCCCTTTTCCTGGAATTCTCTTCTCCCTTGCCCCTTGCCCTCATTCATTCTAAGTTTATCCTTAACTTTCTCTTGATTTGGTGTCATTTATCTGTGCTCCAATAACACTCTTTAACTTCCTTTATTGAGGCTCTTATCTCACTACTGGAGTTGCCTACTTATTCGATGGTCTCTCAAGTAAGTCCTGAGGTCAGGGACCAGTTTACCTTGTTTACTAATATGGTGCTTGACTTGATGAATGAGTGAATGAATGGGTGATGAATGGGCCATAGCACCATCCTAGGTTTTCTGATCTCCTGTCTGGTATACTTCTGGTGAGAGCCCTGCCTGGCCACAGGAGTGGGGAAAGCTGAAGGCAGGCTTTCCCTGTGCCATATCAGCCATTAGCAATTACTACATTATTGGTTTCCCAGATTTTAGCTGATCAGTGATTCCCAGGACTACTCCTCTGGACATTAACATGAGGCTACCTTTTCCCTTTTTTTTTTTTTTTGAGACAGAGTCTCGCTCGGTCGCCCACGCTGGAGTGCAGTGGCGCCATCTCGGCTCATTGCAACCTCCACCTCTCGGGTTCAAGCGATTCTCCTGCCCTCAGCCTCCTAAGTAGCTGAGACTACAGGCGCGTGCCACCACGCCCGGCTAATTTTTTGTATTTTTAGTAGAGACGGGGTTTCACCGTGTTAGCCAGGATGGTCTCGATCTCCTGACTTCGTGATCTGCCCGCCTCGGGCTCCCAAAGTGCTGGGATTACAGGCGTGAGCCACCTAACCCGGCCTTTTTCTCTCTTAACCTCACCAACAGTCTGATGGCCCTTCTCTCACACGGGAACAGCTCTTGAAGTTATCAACCTGTTAGGACATTTGTTATCTCTAAACCCGAGTTTACTGTGTTATGTTTGCCTGGAAATGTTATATCAAATGTATGAAATTGCCAACTGTTTGTAATTTCATATGGTTCATCCTATATGTGATTTTGTAAATTGGACCCACCTGAGAAGCTAACTGCTGTAATGCCAACTGTGAGTAGCTACAGACTGGAAAGGTGATGGAGTTGACCGGGTGGGCCTGCGACAGCTGGAATTTGCGGTGGAGGTAGACACAAGTTAGCGAGACGGCTTAGAAGGCAGAAGAGAAGCTGAACTAAGGCTTCTCAACATTTTACTCTGCTTAGAAGTGGAAACATTTGGTTCAAAGGGCCTTTGCCTTCGACTCCATAGGGGCAGGCCCAAGGGCTGCTGTTCACACCTCCTGGCCACTGAGAGGGATGAACTTGGCTGCCTCTGAGTGGGAACCACGAGGCCTGACCCCCTACGCAGTCCCAGTGAGTGGGAACCACGAGGCCTGACCCCCTACGCAGTCCCAGGTTCACTACCCCGCAGGCCCGAGCGACACCGTCGGCGCTGGGAGAAGAGAGCCGCTGGGTGGCAGCAAAGGCGCGCAGGTTTCTTCCGACAGAGGCGGTTCCTTAACATACTGTAGTTTTCTTCTTTTTAAACTCATTGCTGTAACACTCTTAGAAATTTACAGTGGTTTTATATTCTTGAATTACACAGTGTGAGCAGAGACTCCGTTTGCCATTTCCTCCCGGAATTACATTGATTTTTTTCCTGCGAAATTTTTTACTTATTTTTCTCCCATGTTATTTCCAGGAATCCTGGGCATTCCCTTGCCCCGGAAACGCCGTGTCCAGGCCGACTTAAGCCAGGAGCCGCAGGGGCGGGAAGCCGGCGGCAGGGCCGGGCCTGGGACGCCGCCTCAGGAGCCGCGCGGACTCGGGAACCTCGGGCGGGGCCGGCGTGAGTGCGCCCGGCACCCCCGGCTGCTACGGTGGCGACCGCGAACTGATGCCGTGGAAAACACCCTTAGAACATGGCTTTTGGGGGAGGTGAATAGGGGAGAGTCCCCAAACAACACCTCGCCGCTCACCGGTCCTTGGTGCAGTTTGTAAATGTCCCTCCTGTGTCCCAAAACGAAAACACTCCTATATTTTCTAGCGCCTTCCAGAACGGGGCAGCGGAAACTAGTGTTGGGACAAAGGAGGCGAGCGGGGCCTTTTCGGGGCTCACAGAGGACCCCTCGGAGGCGCGGCCGCCGGGGAGAGCGCGACAGTACCCCGCCCTCCGCCAGCCGGGCGGGGGCCGCTCCCGAGGTGACAGGAGAAGGCGGGAGGTGGAGGAGAGAAGGTCCCGCCCCACCTCGCTCTCCTTTACGGGAAGTGATGTGGGGCCAGGCGGAAAATACCCGCCAACGACCCAAAAAAGGCCGGCGGCGGGTGGACGCGGCGCTCGAGGACCCGAGCCAGGCGGGGACAGGACGGCGGGGCGAGCCAGGTGAGGGGGCCTGAGGAGCGGGAGGCGCGCGGCGGGTCCGGTCCCTCCGGGAGGGCCGAGCGAGGCGTCCCCCTGGGGCCGTCCTAGGGCTGGGGTCGGAGGCTGCGCCGCCCTTCCTCCCCGCCTCCTGGCGCCCGAGCCCGCCTGAAAAGTGGCTTCTCTCCCAGGCCCTCAGCGCAGACCCCAGTGATGACAACTGCCTGGTGTTGGCCAGGTGCGGTCGCAGGTCCGGCCAGGGTCTCAGATCGCCTCCGGGTTGCATCCAGGTGGGAGGATGCCCATCAGGGGTAGGAAACTTTCCAGGAGGGAAAGGAGGAAAGTCCCCGACCTCCCGCACGCCCCCCGGTTCATTCCTCCCTCTTTTGCTTTCAGTTTAACTGTTTAACCTGGTTGCCCTCCGGTTGGTGAGGGTCTGGACTGCAGACTAGCTGCGAGGGAGGGGCTCTCCCTTCTCCTGTCAGTTAGACTGAAAACTCTTTACCTGGCAGCCAGGCCCTCCGGTCGGGACTGGTGGTGGTGCAGATATGATGACAGGCTTTGGTAACTGTTGCCAAAGCCTGTCTCTGTCCCAATAGATCACCAGTTCAGCAAAGTCAGGCCTGAAGCGAAGGGAGTCTTGTGAGCCCTGGACTGAGGAGCCTTCCCAGCCTTATCCGCTCCTGCTGGCCACCTGGGCCCACATGGCCTCAGGGTCTTCTGCCACAGGGTCCTTACCCTACAGCTTAACAGCTGTTCTTTCCTTCTGGATGGATTCTCACATTTTATGGTTGGTTGATCTGTCAGATGTTGGAATTGGGGGTAGAGGGATTATAGGGTTGTGTGTGCTATGTAAGTATTCTGTAATCATTGCTAATTAAATTTGTTGATTCTCCACTCACTGTTCTTGTTCTTTTTTTTTTTTTTTTCGGCCTTAAAAACTTGCTTTAGAGGGAAAATACAATCTGGAAAACAGTTTGTGCAGATGGTTAGAAGTGAAGAAAGGTTAATATAATGCTGAAGGAACTTGACTGAGGATCATTATTTTCTGTATTTTATGTTGGTTTATGTTGTTTTATGTTTTAATTCCTACTTTTTTCTTCCTTCCTTTCTACCATTCTCTCTTCCTCCCTCCCTCCCTTTTTTCTTCCTTCCTTAATTTCTGTGACGTGCCTTGATTTTTAATTTCGTTGAAGTATATTTAATCTATTTTTCCTTTTTTTTCTTTTGAGACAGAGTCTCACTCTGTCGCCCAGGTAGGAATGCGGTGGCATGATCTTGGCTCACAGCAACCTCCGCTTCCTGGGTTGAAGTGATTCTTTTCCTTCAGACTCCAGAGTAGCTGGAATTACAGGTGTGTGCTACCATGCTTGGCTAATTTTTGTATTTTTAGTAGAGGCGGGGTTTTGCTATGTTGGCCAGGCTGGTCTCGAACTCCTGACCTCAAGTGATCAACCTGCGTCAGCCTCCCAAAGTGCTGGGATTATAGGCTTGAGCCACTGCACCGAGCCTATTTTTCCTTTTGTTGTTTGTGCTTTTGATGTCAAATTTAAGAAAACATTGTCAAATTCAAGATCATGAAGATTTATACTTAACGTTTTCTTCTAAAAGTTTTATAGTTTTTAGCTGTTACATTTCATTTTTGACCCATTTTAAGTTAATTTTTAAATATGGTGTGAGGCAGGGGGTCTGACTTCAACTTTTTGCGTGTGGATATCCAGTTCTTTCAGCACCATTTGTTTAAAAGACTGTTCCTCTTTGAATAGTTTTGGCACCTCTGTTGAGATAAATTGACCATGAATGTAAAGGTTTATTTCTGGACTGTCAGTTCTATTCCATTGGTCTGTATGTCTGTCCTCAGGCTAGTATCATACTACCTTGATTATTGTAGCTACATAGTGTTTTGAAATCAGGATATGTGAGTTCTCCAACCTTGTTCTTTTTCAAGATTGTTTTGACTATCCAGTCCCTTGAATTTCCATATGAATTTTTTTTTTTTTTTTTTCGAGATGGAGTTTTGCTCTTATTTACCAGGCTGGAGTGCAATGGCACGATCTCAGCTCACTGCAACCTCCGCCTCCCCGGTTCAAGTGATTCTCCTGCCTCATCCTCCTGAGTAGCTGGGATTACAGGCATGTGCCACCACGCCTGGCTAATTTTATATTTTTAGTAGAGACAGGGTTTCTCCATGTTGGTCAGGCTGGTCTCGGACTCCCGATCTCAGGTGATCTGTCTGCCTCAGCCTCCCAAAGTGCTGTGATCATAGGCATGAGCCACCATGCCTGGCCTTCCACATGAAATTTAAAGTCAGCTTCTCAATTTCTGTTGTTTTGGTTCTAAAATAGATATAAGGGTTTTAAAGTGAGCAACAATCTCTAGGAGCCAGACTTTTGAGTTTTCTCTCCCAAAGCTGCTTCTCCCCTAGTCTTCTCCATCTTAGTGAATGGCAACTTCACTCTTCCAGATGCTCACACCAAACACCTTGAAATCACTCTTGATTCTTTCTCTTATACCCCACATTAAATTCCTCAGCAGGCCGGGTGCGGTGGCTCACGCCTGTAATCCCAGCACTTTGGGAGACAGATGGGCAGATCACAAGGTCAGGAGATCAAGACCATCTGGCTAACACAGTGAAATCCCATCTCTACTAAAATACAAAAAATTAGCCGGGCGTGGTGGCACGTGTCTGTAGTCCCAGCTACTCGGGAGGCTGAGGCAGGAGAATCACTTGCAGCCAGGACGCAGAGGTTGCAGTGAGCTGAGATCACGCCACTGTACTCTAGCCTCGGCAACCTAGTGAGACTCCATCACAAAAAAAAAAAAAAAAAAAAAAAATTCCTCAGCAAATCTCACTGATACTCCTTTAAGAACACATCTGGCTGGGCGCGGTGGCTCATGCCTGTAATCCCAGCACTTTGGGAGGCCGAGACAGGTGGATCACCTGAGGTCAGGAGTTCAAGACCAGGCTGGCCAACATAGTGAAACCCTGTCTCTACTAAAAATACAAAAATTAGCAGGGCATGGTGGTGGGTGCCTGTAATCACAGCTGCTCAGGAGGCTGAGGCAGGAGAATCGCTTGAACCCAGGAGGCGGAGGTTGCAGTGAGCTAAGATCGTGCCATTGCACTCCAGCCTGGGCAACAGAGTGCGAGTCTGTCTCAAAAAAAAAAAAAAAAAAAAAGAATACATCTAGGATGATAACCATTTCTCACCACTTCTGCTGCTTCCACCAAGTTCTATCATCTCTGTCACCTGGATTACTGCAAAAGCCTTCTGAAGGGCTTCCCTGCTTCCACCCTTACTGCTCCACACTCTATTCTTAACACAGTAGCCAGAGTCTATTATGTCACTCTGCTTGAAACTCTCCAGTGGCTTTTTATCTCAGAAGTGACAGAGTCCTCACCATGGTCTATACAGCCCTTGCATGGAGTGCGGCTTCATCTGCTATCACTCTTGCCTTTGCTGACTCTGCTCCAGCCATACCTCAGGACCTTTGCACTTGTTTCCTCTGCCTGGAATGCTCTTCCCCTCAGATGTCTGCATGGCTTTCTTATTTATTTCATTCAGGTGAAAAGTCATTTTTCTGGAGAGGCCTTCTTAGATCACTCCATTTAGAATAGTATCCCTCACCTATCCCATCATTTTCTGCCCCCTTACCTTGCCTTGTTTTCTTTAGAGTATTTATACAACTGTCATACACAAACCAGCACACACACACAACATTTGTCTTTCACTGGTAGAAGACAAGCTCCAGGATGGCCAGTAATCTGCCTTGTTCACTGTGATGTCCATAGCACATAGAATGGTTTCTGACATATATTAAGCACTCAAAGAGATTTGTGTTGAACTAATGAAAAAGGGAACAGAAGACGGAGCAATAGGGATCATTCTGCCATTTCTCCCATCCAAGTACTAACCAGGTGCAACCCTGCTTAGCTTCCAAGATCAGAGGAGATCGGGCACATTCAGGATGGTATGTCTGTAGAGTATTCTGCTATTTCTTTCCGACTATTCCATCCATTTTTTTCTAAGAGAAGCAATGTCTATAAATACACCAACATCTCCTAAGTCTCTCGTCTTCTGTCCTACTTTCCCAAAAATAATAGTCTTATCTTCCCTAAAAAGGGAAAGGTCAAATAAGTAGAAAGGTGAGGATTTTGGTCCTTCCCACAGTGGCAGACCGGAGCCCTCTGTCTATATCCTGGGCAAACTGGGCAGGGCCATTCAGTGCCTATCTCCAGGGTGTTGGCCTCTTGTGCTGATTTAAGAAGAGTGAAGTTTTTTGGAAATTTAAGAAAATGGAAATTCATTTCTTATTTATTTATTCAATAGAAACGGGGTTTCACCATGTTGGCCAGGCCCCTGAGAAGGGAAGTTGTCTTGCCATCGCTAAAACAAGATTGGTTCTTGAAGAGAGTAATTTTTCCCTTCTATAGCCTTCACTTTTTATGCCACTTGCAGATTTTCTTGGACTGTATTTGTTCTTCTGCCTCTTGGTCAGGAAGTTTGAGTTTATGATTTGGTTTCCCTTAAGCTAGGTGCAGACATGAGCCCTGAGCTGGAGGCAGAGATAAAGGGTTTGTAATTTACTTATGTTCGTAGGGTAAGGTGTGTGGAGTAGAGAGCATTCAGCTCTGTTTGGACTCTCTGGTTTTGCAGGTACTTGTATGATTGAGGTCTAGTAATACTCATATTTTATTTATTGTCAAGTAAAATTAGATGCCTCTCTTACGAGGAATGCTGAAAGTTTTGTTCCTCCTTTCCTGTTTTTTTTTTTTTTTTGGTTGTTTGTTTTTCATCTGTATATGTTGCCCTTAAACAGAAGTTTACCATGTAGTGCTTTAGTCAGCCAACCTCCCATATGTGGAGTGAGAGTTTTGATTCCAATGTGGGGATGGAGGTGGGGTGCCAGATTTAGCAAACTAAAAAAAAGTTAAATTTGCATTGCAGAAAAACACTAAATAATTGTTTCCTATATCTTATGCATTATTTGGGACATACTTTTACTAAAAAATTGTTCTTTATCCAAAATGCACATTTAACTGGATGTCTTGTTTTGTGTCTGGCAGCCCTAGCTGGAGTTTATGTTTATGCATAGGAAATGCATCGATGGTGAAAATGTCCAAAGAATGATTGAGCCATGGCTGATTTTTGGTGATTGTGCATGTATCCAAAAGAGAAGATTTGTAAACCCAAGGAGTATTAGAATTAGAAGGAAGTTAGAGAACATGTCATTTTACTCTAGTCTTTTATAGTTAATGGAATTTACTCCAGAGAGGTTAAGTCACTTTGTCAAAGTCCCATAGAGTTAGTGGCAGAGCTGGAAGTGGGACTCTAGAACCAGCAGTTGTTCTGCTGCATAATCCCTTCCCTTAAGAGGTCATGAAGAAGTTGCTTATGTTTTCATGTTGACCTTTAATCACATCTCTAGCCATCCACTCAAGATCACCTCATTATCATACTGTCCTTCAGTCCCCAGATCCAACATGTGGCAGCCAAAGCCATTCTCATGAGACACCTTGACTTTTCTCTGAGAGCCGCATGACTGTTGAAAGCCCCATGTGGTTCTTGTCCCTGCTGTTATGCCAGAAAGCATGTAGTTCAATGTGGTTTTATTTTTTTTTATGGTTTTGTTAACACTTTTGACCCTCTGGAGCTTTGATTAAGGTGGTCTTACTGAGTATAATTCCACAACAACTAAGTGTTGTCTTATGGAAAGCCTGCTTGCTTTGAGTGGCCTATTCCCACAAAATTCCTCACCCCTTTTTATTTTGGTAGAATAAATATGGAAGATATACGTATGACAAGGACCAAGGTAGATAGACAGGTGTATGTGACTTGCTCACTAGAGATCTGTTCTTTTTAAACAAGATTTTATTATTTTTTATTGTAATTATTTGTACCTATTTAAAAGAAAGCAGCCTTGAAAATGAACTGCTTTCTCTAACTGCTGTTTTAATACCATATTTCAGAACCACTAATCTTGTTTTTTCATAGTCTCATTGGTTAATTCATATAAAGTCTTACCAGCTGCCAGGTCAAAGCATAATAATAAAATTGGTTGCCAAGAGACTGAAAAGTCTGTTCATTCTTATTTGCTACAGTTTATCTACCTTGGCCTGATCCCACCACCTGGGAGGCTGGTCAAGTCCTATCAGGGTATGGCTAAATACTAATCTGCTGTGTATTTGTATCGTTAAAAGCAAAGTCAAGGTCTAAATCAGCTAGTTAAACACAATAATATGATACTTTTGTTCTTGCTGTACTAGCCCTAATAAGGGGAGAAATGAAACATACAGAAATAGGTCATGACTTAAATGTTCATTTGCAAAACTAAAGAATTTTAAAATATAACCTATGATTGTGGTCAGGATTTCTTTGTTTCTTGCTAAGAAATCATTATGAAAATAGTGATTTTCATAATAAATCTCATCATTTCAAGGAAACAACTCCAAGAATGAGTGAAGAGGTGTAACAGTCCTTGAAAAGATAAGGCATTGTCCTCACAGTCAAATACTGGAGACCTAATGTGGCTTTTCTGATTAGGGACAAGGTCAGCTGTCCCAGGTCCCACGTCTGCCCTAGGCTGTGTATTGAAGTGGGTTGTGTAGTGAAGTGGGTTGTGGTATTTCCTCAGGTGGTGGCTCATTCCTGTGTTCCGGACCTCCTGCTTGAATGTGGAAGAATCAACACAGTCAGGAATCAGTAGGTCAGTTTTTAGTCTCCATATTCCTGATTATTAACTATGTGATATCACACCAGTGTCTGTCAGTTGGGGGTGATTTTCTCCCCTGCCCCACCCCACATGGGACATTTAGCAATGCCTGGAGACATTTTTGACTGTCACAGCTGGGGAGTTACTCCTGACATTTAGTGGGTGGGGGCCAGGGATGCTGCAAAACATTCTCAGTACACAGGAGAGCCCCCAGCAAAGGATTATCCTGCCTAAAATGTCAACAGTGCCGAGGCTAAGAAACCCTGCATTAGACAACTCATTCAACCTCTTTGGCTTGCAGTTTCCCAAGTTACACGTTCTTTCCATCATGTAAAACTAACTAAGCCTAACTACCACTGTTGTCTTTCTAACCTCTCCCTCACCCCAATTCTAAGTCAGTAAATGTGGGGTAGGGCTCAGGCTGTTTGTTTGTTTGTTTTTTTATTTATTTATTTATTTATTTATTTATTGTCTCCACACGGGATTCTGATTGGCAGTTGCAGTTGAGACTGAGAACCACTGCCCCCAGGGATCATGCGAAATGGGGTTCTCGTGGAGGTGCCAGGTTGGCCATAGGAGAGGAGTGGACCTTTTGGGAACAGCCTACCAGCAGGAGGAAGTGGGAGGCTGGTCTTCAGTGCCTGTCTATTGTGTGCTTCCACATGAGCGAAAGCCACGTGAGCAGGGGACCACAGAGAATGTGTACCTGAAGGGTTACACAGGGACTTGGGTTCTCAGTCTTTGCACGATAAGCTCGCAGCTGCCAGGAATGTCTACTTCCCAGATTTCCAGCTGACCAGCATACCCTGGAAAGGAAATAATAAAACTGGACAGTTTCTTTATTAACCCCCTGATTCTAGCTTCACTAGAGCTTCTCTGGGAGGTTGAAAATCTGTAACAAAAAACCTCACCTTGAGTCATCAGCCCATTTTGCCACCCAGATAAGGAAACCACATTTGTTACACTTACAGAATTGTGTAATTTAAGAGCTAGTAGGGACCTTGGAAATTGTAGCCCAGGCTCCCCTCCCAGAAATCCAGAGCTGTGCCTCAGGTCACATAGCTAATTGATGGCAGGGATGGTTCCAGAAGCCTGGTCTGATGGTTTCCTGGTGTGTTCTTTTTATGTTCTTATTCTAATACTTCTTGATTGGAACCAGTTGTACTGTGGACAATCCAAAATTGTATGTGTTGTTCAAAAGAAGTGACATCTAGATGGAACTTTGCTAACACCCAGAGTCTCTTCCTTGAACTCCTCTGAAATACATTAGGAGGTGAAACAAGTATATTATGATTTCCCTATGTTAAAGCAGTGCAGCAATATCCAAGTGCCTGCTCTGTGCCAGCTGCTGGTTAAAGGCCTGTACTGCTACTTTTCTGTTCCAATTCTTGCCCCTCCCCGCCATAGCCCATTCTTCACACAAAGCCAGTGATGTCCAAAAAAAGGAACTCACACTCTTGAGGGGCATGAGACAAAATTTTAAAAAATTAAAGGAATTCAATTCATATCCTTCTGCTTAAAATCCCTTACTTGCTTTCATTGTAATAAGTATAAGATCCAAATATGTACCTGTGGTCTGTAAGGGCCTCTGGTTTCTTTTTTTTCCTTCTCCTTTCTTTTCCTACCTTCCTTCCTCCCTTCCATTTCCCCTTCCCTTCTCCCTTCCTTCCCTTCCTTTCTCTTCTTCCTTCCCTTCCCTTCTTTCTTGTCTTTGTCACCCAGCTCACTGCAACCTCAACATCCTGGGCTCAAGTGGATCCTCCTGCTTCAGCCTCCCAAGTAACTAGGACCACAGGAGCGTGTCACCATGCTCAGCTAATTTTTGTATTTTTAATAGAGATGGGGTTTTACTATGTTGGCCAGGGTGGTCTCGAACTCCTGACCTCAAGTGATCTGCCTGCCTTGGCCTCCCAAAGTGCTGAGATTAGAGGCGTGAACCACTGTGCCTATCCTGGACTTTGTTTTTTAAATGAAACCAGAATGCCAGTTTATTGATATATGAGAAATGGAACTGCTAAGCAGAGTAGATTCCTTTTTTTGAGGACAGTGTACGCTTCCTTTAGGAAGAATAGCCAGGTGAAGCAAATATAAAAGGAGAATGCTACTGGGTAGGTATAGACTCAGGACCCAGTGAATTGGAAATCAAAAAGACCCAAGAGCTTTAATGCTGGAGAAAGATTACCATGTTAATGCTTCCTCAAAACTAGCTATACATGAAAATCGCACAGGGAGCTTTTGTTTAAAACATGCTCACAAAAGAGTGTAAATTGATTCAACCATCATGGAAGACAGTGTGGCGATTCCTCAAGGATGCAGAACTAGAATTACCATTTGACCCAGCAATCCCATTACTGGGTATATGCCCAAAGGATTATAAATCATGCTACTATAAAGACACATGCACACGTATGTTTATTGCGGCACTATTCACAATAGCAAAGACTTGGAACGAACACAAATGTCCATCAATGATAGACTGGATTAAGAAAATGTGGCACATATACACTGTGGAATACTATGCAGCCATAAAAAAGGATGAGTTCATGTCCTTTGCAAGGACATGGATGAAGCTGGAAACCATCATTCTGAGCAAACTATCGCAAGGACAGAAAACCAAACACCACATGTTCTGACTCATAGGTGGGAGTTGAACAATGAGATCACTTGGATACAGGAAGGGGAACATCACACACCGGGGCCTGTCAGGGGGTGGGGACTGGGGGAGGGATAGCATTAGGAGAAATACCTAATGTAAATTATGAGTTGATGGGTGCAGCAAACCAACATGGCACATGTATACCTATGTATCAAGCCTGCACATTGTGCACATGTACCCTAGAACTTAAAGTATATATATATATATAAAAACCATACCCACAAGAAACAACAACACATTTTTCAGTCTCTCCTTTGGTGATTCTAATTTATTAGGTTTGTGGCTAGGGCTTGGGAATCTATGTTTTATTTTAAATACTGCTCTAGTGATTGTTGGTGGACAACCTGGTTTGGGAACCAGTGTCTAGCTCACCTTTACTCCCAGCCTGAGTAAACTCAGGCTGGAAGAGATCATATGTCTCATGCAGAGTCACACAGCAAGTGAGTGGGAAGATAGAACTCAAATCTCCCTGTCCTCTCTATGCATTGTTCAAACAACATAGTAAGATTCTCAGGGAGAGAGGCAGCACAGCCTCGGAAATTGTTGGTTTCTTAGTTTTTTTCTCTATTTACATGAAACTAACCAGTCTAGTGTCAAACAGGAAATATACACAGCATAGTTTTTCTTTTTTTATTGCAAAGTGTCAGATTAGGACCAGTAACATCAGCACCACCTGGGAACTTAGAAATGCAGATTTTCAGCCCCACTCCAGACCTACTGAATCTGAAACTCTGGTGGGGCCTAGAGTCTGTGTTTTAAAACCATCTAGGTGACTCTGATGCACCCCGAAGCTTGAGAACCACTGTCTACAAGTACATTTCATGACTCAATCGCTGGTTAAGGCTGCTGACCTCGGCCTTTGTAGTTGATGAGTCATTAACATTGAGGCCTTAACTTTCCTAGGCATCTGCTTTCCTTGGTGATATTTATTCAAAACAGGTGACATTTATTCAAAAACTATTGTTGTAAGTCTTCATCAGAATGCCATACACAAGCGAGGGAATGGACTTTTATTGAGCACCTGCTGTATGTGAGACACTGTGTGTGAGGCTATTACTTATTTCATTTGATTCTCACAACCACCTTGCTAGGTCAGTATTATTATCCCTATTTTACAGATTTGGTATCTGAGGCTAGTAGAAGTTAAATATGATCTTGATGTACAGGCTATTTGCCTAACTGTAGTTGTACATTTTTGCCATCTGTTGTCTCCCTAGAACAGTGGCTTACAAACTTGATTGTGTATAACCAGAAAGCCCCTGGGAAGCTTGATATAAATGCAGATTCCCTAGGCCTCCCTTGCAGAGATCCTAATTCAGAGGCCTGAATGGGACCCAGAATTTTGCATTTTCATCACATACCCTAGGTGATTCTGCTGCCAGTCCTGGATCCATTTTCACCTGCCCTAATTGGTTGACCAGTTGACCCTCAAGGCTTCTCTGAGGTTCTGTGTTGTCCTGTGTTTTGTGGTCACAGGCCTCGGACACTGGGGTGGAGAAGAAATAGAGTATGGGAGGACAGGCCATGGGAGCCTTTATTAAGAGTCTTATCTGCCTGGCTCTTTCTGCTGTCTCTACTGCTTCTTAGAGGGTTCCTAGGCCATATTTTGGCTTTGAGTAACTTGTGATTCTTTCCATTATCTATCCCAAAGTTTGGAACTGTTCTTTTAGCAACTGTGCCCTTTTGTCTGTGGGGTGCATAGATGTAAGCAATTTCCTTCAGGCTGTAATTAATAACTGTGGAGTAGGGAGTTGCTTCAGCTTTTGAGTTCAGAAATGGTATTTCATCCGTTTGGTGATACAAGCCCTTATTTTTCAGGGATATAATTGACATAATTAGTGAATGACTTGGCTTAGAACTTAGAAATGCAGATTTTTCAGCCCCACGCCAACGTACTGAATTCACTAAATAATTAGAAAACTGGGCCGGGTGCGGTGGCTCACGCCTGTAATCCCAGCCCTTTGGGAGGCCGAGGCGGGCAGATCACAAAGTCAGGAGATCGAGACCATCCTGGCTAACATGGTGAAACCCTGTCTCTACTAAAAATACAAAAAATTAGCCGGACATGGTGGCGGGCGCGTATAGTCCCAGCTACTTGGGACGCTGAGGCAGGAGAATGGCGTGAACCCGGGAGGCGGAGCTGGCAGTGAGCTGAGATCGTGCCACTGCACTCCAGCCTGGGTGGCAGAGTGAGACTCCGTCTCAAAAAAAAAAAAAAATAATAATAATGATTAGAAGACTGAATAATCTGGTGCTATTATGAAGGAAAAAAGTGAAATGGAAATTAAAAACAAATTTCAGATATGATGCCTCTTCTTTGTGAGGTGGCAGGCTGATTTCTGTTCACAAGTTTAGAAGCGGCTACTGACATAAATACCCCAGGGCTCCTATAGTGTAAAAGAGTCATGTCTATGAAAATATAGTGGAAACCTGCCAGGCTTTTGTCCAGTAGAGAAATCAGAAATGTTGAACTATTAAATTTCTTTAATATGTTTTAGTCCCTGAAACAAAATGTGTGTTACAAAATGGGAAGGAAATTCACAAAAGCAAACATTGCAGCTTCCTGAAGTCCACTATATATAAAGCAAATTACAGGTTATGTTTCTAAGAATACTTTCTTTTTCTACCTGATACTAGGGTTGATAATAACAATATGCAAGTGAGTATAATAGCTACAGCTACCATATCTGTTAAGAGTTATACAAACATTTTCTCATTTAATCCTCAACAATCTTTCAAAGCAGATATTATCTTTCATTTTACAGATGATGAAACAGGTTGAAGAAGATGAAGTAATTTGCCCAATGCTGGGATATGGTTTCCCGGGATGCATGACTTTCAGCGCTATAACTCAGTCCCCACTAAACTGGGATGGTTGGTCCCACTGAGTGTCACCCAGCCTACTGACCCATAGTTGATAGTAAGGCCAAAGGGTTCTGAGTTGGACAAATGGTTAATGTATTGAAAATTGCCAACCTGCATCACAGAGCAACTTTCAGAACATTTTTTGGTGCCCATTTTTCTTCATTTTACACACAGTTCTAATAAGCTTGGTTATTTGGTTTCCAGGTGCCTTGTCAATTAAAAACAGTGCATCGGAAGGGGTAGGGGTTGTCCCAGGAAGGCACACTGATTACTGTGGTGAGGGATAGCTGCCTGACAGCAAAGGTGAGGGGAGGGAGAAGGAAATATAAATGAACAAAAGACACGAAATAAATACAGCGGTCAGGAGCCATTTATTATGGAGGCAAACAGGCTGGTCTCGAACTCCTGGCCTCAAGTGACCTGCCCGCCTCTGCCTCCCAAAGTTCTGGGATTACAAGTATGAGCCATCATGCCCTGCCAAATTTACCAAAGTTATATGTGGACATTGTTCTACAAGGGCTGTTACAAAAAACCAGTAGACTCCTCTCCCCCAGCCCATTTCCTGCTCTCCAGAGTTAACCACTGAAGTCTTGCAGTAGTTTATACATCTAGTCTCTAAATGACACATTTATATTTCTGTGGTCAGTTTTTCAGTTTTAGTCATTATCTATTGATACTTTATTACAGAAGAAGAGAATTTAGCTCATTCCTCCATCCACCCCTGCCACAAGTATACCATTTTCATCTCATCTTTCTTACCTGAGTTTGTTCATTTGTTCCTACGTTTGTTTGTTCGTTCTTTCCTTCCCCTACTTAACAATTTATTTTTAAAAAAACTACTTTATGGGAGGTATTATTGACAGATAAAAAGTCTGTACATATTTAATGTATACATCTTGATGAATTTGGGGGTAATTATTCACCCATGAAACCATCGCCACCATCAAGGCCATAAACGTATCCATCACCTCCCAAGGTTTTATCCTGCCTGCTTTATTATTATTATTGCATTTTTGTGTGTGTGTGGTAAGAACAATTAACACTGGATCTATCTTCTTAGCAGATTTTCAGTATATGATACAATATTATTAGCTATAGACACTATACTGTATAATAGCTTTTCAGAACTTATTTATTTTGCATAACTGAAACTTGTTCTCTTTAACTATGACCTTCCCATTTCCCCCTCCTCCCAGTCCCTGGCAACCATCATTCTGCTCTCTGCTTCTGGGAGTTTGAGTTACTTTTTTTTAAATTAAAATTTTTTCTTTTAGAAACAAGATCTTGCTCTGCTGCCCAGGCTGGAGTGCAGTGACGTGATCATAGCTCACTGCAGCCTTGAAGTCATGGGCTCAAGCAATTGTCGCGCCTCAGCCTCTTGAGTAGCTGGGGCTACAGGAGTGGCCACCATGCTTGGAGAGTTTGACATTTTAGATTCTATATATTAAATATATGGGAGATCACATAGTATTTTTCTTTATGTGTCTGGCTTATTTAACTTAGTATAATATCTTCCACCTATCCGTATTGTCACAGGTGGCAGGATTTCTTTCTTTTTTAAGGCTGAATACTTTTTCATTGTATGTATAGACCACATTTTCTTCATTCATTCATTGTCAATGGACATTGAGGTTGTTTCTAAGTCTTGGCTATTGTGAATAATGCTGCAGTGAACATGGGAGTACAGATATCACTTAGAAATCCTGATTTCAATTCTTTCAGATGTATTATACCCAGAAGTAGGATTGCCAAATCCTATGGTATTCTATTTAAAAAATTTTTGAAAACATTTTTTTAAAGAAGCTCCATAATGTTTTCCATAGTGGCTGTACCAATTTGTATTCCCACCAACAGCGTACAAGGTTCCCTTTTCTCCACATCCTTGCCAACACTTATCTCTTGTTTTTTTTTTTTTTTTTAAATTAGCCATCCTAGCAGATGTGAGGCAATCAAAATCATTGCGGTTTTGATTTGCATTTCTCTGCTGATTAGTGATGTCGAGCACTTTTTCATATACTTTTTGACCATTTTTTATGTATTCTTTGAAAAAATGTCTATTCAGGTCTTTCGCCCGTTAAATTTTTTTTCTTTTGGGGGGTGTTTTTTTGGTATTCAGTAGTATGAGGTTCTTGTATATTTTGGATATTAACCCCTTATCAGATTTACATTTTTTTCCCTTCTATAGGTTGCCTTTTCGTTTTTTTCTTTTTTTTTTGAGGTGGAGTGTCATTCTGTCACCTGGCTGGAGGTCAGTGGCACAACCTCTGCTCACTGCAACCTCTGCCTCCAGGCTCAAGTGATTCTCGTGCCTCAGCCTCCTGAGTAGCCAGGATTACAGGTGCCCACCACCGTGCCCAGCTAATTTTTGTATTTTTAGTAGAGATGGGGTTTTGCCATGTTGGTCAGGCTGGTTTCAAACTCCTGCCCTCAAGTGATCTGCCCTCTTTGGGTTCCCAAACTGCTGGGATTACAGGTGTGAGCCACCATGCCTGGCCAGTTGCCTTTCCATTTTGTTGTTTCCTTTGCTGTGCAGCAGCTTTAGTTTGATGTAATCCCACTTTTTTTGGTCTTTTTTTTGTTGTTGTTGTTAGATGGAGTCTCACTCTGTCACCCAGGCTGGAGTGCAATGGAGCAATCTTGGCTCACTGCAACCTCTGCCTCCTGGGTTCAAGTGATTCTCCTGCCTCATCCTCCCAAGTAGCTGGGATTACAGGTGTGCACCACCATGCCCCAGTTAATGTTTGTATTTTTAGTGGAGACGGGCTTTTACCATGTTGGCCAGGCTGGTCTTGAACTCGTGACCTCAAGTGATCCACCTACTTTGGCCTCCCAAAGTCCTTGGATTACAGGCGTGAGCCACTGTGCCCGACCGGATTATTTAGAGTATCTCTTATTATTATTTGTACCTCTGTGGTATCAGTTGTAACACCTCTTATTTCATTTATAATTTTATTTATTTGAGTTTTTACTCTTTTTTTAGACTAGCTAAAGTTTTGTCTCTCTCTCTCTATATACATATATATATATATATATATATATATATATATATATATATAATTTATTTATTTTTTAAGGACGGATTCTTGCTGTGTCACCCAGGCTGGAGTGCAGTGGTGCAATCTCAGCTCACTGCAACTTCTGCTTCCCAGGTTCAAGTGATTCTCCTGCTTCAGCCTCCCAAGCAGCTGGGATTACAGGCACCTGCCACCACGCCTGGCTAATTTTTGTATTTTTAATAGAAATGGGGTTTCGCCATGTTGGTCAGGCTGGTCTCAAACTCCTGACCTCAGGTTATCCACATGCCTTGGCCTCCCAAAGTGCTGGGATTACAGGCGTGAACCACCACACCCAGCCAGTTTTGTCAATTTTGTTTATTTTTTCAAAAAACAGCCTTAGTTTTATTCATCTTTTCTTTCTTTTCTGTTTTTTTTTGTCTCTATTTCATTTTGGCTCTAATTTTTTATTATTTCATTCTTTGTTCTAATTTTGGGCTTAGTTTGTTCCCTTTTTTCTAGTTTGTTGCAGTATAAACTTAGGGTGTTTACTGGAGATCTTTCTTTTTTCTTAATGGAGGCATTTATCACTGTAAACTTCCCTCTTAAAACTGCTTCTCCTGAATCCCCTAAAATTTTGATGTGTTGTATTCTATTTTCATGTATCTCAAGATTTAAAAAAAATTCCTTTTGATTTTATTTGGCCCATTGGCTGTTCAGGATTATGTTACTAAATTTCCACAGATTTGTGAATTTTTCAGTTTTCTTCCTGTTATTGATTTCTAGTTACATATCGGTGTGGTCAGAAAAGATATTTAATATGATTTCGATCGTCTTAAATTTGTTGAGACTTGTTTTGTGGCCTACTGTATGTTCTATCCTGAAGAATATTCCACGTGCACTTGAGAAGAATGTATATTCTCCTCTAGTTGGATAGAAAGTTCTGTATGTGCCTGTTAATTCCATTTGTTCTATAACGTTGTTCAGATCTGCCATTTCCTTATTGATTTTCTATCTGGACGATCTGTTCATTGTTGAAAACAGGGTATTCAAATCCCTCACTATTATTGTATGGTTATCTATTTCTCTTTTCAGTTTGGTTAATATTTGCTTTATATATTTAGGTGCTTTGATGTTGGGTGCCTACATGTTTACAACTGTTATATCTGCTTGATGAATTCACCTCCTTGTCACCACATAACTACCTTCTTAGTCTCTTGGGACTGTTTTTTACTTGAAGTCTATTCTGATACAAGTATAGTCACCCCTGCTTTCTTTTGGTTTCCATTTGCATGAAATATTTTTTTCCATCCCTTTACTTCCAGTCTGTCTGCCCTTAAATCTAAAGCAACACTCTTTCAGGCAGCAAATAATTGTATCTTATTTTTTATATATATTCTGTCATTCTATGTCTTTTATTTTTTATTTTTATTTTTATTTTTATTTTTGAGATGGAGTCTCGCTCTGTCGCCCAGGCTGGAGTGCAGTGGCGCTATCTTGGCTCACTGCAACCTCCGCCTCCCGGGTTCAAGCAATTCTCATGCCTCAGCCTCCCTAGTAGCTGGTATTACAGGTGCCCTCCACCACGCCTGGCTAATTTTTGTATTTTTAGTAGAGATGGAGTTTCACCACATTGGCTAGGCTGGTTTTGAACTTCTGACCTCAAGTGATCTGCCCGCCTTGGCCTACCAAAGTGCTAGGATTACAGGCTTGAGTCACCGTGCCCAACCTCTATGTCTTTTAGTTGGAGAATGTAATACATTTACATTTACATTTAAAGTAATTATCGATAGATAGGGACTTACTATGCCATTTTGTTCATTATTTTCTATTTGGTAGTTCGTTCTTTCTTTTCTTCTTCTCTTGGTGTGCTGAGCTGCTTTTTAAGCAGATGACCACCATTCTGTCTGTTTTGAGTCCCTATGTTACTGTCCCCCAAATTCCAGAAGTTTTGGGGTTCTGAATCCCTGAGACTTTCTGGAGATTCTGTGATGAGTTCCTTCTTGGATTTCCCTACTGGCAGATAGAGTCAGCTTTCCGAGGTCTGCTAATCAGTTACCTCTAGTCCATCTACTCTGTAGCTTCTACCATTTTGTTGCTTCCACTACCTGATCTTTGTCCTTGTGAGTTTATGTCTAAAAGAAATAAAACATTCTTTATTGCTATATTAGTGAGATTTTGGGAGGCAGCAGAACCACATGTACATGTTGAGCATGCCATCTTTATTCTGAAGTCTGAAAGATATTTTAGAAAGCTTTCAATACAAAAGCATCCAAAAAAGGTTTTGTTGCTTTAAGCAGACTATGAAAAATGGTATTGTCATAATTTTACTTGCTATTCAAATTATAGTTCCAGAGTTAGGAATGTTAGTATTACCTGGGCATCACCTGGGTGCTTACTAGGAGAAATACAGACTCCTGAGCCCCCTACAGGATTTTTTTGTTTGTTTTTGTTTTTTTGAGACGGAGTCTCACTCTGTCACCCAAGCTGGAGTGCATTGGTGCGATCTCGGCCCACTGCAAGCTCTGCCTCCCGGGTTCACGGCATTCTCCTGCCTCAGCCTCCCGAGTAGCTGGGACTACAGGCGCCCACCACCACACCTGGCTAATTTTTTGTGTTTTTAGTAGAGACGGGGCTTCACCGTGTTAGCCAGGATGGTCTCGATCTCCCCCTACAGGAATATTGAATCAGAATTAGCATTTTGAAAGATCCCTAGGAGATTCCTATATATCCTGATGGTTGAGAAGTGCTAATATGAACTTGTAATTAAAGGAAGCTAACTCTAATGAATTTTAATCTGGGATTTAAAAATCTTGATACATTTTCTTACTAAATTGTTCTCAAAATTCTCGAGGTTGCTGTGTGATATAAAAAAGAAAGGGGTGCATTTTCATGAGATTTTCGTCAGGTGTGAAACGAAAATTCCATTTCATTTACCGTGAGAAGAGATGTCAGACTGGTTGTGCTCAGACTTTTCTTAGTTGCCCACAGTTCTTGAGGCCGGTGGTGGTTTTTTTAGATTGGACAGATTGAGTCTTCAGTCACACGTTGAGCTGCCATAATGAAAGCGTAGCTTCTCCTAGAGGCAAGGGATAGATTGATTAGTTCTATGTCCGACATTTCACCCAATAATTCATAAGTGCTCAATAAGTGATTGTGGGGTGAATGAATAAAAAACAAGATACAACCCCTGTCTTCAAGATTGTCACAAAGCAACAGCAAAGACCAAGAAATAAAATGAATAATTAGCATACAGGGGTGACCAGTTCTAGAAACAGTAAGCACAGGGAAGGTGTATCCAGCTCAGCATTGCTGGTACAAGGAGCCAAGGAGCTGATTCTCTTAGTGAACAGAACTTGGTGGATTTAGAGCAGCAGCTCTCACACTTTAGTGTGTATCAGAATCACCTGGAGTGCTTGTTGAACCACAGACACCTGTGCCCTATCCTCAGCATTTCTGATTCAGTTGGGTGGGCCCAAGAATGTGCAAATCTAATAAGTTCCTAGAAGATGCTGATAATACTGGTCTTGGAACCACAGTTTGAGAACTGCTTAACTTAGAGAATTATAAAACGTACTGATGGCTGGACTCTAGCAGCTTATAGGAAGGAGGCAGGTGATACTGAAGGCAGAAGCTTAAGGAGCAGGGATTTTATTGTGGAGATTGTGGGGAGCCATTAACAAGAGAGTGATGGACTCTCATTTGCCTTTTGGAAAGATCACTTTGGGTGTGGTGTGGAGGATGGATCAGAGTCAAGAATACGTGGGGACCAGAAAACCAAATAAGTGGTTTATTATAGCCATCCAAGAAATAATAAAAACTTGGAGTAAGAGCAAGAAGATGAATATCCTTAGGACTTGGTGGCCAATTGGAAGTGGGAGGGGCAGAGAGGGAGGAGTTAGTGAGAACCATCAGATTTCTGGCCGTGTTGGGATTGTGTGATTCAAGACACAGGAAGAGAAGTGGGTTTGAAGCAAGGTTGTGGAGAAAAGCAAAGGAGGTGAGTACGGGACATGCTGGATTTGAGATGCCAGCAAGATATCTGGGTGGACTCACTTGTAGGCAGTTTTACTTATGAAATTGGAGGCCAGCTGCAAGGTCTGGTAAGTAATCTAGCCCCATCCCTCCTGCCACTTCCATTTGATCCCCCATATTGTTTGTTTGGATCAGGCATTGTATTTGTAAGCAACAATATGAATATAACCTTTAAGGGCCTTGAGAATACAATACTTTTCTAAATGTTTTCTCAAGAAAACAAATGTTCTACTTTTTTGATTCACGGGGTAGGTGGGCGGAAGAAAGAGCTGAAGTGCAGAGTCTTCTAACACCAGAAGAGGTTAATAAAGCCGCCCTCTGAGTGGCCAGTCGAACTGGAACTTGGTAAGCTTGAAAGGGGCAAAAATCACTTGACTGGTCTGCAGTGCCATATGACGAACAGCTGAGACTAATTAGCTGGATTGTGGGTTTTTAGAGCGATGCCTGTTTTGAAAGTTGATGGAGCGAACTGCTTTTCCAAAGACTCTTTTGAAAAACTTTTTAAGTAGGCCATTCTGACTTTAACATTTCTCTTTGTCTTAACATTAGACAAAAAGTAACCTTCCTGAAGAGGACATGTGATTGGAAGTTGTCAGTTGTTGAAGCGTTGGTAACTCCAGTCTCTAACGTTTTAGAAAATCATAACAAGCGGTTCTCTACCCTGTAAAGGTATGGTTTTGTATTTATCTTTTTTTTTTTTTTGGTAGTGGTTTTGAGCTCTGTCATGTCAATTTTTATGCGCTTAAATTATGTGCAATATAACATACAATACCATTGCACGTACTGTTTTTAAACTAAAGACTTAATGATGCCTACTAAATTTCTTGGGATTAGTTTGAAAAGTGCATTTTCAGTGACCAGGGAGTGGGTATGAATACTGACTGCATTCTTCCTTTCTTTTCTGTACTTGAATAAAGAAACATAGGTTTTTACTTTCAGGAAATTGTTGAATATGAGAGCTGATTAGGAAATTGAATTATTTTGAGAGTCTTGTTTATCCTCTGAGGGTTGTTTGACAAAAATTCAAGCTTATTGGTGTTTTGTTTTTGATAGTATTAATAGCTTTTTTTTTGTTTTGTTTTGTTTTTTAAATTTGAGACAGAGTCTTGCTCTGTCGCCCAGGCTTGAGTGCAGTGGTACAATCTCGGGTCACTGCAACCTCTGCCTCCCAGGATCAAGTGATTCTCCTGCCTCAGCGTCCTGAGTAGCTGGGACCCCACGCTACCATGCCTGGCTAATTTTTGTATTTTTAGTAGAGATGGGGTTTCACCATGTTGGCCAGCCTGCTTTCTAACTCCTGACCTCAAGTGATCTTCCCACCTGGGCCTCCCAAAGTGCTGGGATTACAGGCATGAGCCACCGTGCCCGGCCTAATAGTGTTAATAGTTTTAATGGAGGAATGTAAGTGTGTGTTTTAGTATAAGGTTTATTTCTTCTGGGAATTAAATCTGCTTTTAAATTAGTGTTAATTCTGTTAGGTTTGATAAGGGTATTGTTATGTAAGGAAATGTACATATATTTTAGAAATACAAAATGAAGTATGCCGGAGTGAAAGATCTGGGTGCTGAGTGTGATGGGAGATTTCATTATATAATTCTACTTCTGGATATTGTGTTAGTTTACTAGAGCTGCCATAACAAAGTACCATAAACTGGGTGGCTTTAAAACTGTGTGATTTCAAAAACAGAAATTTATTGCCTCACAGTTCTGGAGCCTGAAAGTCTAAGATCAAGCTGTCAGCGGGGTTGGTCCCTTTTGAGGACTGTGAGGGAGAATCCGTTCCAGGCCTTTCTGCTTAGCTGTGGATGGCTGTCTTCTCCCTATGTCTCTTCATGCCATCCTCCCTGTGTTCATATCTGTGATCCCAGTTCCTTTCTTGTGAAGAGACCATGAGGGTGGATTAGGACCCACCCTAATGACCTCTTTTTAACTTGATTCCCTCTATGAAGGTCCTAGCTCCAAAAAACATTGTATTATGAGGTACTGGGAGTTAGGGCTTCAACATGTGAATTTTAGGGGGACACAATTCAATCCATAACCGACATGTCCGAAAAGCTTCATAATATGACATTTTAAAGATTTGCCTCAAAATGCATGCAGTAAACATTTGTTAAGCCCAGTGCCTGGACTGGGCTGGATTTTGAGTGTGTGAAGATGCATAAGACATGGTTCCTGTCTACTAACCCATGGTTTAATCAAATATAGGGATCTAACTTTGTGAGTGTGTATGTGTTTACTTGTTGCTTCCATTGAGTTGTAGCCACTCTTAACACTTGTGTGTCCCTGGGAGCACAATCAGGGTCCTGACACAGGGACAGCCTAACCACAAGAGACACCTGGAAGGGTTCCCGTGCTCTGAGCACCCATAAGCATAGATTAAGAGAGTGGAAGGACTTCATATTCACCCAGTCCTTTCTTCTCATTTTACAGATGAAGAAATTGAGGCTCAGAAGTGCTAAAGTCATTTGCTAATTTGTATTAGCGCCAAGGCATCCTTCAGAATATCCTGGCTTCCATTCCAGTGTGGTGACCAAACAATACTGTTTTCTTTGCCACAAACTCATGCTTTTCACCTGGGAATGAACCCCAACCCCCATTATCAGAAGTCACTGTGGGAAAGAGCCTTCCTTGATAAAAAGCTGACATTCTCTGTCAAGGTTCTTGGATTATAAATACCAAAAAAAAAAAAAAGATGTTTTGGGGATGAGTGTTTATTCATGAGGGCATTTTATCCATAGAATGAAGTTGGATTTAATACATTCCAAAGGAGTTTACCCCCATCTTGGCTGCTCTCTCTGTCTCTTACCACTTTCTCCTTGTCACTTGTTGAAATAGTTAAGTCACAGAGGTATGACCCTGCAGCCATAAGAATACAAACAACCATTTTTCTTCTTTCTTGGTGCTTCTGCTGCCCACAAGACAGGAACTGTGGCAGAAAGGGAACGGTCTGGTGAAATCTTGCTGGCTGGCAGGAAGGCACCACGGCAACTAGGCTGCCTCTCTCTGCGGCTGTTTCAGCTTCCGCCCTCTCTGGACCCTCGGTACCTGAGTGCTCATAGGGGAAACTGTCTTCTTCCTGCCTCCATTTCTGTTTTTCCTTAGTAGGATTAAGGCTTCTTGAGATATCTGCTCATCTTTTGCTATTATTCCTTTCTTCTCCCTTTGAACTTGTTTGATTTAGAGCCAGAGCTCAGGCTATAGCATACGTGATAGCTGATGAGTCATGTGAAGCCCATTAAAAGCAAAAGCTGATTATCACAAGAACCATTATTTATTTGTGCTGTCTATGCAACAGCACATTTTCTTGTGTGCTTCTGGTGTTGCTGCAGCGTGGCTGGGGCCCTGCCCTCTTGGCAGAGCAGAGGTCCCGTGGTGTAGGCTGGGGGGCAGGTAGGGGAAGTGGGTGATGGATGAGATGGGGTGCTGCTTGAGAAATGAGCTATCTTTGTTGCTGCTTCTCTGAAGGCAGAATCTGCTTTGCTCAAACACGGGTATAAATCATCCTTTCAAGAGCTGAGAGCATCCATTTTTGTTTGTTTTTCTTGTTTCCCCCGTTTTATACTCTATCAGGCCTCCTTTCTTGATGACATAGTCTAAGCTGGAATCTTTTAGCTATCTTTTAGCTAGATGGTAAATCCAGCAAATAGCTCAATGATAAGTCCATTCATCCAGCAAACAGTGAATGGATTTGCCATTTTCACACGGAGAAGGCCCAGACCACTTCAAGTTTGTACCTCTGTGGTGTGGCAACTGAGCCAGCCTGTGGACAATCACTGCTTGAAAAATCTCCTTCCTAGTGTCCTTCTTGTATCTGTCTTGCTGCTCCTTACATTTTTGTTCTCTCTTCACTCTAAATGTCCATCTCATTTTTCCCATGGCCTCAGGAAATACTGTTATGTTGATGACACTGAAATTCATAGCCATATTCTTCTTGTGAGCCCTAGGTCTGTTTTCCAAATGCAAATTAAACACAACTCCCTTGATGTCCCTCAGACATGAGAGATGTTTAACTGGTTGTGTACCGTACAGTGTAATGTGGTAGTTGAGAGTGTGTCTGAGTTCACATCTTGGTTCTGCCATTTCTGGCTGTGTGACCTTGGGCAACTTTATTAACCTTTCTGTGCATTGGTTTTTTTCATCTGTAGATTTAGGGACCTTATACGGCTGTTGTGAAGACTAAATGAGTTAGTGCTTTAAAGGATTTAGAATAGTGCTTAGTGTTAGTTCTAATAATTATCATCTTCTCAAACCATCTTTTCCTTTTTCAGTTCATGTTACACCATTTATTTACCAAACTAAAAGTTTTGGTTATCTTTAATTTCTATACTAGTCTGTTAAGAAGTTATATTGATTTCTACCTCCTAAATATATCTCAAATTAATCACTTCTTTTTCATCCCTACTGTCACCAACACAATTCAAACCCTCAAAATCTCTCTCCATATGTCTTAACCAGTTCAAACTGTTATAACAAAGTACCATAGACCGGATAGCTTGCAAACAACAGAAATTTATTCCTCACTGTTCTAGAGGCTGAAAGTCTGAGATCAGGGTATCAGCATGCTCAGATTTTGGTGAGAGCTCTCTTCCAGGTTGCAGACACTTGACTTTTCACTGTATTCTCACAAGGCAGAAAGGTAGCTCTCTGGCCTCTTCTTATAGGGGCACTAATCCCCTTCATGAAGGATCTATCCTCAAAACCTAATTACTTCCCAAAGACCTGCCTCCTTATACCATCACATTGGGGATTAGATTTCAACATACAAATTTTGGGGAGACACAAACATTCAGTCGGTAACATTAGAGCCTTCTGATGCTCTGTGTATTTCCAGTCTCCATGTGGCTGCCATAGAGATCTTTCTAAGGCACACATCTCATGGTCCTCTCCTGCATAAAGAGCCCGTGGTGGCCTTCTGTTGCCCAGAGGATAACACACAAACTTTTTAGTGCCATGTCACAGTCCTTTTAGACCCAGGTCTCAAACACTTTCCCATGTTTTCAGCCTCTGTTCTGGATACATTCTCCCCCTACCTCCATGCATCCCTTCAGCCACATCCACTGCTGAAGTCCTTTAATGCATCCTAAGTAACCTTAGCCTCTTACACCTTTGCAAGCGCAAAGCCTCAAACCCTTACCTGCCCGCATCAGTCAGCCCAAGATGTGTTCCCTCCTGACGGATTTAAACCTGGTCTTTTTTTTTTTTTTAAATTTTGAGCATCAGGCATTCCTTACCAAATTCCATCAAAACTCAGTTACATGTTTTGGATTGGCATCAAGAATTATTTGCTTATAGTTTCTGTTATCTTGAAAGGATAATGCTTATTTGGCTGACATGTGAGGTAAAGTCGTTCCCTACATTATCTAGTGCACTGTGTAATTTTTGTCTGTTCACATTTGTCACTTGTCCTTATGTGTGCCTGTACACTCACATTCTGACTTTAGTCCTTAGCTCAGATGCCCCTGTGTGAAGTTTTTCTGATTCCCTCCTTAGACATCGTGGGCTCCTTCTTCTCCCTCTTGTGCTATCTCCCCAGCCCTCCCATCTCCCCAACGGCTTGTGCATACTTCTGTTACAGTTCTTCTTCTTCTTTTTTTCTTTGAGACAGAGTTTTACTCTTGTCGCCCAGGTTGGAGTGCAATGTGCGATCTCGGCTGGCTGCAATCTCCGCCTCCTGGGTTCAAATGTCTCTCCCGCCTCAGCTCCGCAAGTAGCTGGGATTACAGGCATGCGCCGCCACGCCTGGCTAATTTTGTATTTTTAGTAGAGATGGGGTTTCACCATGTTGGTCAGGCTGGTCTTGAACTCTCAACCCCAGGTGATCCGCCCACCTCGGCCTCCCAAAGTGCTAGGATTACAGGCATGAGCCACCATGCCGGGCCCTATAGTTCTTCTTTCCATGCATTTTCCTTGGGCATTTCCACAAACAGCTTACCTATTAGACTATTGCTCTTCTAGAGCCACATTCTTGGTGCTTAACATAGTGGCACATCCACAATTCTTGTTTGTTAGATGTTTAATTGATGTGCTTATGAGCTACTGCTTAAATGACTAAATGAATTTCAGTCATTTAAACCAGCTCTCTCCCTCCTCAGTGGCATCAAGCTTTACTAGTATATCTTTGGATCATTGGTGGAGGCCAATTTACTTATCAAACCTCATTTAAAATTATTAACAGATTTTGGAGAGGTATATGTATGCTATTCTGCATTTAACTTCTGTTATATTTGAAGTACATTTAATATATATTTTTTGGGAAATACTTTCCTATGTGTTGTGAACACTACAACCCTTTCCCACATCCTCCTATGCTTCGTAATTTTGATAATTTCACATTTGTCATTTGAGCCAAGTTTATTTTTCTCTAAAACAGCTTAAAATTTCTGTTAAAAAACAGATCCCCATTTATTCTAGCTTATAGAGGTTGGAAAAATGTTTAAAATCTAAACGTGATTAAAGGTTTGTAGAAATCACAAAATAAAGATTTTGGCTGGGCACAGTGGCTCACACCTGTAATCCCAGTACTTTGGGAGGCTGAGGCCGGCTGATAACCTAAGGTCAAGAGTTTGAGACCAGCCTGGGCAACATGGCGAAACCCTGTCTGTACTAAAAATAGAAAAATTAGCCGGATGTGGTGGTGCATGCCTGTACTCCCAACTACTTGGGAGACTGAGGCATGAGAATCACCTGAATCCAGGAGGCAGAGGTTGCAACGAGCCAAGATCATACCACTGCACTCCAACTCCAGCCTGGGTGACAGAGCGAGACTCTTGTCTCAAAAAACAAAAACAAACAAACAAACAGAAAAAGTAACCCTGGCTATAGTTGAGAGACTCTTTGGAGTCAGGTGTGGACTAAATGTTGTATTCTCTTATGATGTTTAATGTGGTTTTTTGTAAGACTAAAGACTCCAGAATTCTGTTACAGAGTTGTTTGCTGATTTGTTTCTTTTGTGTAAGTGCCCTTTTCATTTCTAGATCATGGTTACTCTAACATCGTTCCTCAAATATATGCATTTCATGGAGTTAAATGAAACACAGACTTTAGGACAATTAAATATAGACTAATGGAAAAACTTGGCAAAGTTTTTTTAAGTGGGTCCTAAATTATTAGCTAGAATTCAGAAATTTGGGTTCGGCTTCTTTAATTTTAAAATTAAGAAGAGACATGGGCTGGCCTCTTTAACATACAGTGTTGAATTACAGAATGCATAAACGTTATTCCTTGTCTCTCTTAAGATACTTGGCATTTTTATAATCTAGTGCCCTACTTTCTAGGTATTAAATGGGGGAACCCAACTGCTAATAGTTAAAATTAAATATAGTACTGTGTTCAGAAGAAAATTCGGATGATAGCTAATGCATTTTCGATGTTTCTCTAGAGGGTGAAACACCATTTCTGTTTAAAGCATTCTACTATAATTCTTCCTCTAGTGACCGCATCTCAAGTAACTTTTTTTTTTTTTAAGCCCAAGGCGGGAGCGACTTATATAAATGTAATATGGCACATTTGAAGACTGGTTTTGGGTAAGGTCACCTCAAGGACCTGGCACCTAATAAGTATTTCACTCTTTAGCCATTCAAATATTTATTAATTACCCTGAGAACTACCTCCCTTTGCTCTCCCCTACCCCCTGGCGAATGCAAAAGGAAGAAACAGAATTACTTTGAAAGAGAAATTCTAGGTAGAAAGTATGAGAAAAGAGCAGAAACCAGGAAAGTGAGAGAAGAAGCTAGAAGAAAGGAAAGAAAAATATCAAAGGCGGAATAAATATAAAAGCTGGTAAATTAACAGATTAAGGGAAAAAAGTAGCAGTCTCCTTGATACATGCTGAAACAAAATGTGATAAAGTTGACACCCATTCATAATACTCATACTTAGCAAACTAGGATAGATGAACTTCCTTAACCTGATAAAAATAGGTACCAAAAATCTACAGCAAATGTCATTCTTAATAGTGAAATGTTAGAATCAAGACATGACGAGACTGGGCTGGGAGTGGTGGCTCACACCTATAATCCCAGCACTTTAGAAGGCTGAGGCAGGTGGGTGGCTTGAGCCCAGGAGTTCCAGACCAGCCTGGACAAGGGAGGCTGGGGCGGGACAGTCACCTGAGCCTGGGAGGCTGAGGCTGCAGTGAGCTGTGATTGTGCCATTGCACTCCAGCCTGGACAACAGAGTGAGATCTTGTCTCAAAAAACAAAACAAAAAAAAAGAAAAAAAAGAGATAAGACTACCTGTATCACTATGTCTATTCACTGTTTTTTTGTTTTGTTTTGTTTTTACCTATTTTTTTTTTCTTTGAGTCAGAGTCTCACTCTGTTGCCCAGGCTGGAGTGCAGTGGAGTGATCTCGGCTCACTGCAAGTTCTGCCTCCCGGGTTCACGCCATTCTCCTGCCTCAGCCTCCCGAGTACCTGAGACTACAGGTGCCTACCACCACGCCTGGCTAATTTTTTTGTATTTTGAGTAAAGACGAGGTTTCACTGTGTTAGCCAGGATGGTCTGGATCTCCTGACATTGTGATTCGCCCGCCTCGGCCTCCCAAATTGCTAGGATTACATGCATGAGCCACCGCGCCTGGCCGACTTTTTATAATTAGACTAAAAGGTAAGATTAGAAAGGAAGAAGTAATTTATTTTTACCTAATATGTTTAACAAATTGCTGGAATTAATATGGCTATGTAAGAAATAGAAGATACATGTTTAAAAGTTATCACTTACAGTAGTGACAAAAACAAAGTATCAATAAGTTGAAAGATGTACAATATCTTCATGAAAAGAGTTTATTGAAAACTTTTTTTTTTTTTTTTTTGGGATGGAGTCTCACCCTGTCACCCAGGCCAGAGTGCAATTGTGCAATTTTGGCTCACTGCAACCTCTGTCTCCCGAGTTCAAGCAATTCTTCTGCCTCAGCCTCCCGAGTAGCTGGGATTACAGGTGCATGCCACCATGCCCAGCTAATTTTGTATCTTTAGTAGAGATGGGATTGCACCATGTTGGCCAGGCTGGTTTTGAACTCCTGACCTCATGATCTACCCACCTCGGCCTTCCAAAGTGCTGGGATTACAGGCATGAGCCACTGCGCCTGGCCCGAAAACTTTTCAAAAAGATGCTTTTTTTTTTTTTTTGAGACGCAGTGAGTGATCTCGGCTCACTGCAACCTCCGCCTCCTGGGTTCAAGCTATTCTTCTACCTTAGCCTCCCAAGTAGCTGGGACTACGGGCACACGCCCCCAAGCCTAGCTAACTTTTTTTTTTTTTCGGTATTTTTAGGAGAGATGGGGTTTCACCGTGTTGGCCAGGCTGGTCTTGAACTCCTGATCTCATAATCTGGCTGCCTTGGCTTCCCAAAGTGCTGGGATTACAGGTGTAAGCCACAGCACCCAGCCAAAAATATTCTTTTCTTAGAGTTTATTTATTTATTATTTTTATTTTTTTTGAGACAGAGTCTAACTCTGTCACCCAGGCTGGAGTGCAGTGGCACGATCATGGCTCACTGAAACCTCTGCTGCCCGGGTTCCAGCAATTCTCTGCCTCAGCCTCCTGAGTAGCTGGGATTACAGGTGCCTGCCACCGCGCCTGGCTAATTTTTATATTTTAGTAGAGACGGGGGTTTCACCATCTTGGCCAGGCTGGTTTTGAACTCCTGACCTCGTGATCCACCCGCCTCGGCCTCCCAAAGTGCTGGGATTACAGGCCACCATGAGCCACCATGCCTGGCCGAGTTTTAGTTTTTAGAGCAGTTTTAGGTTCACAGTAATACTGAGTAGAAAGTACAGTTTCCATATATTCCCTTCCCTCCCAAACCCCCCAACATGCACAGCCTCCCCCACTATCAACATCCCATACCAGAGTGGTACGTTTGTTACACATGATGAACCTCTATTGACACATTATCATCCAAAGTCCATAGTTTAGATTGGAGTTCACTCTTGGTGTTGTACATTCTATGGGTATGTATACAAATGTATAATGACATCTATCTATGTTATAGTGTCACACAAAATAGTTTCACTGCCCTAAAAATCATCTGTTCTCTGCCTATTCATCTCTTTCACTTCCCCCACTCTAACCCCTAATAACTACTGATCTTTGTACTATCTCCACAGTTTAGCCTTTCCTAGAATGCCACGTAGTTGGAATCATACAGATTGGCTTCTTTCAGTTAGTAATATGCATTTAAGGTTCTTCCATGTTTTTTCATGGCTTGATAGCTCATTTATTTTTAGTGCTGAATAATTTCCCATTGTCTGAATGTACCACAGTTTATTTATCCATTCATCTACTGAAGAACATCTTGTTGCTTCTGAGTTCTGGCAATTATGAATAAAGCTGCTATAATAAATATCAGCGTGCAGGTTTTTGTGTGGACATGAGTTCTCCCTTCATTTGGGTAAATACCAAAGAATGTGATTGGATTGTACGGTAAGAGTAAGTTTAGCTTTGTAAACAACTGCCAAACTGTCTATAACAAAGGGCTTGTACCATTTTGCATTCCTACCAGCAATGAAGGAGAGTTCCGGGTTTCCACATCCTCACCAGCATTTGATGTTGTCAGTGTTTTGGATTTTGGTCATTCTGATAGGTATATAGTGATATCTCATTCTTGTTTTAATTTGCAATTCTCTAATAACATATGATATTGAGCATCTTCTCATATGCTTATTTGCCATTTGTATATCTTCTTTTGTGAGATTTGAGAATATTTTTAAAGGCACTAAAAATACATAAATAGATGGAGAAATATGCATGTACTTAGGTAGATAAATTAAACATCATGAACATGTCAATCTTCTTAATTTGATCTATAGATTTATGCAATCCCAATGCAATGCAATGCAATTCCAATAAGAATCCCCATATGGTTTTTGAGGAACTCAGATGGAAATGTGAAGGGTTCATGTCCTTGGTAAGGTGGGTACCAGTCGTAACAGGTATGAAGTTATATTTTAGGGTCATAGTGATTAAGGCTTTGTGGCACTGGCCCAGGGATGGTCAAAATGACCAGTGAAACCAAATGTAAAGCCCTGAAACAGATCCATTCATTTATTGCATATCACTGGGCAAAAGATAATTTTATGCAATAAATGGTGCCATGACGATTGTATATACTTAAGGGAAAAATAATGAAATTGGATCCCTACATATACCTTGAATTCTCAGTGTATTAAAGACTTAAATAAAAAGGCAGTATCTTTATAAACATAATATGAAATAATATCTTATTGCTTTAGATAAGAATTTCTTGGAGGCCGGGCGCGGTGGCTCACGCCTGTAATCCCAGCACTTTGGGAGGCCGAGGCGGGCAGATCATGAGGTCAGGAGATCGAGACCATCCTGGCTAACACAGTGAAACCCCGCCTCTACTAAAAATACAAAAAATTAGCCGGGCGTGGTGGCGGGCGCCTGTAGTCCCAGCTACTCAGGGGGTTGAGGCAGGAGAATGGCGTGAACCCGGGAGGCGGAGCTTGCAGTGAGCTGAGATCGGGCCACTGCACTCCAGCCTGGGCGAAAGAGCAAGACTCCGTCTCAAAAAAAAAAAAAAGAATTTCTTGGCTGGGCATGGTGGCTCACACCTGTAATCCTAGCACTTTGGGAGGCTGAGGTGGGAGGATCACTTGAGACTAGGAGTTCAAGACTAGCTTGGGCAACATAGTGAGACCCCATCTCTACAAAAAAGAAAAGAAAATTAGCTGGGCGTGGCGACTCATGCCTGTAGTCCCAGTTACTTGGGAGGCTGAGTTGGGAGGATCACTTGAGCCTGAGAAGTTGAGGCTGTAGTGAGCTATGATTGTGCCATTGCACTGGAGTGAGACCCTGTCTCCATTAAAAAAAAAAGAGACTTTCTTGATATGATATAAAATAAATAACTATAAAAAAGAATAAATTTGACTATTTTAAGAGCCACTAAAAAAGTGAAAAGACAAATCAAAAACAGTAAGAATATATTTGCAACATACGTAACTGATAAATAGTATCCAGAATATATGAAGAACTGCACATCCATAGAAAAAGAACCTGGCTGGGCATGGTGGCTTATGTCTATAATCCCAGCACTTTGGACGGCCAAGGTGGGCGGATCACTTGCCGCTAGGAGTTCAAGACCAACCTGGCCAACATGGGAAAACCCCATGTCTACAAAAATTAGCCAGGTATGGTGGTGCGTGCTTGTAGCCCCAGCTACTTGGGAGGCTGAGGGATGAGAATCACTTGAATGCAGGAGGCGGAGGTTGCAGTGAGATGAGATTGTGCCATTGCACACCAGCCTGGGCAACGGAGTGAGACTCTGTCTTAAAGAAAAAGAACCCAATAGAAAAATAGTAGAAAGATACAAATGTGCATTTTAATAAGAGGAAACTAGATGGCCAAGAAACTAATAAAAGATGCTCACACTCATTAGCACTCAGAGAAGTGTGAATTTAGATCACAATGTGTTACCATTTTGAGAAGTCTGACAACAAGCACCAAATGTTGGTAAAGATATGAAGTTGGGAGTGTGAAACAACTATATTGGACAGCAATTTGACATTATCTTGTATTACTGAACATGTGTGCATAGGTATAGCCCAGGAATTTCACGCTTTGATGCCTACCCTAGAGGAGGTGACTCCTCCTGGTGTGCACTGAATTGGTTCAGATGTGTTGAGATGTTGAACCCTTTGTCCCTCAGGGTGGCTGGACAGGGCCTGGCCTTTCTGGGGCCCTAAAACCTATTGCCTTTGATCAAGAGCATATGCCCTGGTAGGTCATACAAATATCATGAACAAGGTTGGAAAGCAATTTTCTAGAGAAACTCTTGCTGGTGTGCATTAGGAGACATGCACATACATATAGCAGTGTTAAGTGAGACCAAAAACAGGATAGACCTGGTATAGGTAGTGAATTCTCCTTCTAGGAAAACACAGAGACATTAAGTAATTAGATAAGGGCAATAAGAGAAGGGTTCTAACCTCTTATTTCTTAGTGTCAGTGGTTTCAAGGAGAGTGAGAGGTGCAGAGAAGGAGCTGGAGGAAAATGATACTACAACTCCTCCTCACTGTGTGTTTCCTTTTTTTTTTTTTTCTGAGACTGAGTCTCGCTGTATCGCCCAGGCTGGAGTGCAGTGGTGCGATCTCAGCTCACTGCAACCTCCGCCTCCGAGGTTCAAGCAATTCTCGTGCCTCAGCCTGGAGTGCAGTGGCATGATCTCAGCTCACTGTAACCTTTGCCTCCCAGGTTCAAGCAATTCTCATGCCTTAGCCTCCTGAGTAGCCGGGATTATAGGTGCCCACCTGCACGCCTGGCTAATTTTTGTATTTTTAGTAGAGACAGGGTTTCACCACGTTGGCCAGGCTGGTCTCGATCTCTTGACCTCAGGTGATCCGCCAGCTTTGGCCTGCCAAAGTGCTGGGATTACAGGCGTGAGCCACCATGCCCAGCCAGTGTGTGTTTTCATTGAGATACATTCAGATGGGTGGTGGATGATGATGGGCAAGGCCTAAGTTTGGAATCTGAGGAGGTGCCTATTGCAGGCTCCTAAGAGGAGTGAATGCTGTGCAGGACATCTAGCTGTCTTCCCTGACATTTCCTTTTTACTCACTGCCAGATAAAGAACTTTACAACAGGGAGATAGTATCTGGAAACCGAGTTTAATCAGAACAGCAGGGACTGCCCATCATGTCCTGTGTAATTGAGTTTGGCTGAGAGCACCCTGCTGTTATCCTTGGTCTTGTTCATCCTGAACTAACAGCATGTTCCCTCTTCTGTGGCTTGTACAGTCATGGCCCTCTTTTTGGAGCTTTCACTGTTGGCTACTCTGCCTCTGTCTCAAGGGCAGAGGTAAATGTGGGCTACAGGGACTGGGGATGATTTTCAAGCATTTCTCGGTCATGTGGCTTTGATGATCTCTCACGCTGAACCTGCCCCGATCCAATCTCATCATCCTTCCCTTCCAAAAATCTGATACCACCCACAAACACCTTATGCCCATTCCAACTCTTTCCCTTCCCCACTTCAAATGTCCTGCTTCTGTTGGCAACATTATTTTGGCCTCCTGGCCCCCTAGGCTTTATTCTTTGGTGTTCTCTTTGCTGTGTCCTTTTCCACCTGATGTGGAACTCTGTTCTATTATTTTAAAATTAGTGTATCTTGGATCCCCTTCTTCCCATTCCCATGCGGCTGCCCTCATCTAGGCTCTCATCTGCAAGGAGTGAGAGGTGATAGAAGGGACAACTGTCACCATGACCCCACTTAAATTTCTCATGGCTAAGCTTTGAACTTTGAACCTGGAATCATACAGCATAGAATGTCTGTGTTGGAAAGAGACCATTGAGGTCAAACCTCTTATTTCATATTTGATAAAACAAGGCCTGCAGAGGGATGGTGACCTATCCTGGGTCTAAACACATGATGGCAGAGGAACCCCATATACCAATGGATTAGTCGTCCTGCTCTCCTCAACTTGCCACATTACCTCATAAGCATTCCTTTGAGTTTACGGTCAGTTTTGTACTTAGAGGATTATATCTTAGGCACATTTGTATCCTTTGAAATGATTAGCAAGCCTCCTCAATACTTGTTAAATTGAAGTCAAAACATGCCCTTGCATGAGACATGCTGTGTATCCTATTCTTCACTATCTAGCTAAATCTTGCCTGGCTTTGAGGAAGGTGCTCAGCTCAGGTACTCGCTCTTGCTTTGAGTCATGGTCAGATTGCTCCCTCTTTCTTTCTTTTTTTGAGACAGGGTCTCACTTTGTCACCCAGGCTGGAGTGTGGTGACATAGTCATGGCTCACTGCAGCCTTGAACTCTTGGGCTCAAGTGATCCTCCCACCTCAGCCTTCTGAGTAGCCGGGACTACTGGCACAGGCCACCTCACCTTGCTAATTAAAAAAATTTTTGTACAACAGCATCTCATTATGTTGCCCAGGTTGGTTTTGATCTCTTGGGCTCAAGTGATCCTCCTACCTCAGTCTCTTGAATAGGTGGGATTACAGGTATGAGCCTCCATGCCCGACAGATTGCTCCACTTTTCTGACCTCCCAGGCTCTACTTGACTTGTAAAACAACGATCTTACATGTACCCAGTAGTTTACAGTTTATAAAATGCATTTCACATAATGTACCCTTTAATCCTTCCAATAATCTTGCTAGATAAATATTCCCATATTGAGGAAACAGTGTGGGGAAGCTGTCTGGCTCACCACAGGACACATAGCTAGGAAGGAAGTAGCAGAGTTCAGGTCTTTTGACTTGAAGCCCCTTTCACTTTTGATTTCTTGTGCTGGCTGGTGCACATGGTGTACCAGACGTTTTTCTCCCTGATAATATTGTCTTATCCGTCCTTTTTTGTAAATGAGTGCATCATTCCACCTCACCCTAATTACGAACTTCTTGAAGGGAGCAGTTGGATCCTGTGTTTCTTTCATTCCATTCGTAGTTGCTAGCACAGTACTGGAAAGGTAGCAATTGCTTAGCAAATACTGTTGAATTGGATGTAAATATGGTTTAATTATCAAAAAAGCACAGCTATCAGTGGAGTCCCCAAACACTTTTTGAGTCACTTCTAAATAAAATTGGCAGGGAATGGAGGGAACCAGCGGAAGGAAAAGGCTATTAGAGAAAGCAGATGTTAGACACAATTAGCATTTAAGTGACAGCTGGCCGGTTGTCTGTCCAGTGGTGAGGGGTAGTGGAGAAGCAATACACAAAATGAGACTCTTCAGGAAATATGCAACTGTACCAAAGAGATGAAACACACCCATGAGGTGGGAATGGAGTACTTAAAAGTGGCAGATGACCTGTACAAGTTAGCCAAAACATTCATTCATATTAATAAACATTGATTAAAGGAATACCCTGAGGAGGATGGATTTATGAGAACAGGCTTCCAGGGTGAGAGTGGAAGGGATAGAGGTGCAGTTTGGTTTCAGTTTGTAATCATTCTGTTAATTACTGGAGCCATGAGAAAAGAGACATAAGTAGATGAGGATGTTGCCGTTGAAACAACTTTCTCTTCCCTTTCTTATACTATGTGCAGTCAATAGGACCTCAGCCCTGAGCCCTGGCAGTCAGAAGTGAAGGAAAGACAAATAATTGCCCATGTCATCTGTGCATAGAGGTGTGTAGTGATGAGCAACTTGCTGGATTTTCTGGTACTGCCTCCTTTAACATATTTTTGTGCATTTTCTTCATAAATCAAAGAGATGCTTTAAAAGTTCTAATACTTGGACAACTAAATTGTGTTTCCAACTCTGCCTTTTCCCAAAAGGGTCACAAAAATCCATAGACATAAGCCCCAGATTTTGGTTTGGAAAGTCATGCTGCATTTTATCTTTATGTTTGGGCTGCTCCCGAGTTCATAAATATTTTGTGCCTGAAAGAAATGTAAAACCCCTTCCACTGTAATATATGTGAAAAATGTCCAATTTCTTAATAGTAGAAGCCAAACATTTTCTTTTGTGAGTTTCTGTCTCCTACAGAGAACATAAGATGGAGGGCTTTTAGATTAGAAGTAATAGAATTTTAATATCTGTTCCTTCCTGTGTCAGAATTTTTCACAGTTTATAAGTATATTATAAGAGCTAAAGGAATGTATATCTAAAATGCTTACAAGCATCAGAAATTAATGGAAATTATTTCAAATTAATTAAAAATTATAATTTTTATACAAAATAATTTTATCATGTTGTATGCTGTAGATTCTAAAAGAAAAAAAAACTTTTATTTCTTGGACATTCATATATGGTTTTAAAGTGATATATCTAGGAAAATAGATTAGTACCATTGAGGCCTATTGTTAGATGTGTTGATTTATTTTTAATGCTTGATGGCTATATAGCAATTATATTTTTTATGTGATAAGCAAGTATGTATAGGAAAGTAATAACTTAAAAGGAATATCATTATAATATTTCTTTCTTTAAAAAATAGGAAGGTATTTCTCAAGGTCAAAACTCAACTTACAAACCTTGCAGCCAAATTTGTTGGTATATGAAGTCTAACTTTATACTTTAAAATGTGGACATACTAAAATGTGATTGTAGAATTATGAGATTGATTTTCATGTGTGGCTTCTGAAACCTTTTTTACTACTTTACAGTTATCTCTCATGCAGAATCTCATTTCAACCTCTTTAAAAAATTAAGTGTACTGTTACTTGTTTTTGTGATTTCCCCTGAACACTCTCAAACATAGTTTCTAAAGACTTACTTATTACTTATCAATTATCCATGTTATAAACACGTGGATACTTACATCTTCATGGTTTATGCTCCTCTTGTCTACAGTTTCCTTTATCCTCTTGCGTTGTTCTCTTGCTGATTCATAGTCTCTTTGCTAACACAAAGTCTTTATTTCTGTGTTAGTAAATCTGTATTGAGGTTTATTCCCCGACTCTTTTTTTTTTTTAAACAAGGTTCTTGTTCTTTCTGAGTCACCCTCTTGCCTGCTTATTTTAGCCCTTATGTTCTTAACCTCTAGGCTTCAAATATCTTTCTCAGAGGCATGTTAAGAAAATAGGAGCTTTGTTTCCATAGATGGCCTTATCCTGGGCTTAGCTGAGGACAGAGACAAGGTATGGCCTTGGGGGACTAAGTTCTAACTTGGATGCTTGGCTTTCCATCTGCCTAGGTAGGAAAAGGAAACTTAGTGAAGGAACCTAGTCGGAATAGTTAGGGAGCCTTTCTTTTTTTTTTTTTCCTTTGAGACGGAGTCTTGCTCTGTCACCCAGGCTGGAGTGCAGTGGCACGATCTTGGCTCACTGCAACCTCTGCCTCCCTGGTTCAAGCGATTCTCCTGCCTTAGCCTCTGGGGTAGCTGGAATTATAGGCGCCTGCCACCATGCCCGGCTAATTTTTGTATTTTTAGTAGAGATGGGTTTCACCATGTTGGCCAGGCTGGTCTCAAATACCTAACCTCAGGTGATCTGTCAGCCTTGGCTTTCCAAAGTGCTGGGATTATAGGCATGAGCCACCACGCCTGGCCATTAGGGAGCCTTTCTTTCTTTTTTTTTTTTTTCAGAGACATGGTGTTGCTCTGTCACCCAGGCGGGAGTGCAGTGGCATGATCTTGGCTCACTGCAACCTCCGCCTCCTGGGTTCAAGCGATTCTACTGCCTCAGCCTCCTGAGTAGCTGGGATTACAGGCACATGCCACCATGCCCAGCTAATTTTTGTAATTTTAGTAATTTTAGTAGGGCTGAGGTTTCACCATGTTGGCCAGCTGGTCTCGATCTCTTGACCTCGTGATCCGCCCGCCTTGGCCTCCCAAAGTGCTGGGATTACAGGTGTGAGCCACCGCGCCCGGCCAGGGAGCCTTTCAAACTGGTTGGCAGAGTAGAGGAAAGCAAGTTGATTGAATAAATTGCTGTAACTTAGAAGGTTAGAAGATTTCTCTGGCTTTTGATAAAGCAACAACTACTATGGGTCTTTTTTTTTGTATATAGATAGATACGTATATCTGTATCTATCTATCTGTCTGTCTGTCTGTCTATCTATCAGTCAATAGCTTTTGCGGTTTTTGGCTGCATGGATGAATTATTATTTTATTCTCTACGTTTTTTTGAGATGGAATCTCGCTCTGTCGCCCAGGCTGGAGTACAGTAGTGCGATCTTGGCTCACTGCAGCTTCCGCCTCCCGGGTTCAAGCCATTCTCGTGCCTCAGCCTTCAGAGTAGCTGGGATTACAGGCACGTGTCCCCATGCCTAGCTAATTTTTGTATTTTTTAGTAGAGATGGGGTTTCACCATGTTGGCCAGGCTGTTGAACTCCTGGCCTCAAGTGATCCACCTGCCTTGGCCTCCCAAAGTGCTGGGATTACAAGTGTGAGCCACTGTGCCCAGCCACTTGGATGAATAATATAGTGGTAAATTCCGAGATTTTAGTGCACCCATCACCTGAATAGTGTACATTGTACCCAATATGTAGTTTTTATATCCCTCACCACCCTCCCCCGGTCTTTTCTAGCTACTGTTGCTGTGGGCTCTAATGAACTGTGTTGTCTGCCCAGATGTCCTCTTGAATTCTTGGAATGCTGACCTCCAGGACTCCCAGATCCATAAACTACTCTTCCCCTTTGTTGACCTGCTCCTTAGTCTCTTGGTGTTTGACCTTGATATGACTTTGAACACCTGTCTGAAAACTCCCTTTGTACTTAATCCCTGTGGGTTGGAGTTGATTTTGTGCTGCCTTGACATGAAGCCAGGTAGGGAATGCTAGGGGTTTCTCTGTCCCCTCTACCTCATGCCGCTTTCTCCTTCCCTGGAACTTTGTAATGGTTTCAAGCAAGGGTAATTTCATATAAAACACTCCTCATGACACAGCCATTAGCTGAGCCTAATACTAGAAATTTCTTCTGAATTCATAGAAAGAAAATGAAGTTAGTAGAGAAAATCTGAACTTTTACTTTGATCAGTATTTAAAAAAATTTTTGTACCTCTTTATTCCCTTTTGTGCTATAATTTAGTATGAAGTGGCTTCTGATACAGCACAAAATAATATAGTCTCAGTTATCTTAAAGTTGCTATACCAGCATTTCGTTGTGTTCTTCAAACCATATCTTGACTTTTGAGGGTTCATCCATATATAGATTTTTGAGCCCATCAGGACTAATCTGGTCATATTTTCTGATGGCCTCAAAGCGTCCATTTGGATACAAGAAGGGATCACCAATGTAGCTGGTTACAGACATCCTCCCTGCAGTTTTCTCTCTTGCCCCTTTAAGGACACCAGTTTCCTATCCCATGGTCGATGCTGCTTCTTTGGTTCCCTTTTGGGCAGTTTGGCCTCGATTTTTCCAGGACTCATTTCCAGGACCCTTTCCCCAGGAATGACCCAATGATGGTTGTTCTCAAGACTCTTCCTATGGTCTTGTTTCATTCTCTCAAGCTTTAAATAGTTCCTCTTGCAGTTCTCACCAGGGACACCCAAAGCATTTCAAATCCCTCCCAGATAAGAGGTGTGTTAAGGTGATATCTGAGAGGTGGCATCTTTAGGAGACTCTGAATAAAAGAGTGTGGCAGGCCTTACAAATGAGCTGTCAACTGAAGTGGTTAGGCAGAGAGGAAGTGTTTAGGGACAAAGCCAAAGGCAAAGGAGATGATTCAGAGCTGCATTGTAGGTAGACCTTTCTGCAATGATTTTCCAAATGTGTACAGTGAGATTCTTCTTATGTCCTTGTTGGGTCTATGGGCGTTGGTGTCTTAACCTTCACTCCTTTCATTAGAATCATTCTGCTGCCATCTATTTTATATGTTGGGGTGCCATGTAAGATTTTATTTGAAGAAACAGTTTTATTGCTAAAGAAAGTTTGCAACCAGCTGGGCCAGAGCAGTTTTCTGAGGCAATGAAAGGTTTGTTGCAATGACATTATGTAGGTTTCCTATGCAGGAACTGACTGTGAAGACACTCATCTGCTATGAAAAAGAAGTAGCCCAAACCTGGAATAACCCTTTCATGCTTCTAGAAGTCAGACAACAAGCTTCCCAAAGAATAATCTCTATAGTGATCTGTAATAAAATGTTGTGATGCAACATGTTGTGTTCATTCTTTATTGCTCAACTGACTGTTGTAACAGGATGAAAGCAAACATCTGCTGAAACATGTGCCTGAGCTTTGACTGCCGTTTATTGAATGTAGTTCACATGTGCTTCCTTAAATAATTTCACAATAGACAAATTAATCCATTCTGATTAAGAAAATGAGAGAAGTCTAGTGCAAAGTACAGTCTTCTCAACTCATAATTATAGGAATTCCAAATAACATATATACGTTAAAGGTAGCCATAAATAGCTTAACAAAGTAGCATAAGTAAATAACTTGGAGGTCTCTAAATTTGGTATGTAACTTATTTGACTATATACTTTTTTTTATTCCAGTTTTTAAAAAACATAATAGAAGGAGTCCAGGCGCGGTGGCTCACGTCTGTAACCCCAGCACCTTGGAAGGCTGAGGTAGGCAGATCACTTGAGGTCAGGAGTTTGAGACCAGCCTGGCCAACATAGTGAAACGCCATCTCTACTAAAAAATACAAAAATTAGCTGGGCGTGGTTGCGCAGGCCTTTAGTCGCAGCCACTCGGGAGGCTGAGGCATGAGAATCGCTTAAACCCGGGAGATGGTGGTTTCAGTGAGCCTGAGATCAGGCCACTGCACTCCGGCCTGGGTGACAGAGTGAGATTCTGTCTCAAAAAAACAAAAAACAAACATAGAAAAAAAAATCTTAATAAGTTTACAGAACTCTTAAAGTATTTTCATGAATCCCAGAGTTTCATAGAAAACAGACTGAAAAGCACAAATTTAATGCTTCTCTGAATAAGGACTGCAATGCTTGTTCTTTTATTATGCTTTATATTCATCCTCTTTAAGACATGACCTTGGGCTTATTTTCTAAAAATGAATATGATCTAGGAGTTTCAACACACCTTTCTTAGAAACAGATGAAGTAGCAAAAAGATAAATAAGGATATATCAGATCAAAAACCACAACTAACTAGCTTGACTAGAATGTATGTAATTTTGCATCCAACTAACAGGGCGTACAGATTGTTTTCACATAATCATGGAACATTTATAAAACTTAATTCAGCCCGAGCATGGTGGCTCATGCCTGTAATTTCACCACTTTGGGAGGCTGAGATAGGAGGATCACTTGAGCCCAGGAGTTCAGGACCAGCCTGGGCAGCAACATAGTGACACCTTGTCTTCCAAAAAGAATTAAAAAGAATTATCCATTTTTGGTGGTGCATACCTGTGATCCCAGCTACTTAGGAGGCTGAGGTGAGAGGATTGCTTAAGCTGGGGAGGTCAAGGCTGCGGTGAGACATAATTGCGCCAGTGCACTCCAGCCTGGGTGACAGAGTGAGACCCTGTTTCTAAATAAATACACTTAATTCCTCTTAAATTCCACCAAATTTGATGTTATGCAGACCACATTTAGTGATCACAATGCAATAAAATTAGAGATGGACAACAATAATAGCAAAAAAGCCAACTGTAATCTGACAGGCTGAGTTAGAAACTGGCTGGATGGCTGTGCATTGTTGTTCCTCAGTCATTTTGCATAAGCAAACGCAAGTCACACCCCATTCTATAAACAGCTGCTGATAGAAATGCAAACAGTCAGTTCTGAGACTCTGCATACTGAATAATAGGTGAAATAAGGAAAGACTTTGAGAAGCAATAAGAAGTATATCTGATTTGACCTTGTCCATTAGGTGAGTTTCCTTTTTTTTTGGTTCAGTTAAAGAATATGATATTTAGGGAACATTTAAACATGTGTTGTAAATATATATTAATGGAGACAGTAGACTTGACAAATACCAAAAAGACCTATATATAGCTGGCTGTCTACAGCTTATTGACAACAAATGGAAGAAGCTAAGAATCCTGGCATCATTGATTTAGTGGTATTAAAACATCAGGAAAAGCCTTGATTTTTCTGAGCCTAGTTTAATGTTTTTAAAAGAACTAAGTTGGCATATAATAAACATATTTATAGATACTAATATTTTAAACACGTGACCTATTTGTATCAGCATGTTACCTTTTCATTAACATTATGGTGAAACCCAAACTGGCATAGTATTAAGAAACACTTGGTTTTCCAGAATGGCTCTTTTCCTAGACTTTGCAGGGGAAAAACTCTTCCTGATTGGAAAAGTGGGAGTACCTGAGGACACAGCAGCATTATGAATTTATTGAGGAGGGTTGAACACCTTGAAGTTGATATAGCAACTCAGTGTGTTACAAGAAAAGCACTAGTATTGTTAGTTTCATGTCACTTTTTGCACATGCAAACCGGAGTTTGGCAATAGTACCTGGAGATGAGGGACAGGAAAGCCAGGAGAGGAAGAAGACTGTAGAGAGGCTATGGCATCCAGATGATGGTTGGAAGTGAGGCTGTTGGAACACAGCATGGGGTGTGGTAGGGTGGATGTTTGACTATGGAAATGAAAATCAGCTGTGAAGAGATGGAAGTCCTGTGTGCTTTAGCATGCCACCATGTACCTGAAGAACATATTCCTGTGGGCAGAGAATGTATCTGCTTACATGTGGTTAGTGCCTGTAGTCCGGGTGAGGTGGCGGGTACCTGGAGTCCCAGCTGCTTGGGAGGCTGAGGCAGGAGAATGGCGTGAGCCCCCGAGGTGGAGCTTGCAGTGAGCAGAGATTGCACCACTGCACTCCAGCCTGGGCCACAGAGCGAGAGTCTCAAAAAAACAAAAAATGTGGTTAGTGAGGAAGAGGGTGTTGCGTAGGCAGGACAAGGGAGGCATGAAGCCAGACCTGGTGCCTCTTAGTAGTCTTTCTAAGTATCTATATGTAAAACTGATGGTACTCATATTCTCATTTTGTACAAAGTCAATGATAAATGCGCCCGTCTCTTCCCCAGTTACTGCCAAGTCATGGATATTTGTCTAATTGTTTTTATTATTTGGACAGTCATCTTTAACACGTCTGGCTGCTTCTAATTCATCATTTTTCTTGGAAGGAAAGAAGTATCATTGCTCCTTCAGAAAGCAAAGGGTTTGCTTTTTGAATTGGTGCATTTCCCTAACAGATTAACATCTTTCCTGTGTTGCAGCAAACAGAAAACTTCAGGAAGGTGAGATGCAATAGGAGAGTCAGTCTGTGTTGGTCAAAAGCTTTCCATGCATGTTTCATGTTCTAGGAAGATGAGTCTTGACAGATTCCTTGACACTGTTTTTAGGTCTGCGTTTTGCAACTTGGAAATTCTCTTTGCAATGTGAAGTCCTTTGAGTGCTATCTGATTTTTTTTTTTTTCTTTTGAGTGCTATCTGATTTGTAATTCTCTCAGTCCTGGCTGGGGTAGCAGTGCTGTCATTTCTATTTTTTTCTGCCTTTGAGCCTTGGGCCCACAAGTTTGGTGGCACTCTGAGGTAACCAAAGCTTTTCATTTTACCTCTTCAGAGCTTGTTAATACCAGAATTCCCTGTGCTTACCAGTTGGACTTGCAGATGTTCTACCTTCCAGGTAGCTTAAGTTGTTCCTCCTTTTTCATTTTCAGAAAATATTTCCACTCCCTTGTTTGATAGCTTTATGAAGTCTCAGTGTCATCCTGAAGGTAGACTGGAAAAAGCACCAGGATCAGTGCTCAAGCCTGGTTTAAGCCTTAATCTGTCATAATCATAAGAATAGCTATGATTCATTGATCTTCATCAGGCATTTTGCTGTTCACTTTGTACAGGTAGGAGGTGGTATACTATTATTTGAATTTAGGAGAACTTGACTCCAAAGTCTGTGTTTCACTGTCTTCTATGTGCTCACAAAAAGCAACCACTCAGTGGAAGCATACTTTATAGATTTTGCACTCATTCCAAATTCTTGGAGACTGCTTGCTTCTTGGTGGTGGTAAGAGGCATGTTTAGCTATGGGTTGAGCAGACTTTTGGAGTGTCGAGTGGTTGTGTCCATTCTGAGACTGCTGTCACATTATTTGAGATATTACTAAGCAAATCAAACAGCCACACCTGTTTCCACTGTATTGCCTATGTTTTACCAATGACATATATTCTATGTGTGCTTTTTTTTTCTATTACCCTATATCTATGGAGCAAGGGGTACTTGTCACAAACTATAAGTACTATAAGACCCAGTGTTTTGGTGAATTTACTTTCCATAAATCTCTATAAACATTCATATTCTGATCCTGGAAGAGCCTTGGGCAACAAATAATGTCTTTTGGGTAAATGAAGTCAATGGTTTCAATAAATTAAAAAAAAAAGCCGATATCTCATTTGAGTTATTGACATTGGTCTTCCAGAACCTTTTCTGCTTTCAGGAATCATTTCAATGCCCTCTTGTTTCCTAACATATAGTTGTTTGTGTTATTTGCCTACTGGGTTATGTTGGTCACCCACTGAGGTGATGGTAACATTTCAGAAATAGTTGATGGATTTCTGGGCTATGACTGCTTATTTTTTTCTTCATCCTGGTCTTTCTCTTTAAGAAAAATTATGAACATCTGGAAGATGCTGTTAAAAATGATGTATGTTTTGGTGTTTTGGAAGCATTTATAAATGTGTATATATATATTTATATGTATTATATATATATCTATATCATATATATATCTTAGACGAAGTCTCACTTTGTCGCCCAGGCTGGAGTGCAGTGGCATTATCGCCCGTGAACCTCCCAGATTCAAGTAATTCTCCTGCCTCACCCTCCTGAGTAGCTGGGACTACAGGCTAATTGTTTTGTATTGTTAGTAAAGTCAGGGTTTTGCCATGTTGGTTTTGAACTCCTGACCTCAAGTGATCCGCCTGCCTTGGCCTCCCAAAGTGCTGGAGTTACTGGCATGAGCCACCATGCCCGGCCCAGAAATGTATATTTAATTCAACAGTATTTACAGATAATTTTATTTTTTGTCTGAAGAACTTGCTATAGTGGAATATCACCATCTGCTAGAAGTTGGTCTAGCAGTTTTCTAGCAGTTGGTGAGGGAAATGGAATATTCCTATGTAGCAAGTGCATTTATAAATATTAAGCCAAATGCTATATAACTTAAGATCTCAACAGTTTCTAGCCATGAACTTCTCTGCTGCCTCAACATCACTGTTAAGGATGGACTTATGTTATTATTATAAAATACTGTACTGATAGGAATGCACTTATGAATCTTAGGTTATAGGTGAATATAAAATGCAGTTATCTAATATTCTGAATTTAGATAAAATCAAACTCATCTTTTAATAAGAAACAAGAAAGAATCATATTCCTGTTTCCTTCTACTTTTCAAAGGTGTTAGATTTCCACTTCTCTCCGCCTGAGATTTTGCACAAACAAGATGAGCTCTTTGTTTATAACATCATTTTTTCCACTCTTGACATATTAGGGAGGGCACAACCATATCTACGCACATCTAGACCAGAAGTTGAGATGAGTAAACTGCACGGAAGACATAGGCTGTCTCCACTTATGGAAATGGGGTTCCTGCTATTGGGCAGTATGCATCTTGCTTTTGAAGTGAAAGTAGCTGTGTTCCACCTCAGGGTGTAGGAATTGTAATGGTCTGTGAGAGTTGTGGCCAGGGCTCATTTGGTAAATACAAGTGTCCCTACTCATATATCTTGGTACGTTATAAAATGCCTCTTCTAGCCTGCCTCATGCCATGTGACTTCTCTTCCTTGCTTTTGCTGTCTCTGTTATGTGTTTCCTTCCAGAATGCCGGGTATGGGTCCACAATGGCATTATTAAAACAAAAACAAAATAAAACAAAAACAAGAAAAGCCTACTGCTTTTTAACGTTAAACATAAAAGCACTGATAAGGTTTATATTTCTATGCCAGTCATTTGTATATGAACATTTTCTCCAAATCAATCACTGAACAAGGGGATGTTAAATTATATGAAAGAACATGTGGTGTTATAATTCACATAAATGCTGATGTTCTGTGCTATCTGAAAAGTAATAGTTATATTCACCTGCTCCTGTTTCTCTGCAAAAATAATTTTGCACTGCAATAAGTGAAGTCCATAAGCTACATAGGAACACTCAAATATTTAACCATTCTAAAAAATTAAAAATATTTTCAGATAAAAAATTCTTTATAATATACCTTATGTTTCTCTTTATAAAAATTTCTCCTCTTGAGCTCGGGAGTTTGAGACCAGCCTGGGCAACATAGGGAGACATCATCTCCCCCCAGCAACAACAACAACAAAAAGCTGGGCATGGTGTATGGTGTTGTGTACTGCTGTGATCCCAGCTGCTTGGGAGGCTGAGACTGGAGGATCACATGAGCCCAGGAGGTTGAGGCTGTCTCTTTCTTCTCTACTCAGCTTTATGTGTGTTTTGGTTTTGTTTTGTTTTGTTTGTTTGTTTTTTTGAGATGGAGTCTCCGTCTGTCTCCCAGGCTGGAATGCAGTGGTGCTGTCTCTGCTCACTGCAACCTCCACCTCCCAGGTTCAAGTGATTCTCCTGCCTCAACCCCGCTGAGTAGCTGGGATTACAGGCACCCATCACCACGCCTAGCCATTTGTATTTTTGTATTTTTAGCAGAGATGGGGTTTCACCATATCAGCCAGGCTGGTCTCGAACTCGTGACCTCAAGTGATCCACCCGCCTCAGCCTCCCAAATTGCTGGGATTAGAGGTGTGAGCCACTGTGCCCGCCCAAGCTTCACACTTTTATTCCTTTTCCATGTTTATTCCTTTTGCATCTTTGTCAAACATGTGACTTAGGATATGAATTTTGATGTCATATTGTGTTATGTTTATGAGAGAAGCTTAAAATGTTCAGAAAGATGGACTTATTTGAAAACCCGAAGGCAGGTATATTTGTTGGGAGAAGTTAGACTGGGACATGGCTAAAACTATAAGGTCTAAGGTAGGCAAGAGTAAGAGATTTTCCACATTGAATGTAACTGAGTTGGATCCCCATTGTACCCTGGCACCTAGCATATAATAAGTATTCAATCAATATTGATTGAATGAAGGAAAAAGAGAGAGGGCCAGAAGTGTCCTTACAGAGACATGATGTCAGAGAAAATAATGTTTTTTTTTTTTTTTTGAGATAGAGTCTTGCTGTGTCGCCCAGGCTGTAGTGCAGTGGTGTGATCTCGATGTTATTCTCTTGCCTCAGCCTCCCAAGAAGCTGGGATTACAGGTGCCTGCCACCATGCCCAGCCAATTTTTTGTATTTTTAGTAGAGACAGGGTTTCACCATGTTGGGCAGGCTGGTCTTGAACTCCTTACTTCAGGTGATCCACCCTCCTCGGCCTCCCAAAGTGCTGGGATTACAGGTGTGAGCCACTGCGCCTGGCCTAAAATAATCTTATTTGAGAGGAAAATACTTATTTGAGAGAAAGAGGGGCTGAGCAATTCTACAGGTAAATGAAAAATTTCATGATTGCTCTGCTTGCTTTTCATTTTGAAACCATAGGAAAGAAAGATGATTTATGGGATATGGTACAAGTATTAAGAAGAGTTATTTTTTTTTTTCTTGGATTTGCAATGACCAGCAAGAAGCAGACAAGCTCCCAATTTATGACTTCTGTCCTTGGCAGAGCCCATCAGGATGAAGGGCTTCTTGATAGAGTGACTCTGAGAACAGAAGTACAGATCCTTCAACCCAACCTCTCTGAGAGCCCAAGCCTTAATTGTAAAGCATTTTATCACTGCTATAACTGCTGGCACTGAAGAAAACTTTTGATTCTTGAATTCAAGCAGCTGTAACTGAGGTTTCTCGCTCTGAAGGAAGGAATACAGACAGAAGAAAAATATGCATACATGACTAGAATTTAGGAGACATGAGATCTAGATTAGCCCCATGTCTAACTAGCTGGTTTATTTCAGACTATTCATTTGCCTTCTCTGGGTTTCAGTTTCCTCTTCTGGAAGTTAGAGCATTTAACTGATGGGTACTCCTAGGTCTGAAATTACCAAAAATCACCCAGATACAACTCATTCTTAGATTGGAATGCCAAGGTAGATTTTGTGATGGATAGGGCACCCCAAAATCATTGTACTTAAATTAAATTTCTTTCTATGATTTTTCTGAAGGTTCAGGTACTGGTTACATTAAGAATAGTTTATAAAATTACATGCCTTGCTATTGAAGAACTTGGTGAAACTATTAATAATAGTAGTTTTAATAAGTCTCAATTATTGAACACTTAGCACAGGGCAAACAATGTGCTAAAAGCTTTCTGTGGGCTATCTCACTTAGTCCTTAAAACAACCCAATGAGATTAGTACTGTTATCATCTCCATTTTACAGTTTAAAGAATAAGGCTTAGTTTAAAAAACTTGGATCAGATCATACAAAGTAGAAAAGTCAGAATTTGAACTCAAGCCTATTTGCCATCACACTGAGAAAACATCACTCTGTATATGGTATGAGTCTTGTTCAGACATGAAGTTCTTTTTAAGGATAATGAGCAGATAAAATAAAATCAAGTACATTTATTACATGTTGCTGTTCAGTTAATATTATTCCTCCCCTTTCTTTTGCTCTGTACTAAATATGAGTAATAGAGGGAAAATTTGGCTTTCAGAAAATGGCTGACCTATCTAGAGTAGTTTTAGAATGATTCTGCCTAATAGTGGGGGATCCTAAGGTTGGAGTCTATGATTCACTTTAATATGACACTTCATGGAAAATCTGGGCTGTGATATGTCTCTGTGTGTGTAGCAGAGAGAGAGAGAGAGGGAGAAATAGAACTAGATCTTTCCCTTTGCTCTTAACTAAATCTACTCTCTTCTATCTTATTTCCTAAAAAACACTTAAAAAGTATTTTTAAAAACATTTAAAAATCTTTAAGTGTTTTTTCCTTCAACTTAAGTTCAGGGGTACATGTGCAGTTATTTTTATTTATTAAATAAATTTATTTAAAATGGGATGTTAATCTGTTGCCCAGGCTACAATGTAATGATATGAGCATATCTTACTGCAGCCTTGAACTCCTGGGCTTAAGCAATCCTCCTGCCTCAGCCTCCCAAGTAGCTAGGACTACAGGCTAATGCCACCACACCTGCCTAATTAAAAAAAAAAAAAAAAAAAAATATATATATATATATATATATATAAAGAAATAGGTCTTGCTAGTTGCCTGGGCTAGTCTTGAACTCCTGACATCAAGCCATCCTTCTGCCTCAGCCTCCTCAGTCACTGGTATTACAGGTGAAAATATGTTTTATTTTAAAAATAAGGAAGATGATAGACTTTCTCTCACCAGGCAATTAACACCACATAGTACATGTTGAGGAAATGGGTGTTCCTTGCTTTCTATTGTTAATCTGATGATAGTGAGGGTGGAGAGCACTTTGAAAAAATATTTGTATAAGGAGGAGAGAGAGAAATGAGCTGAATAAGTCTTTTGCATATCCCAAATTAAGGTCATTCTTGACTTTTTAGAAGATATTTCCTTGAGGTAGACAGCACTTTTCTCAAGGCGGTACAGAGTTTAAATATATAACCTTGGCTTCAAATACTCTTAGCAGATCCTTGTTTTTAAAAATTAATTTTTGGTTTAGGGGCTCAATGTACTTTCTTATACTTCTAGGAAAGAAAAGAACATTGCCTGCATATTGACGCTTGGAAGCCAGATTGCTGGATGCTGCTGCTAATAACAGCTAATACTTACATAGGACTTAGTATGTCCTGTGCACTGTTCCAAACTTTGTGTGTATACACTAGCTCAGTCCTCACAATAGCCCTCAGAAATAGCTTTATTATTGTGCTTCATTGAGTCTAAAATATATTGATGATGCATTCTTGACCTTGCTAGAAGATGCTAACAAAAAGCCTTCACACAACTGTATCTCTATTGCAATTGTAATAATAGCAATTGCAAGATGTCTTGGATTGTAAGACTGAAATGTAAGATGCACCCCAATTTTAAAGAAGTTAAAATAAGAAAGCATGTTAGAATTGATAAAATAGAATCTCTTTCCTGTTTTACAGATGAGGAGCCCAAGGCAAAAGAGACTAAATAAATTTTTCAAAGTTACATGACTGGACTCAAATACAGGTGGCTTGGTTGTAGAGTTTCTGCCTTTAACCTCCATTTTTTTTTCCTGTCTCTCAACAATAGATTGGAATTGCGCCCATGGTAATATGTGGGTAGACTGGCCAAGACTCAGTTACTTATGCCCTCACTGAAGCACTTATGATAGAACAGCTCTAGATCTTTCTGAGGGAGTCAGTGTATATGCTATGTATAGGGCAGTGATGAGGATTGTTGTGCTAATGCGTGTAAAGTGCTTGACATGTGGGCGTCTGACCTAGGTGTTTCAGACCCATTTTCAGCAAGAGAGTATCAGAGGGAAGCCCTTGAGAACCGGCTTCCCAAACCTCAGTAGGCTGGAGTACAAGCAGGAAGTGGTGAGCATACAACGTTGTTTGGGTGCCCCAAATGTCAAATTCTGGTACTGTGTGTTCTCACTGTTTACTCCTTCCTGAAATGAAATGCCAACACAAAAATCATTTACGTTATTAGATTTCTGTATTTGAGGAGTGGAGTATTTTCTTTCTGGAAAGCAGGCCCTAGGAATACTACTCAGGACTTGAATAATAAGAGAACAAAAATTATTTATATGAAAATATACCATCAATTGAGACTTAACATTAAATTGTCTTCACCTAGTAGTGATAAGTAGTGATGAGAAAGCCACGTATGGACTTGCAGGATGGAGGTGGGAGTATAGTCTGCTATAGACTAGAATGATTTTCTGCTGAAAGATGGGGTAATTCCACTAACTCCAGGCTTTCACTAATTGGACTGCAAGCTCAGATAAGAAGGCTGTCACCCTCATCACCATGCCCAAACCTTGAAAGATCTGTTATTTTGAAAACATGCCTGCCCCCAACTCCCTTTATTTCTCTGAAATTTTCTTATTCTTTGGAATTCTGGTCTCTTTTAACCCAGACCAGCCTGGTCAGCGTGATCAGTTTTGAACAAACTCTAGACAGCCTCCAAATTTGCTAAAGGTTTTCCCCAATCAGAATCTTCATTGTTGGGTCATGGGTGAATGTTTTGCTGCCAGGTCTTTCAAGTAAAATGGGAGGTGAATTCTCAACCCAGGAAGCCTGTGTCACTCATCACATCTTTCCCTGTTATCTGTCATCTTCTCCTATGCCAGTGCTCCTTTCTCCCAATCCTTTGTTGTACTCGAACACATACATGCTGTTTGAGTGTGATGATACAGTATATAATGGTGGAGATAAATTTTTGGATACAGAATATCTACAAATGAGGTAATTTAAAAATAAAATTTTAAGTTTGTTGGTTTGGCACAAGTTTTAAACACCAAACTGTTGTTTTTGGTGCTTCTGATTGTCATTTTACATTTCTAGTTTTGAACTGTTTGAACATCTGAAATTGATTTGAAACATTTCAGACTGTTTTGAACCAGTCTATATGGGTCTAAACCAGTAAAAACAATTTTATGGATAACTATAGTTATCAAACTAGTTTCCAGCAGTTTAATAGAGGTAGAACCAGTGTGACTCAGTTGAAAGTAGATTTAATTTGTCAGCACAGTTTGATTCAGTAAAATATACTCAGAACCAACTAAAACTTTTAGAAGCCTGTCAGAACCTGCATGTCCAAGTCAGAGCCTATTTGAACTAGCTAAAACCAGTCTGAAGCAATTAAAGCTAATTACAATGAGACTCCAATAATTTTGGTTAGATATATCAGGTTTTAGCCAAAGTCAGAAAGTAGTTTTGTAGGAGAACCTCTTTTAACTCACTGTAAAATAATATGAACCAGATTCTTTTGAACAACTATGAACTTGCTAAAATGGATGGGTGTATTTTATATGAATTTGAACCTCTTTTTAAGTTGATCAGAACTCTTTTGAAGCAAACATATCTGTATTAAATGAACTGCAAATGGTTAGAACCAGCCAAAAAGGATCAGAATTATTTGAAAGTGATCTTTGTTGACTCAGCCGACCACTTTGAGCCAGTTAGCAATCGTTTGTGCTAGAAAGACATGTTTTAAGCTGGCCAGAGTCAATCTGAAATTTGTTCTAGATCTTCAGACCCAGTCTGAACGTCCACAATGGGGAGAATAAAGTGAGCTAACAGTTAAATACCCAGTATATGCCAACCATTGTGCTGGGCACTCCATAAACAGTATCTCATTGAATCCTCAGAATAATGGTGTGAGGTAGTGTATATTCTTTTTTATAGAACAGAAACCTGGAAATCTAAGGCTCAAAGACATCCAAGTAATTGGTATCTGGGAGATTTGGGATTCAAACCTAGCTCTGCTTGACTTGGTGAGTTTCCTATTAGGTTACCTTGTAAGATACCGTACTACTGGTCACTTTAAAGCCCAATGTGCATTTATAACAAAAATGAGTAATGGATATGAAGCTTGGGGTAGAATAGGCGTTGGACTTGGAGCTAGGAGATCTAGATTCTAGATCCTGCAAATCATTCTACCTCTCTGGGTTCTGTTTTACCCTTTAGAAAACTGAACCCAGAGAGTGGAAGGTCTGAACATTTATTTTCAGATCAAGAAAGCAGATAATTGTCTTAAAGATACAATCTGAAAAGTGCAAACTATGATTAATATTGATGGTGGTGTCTATACCTTCAATTTGCGGTATTTGGTTTGTTAACAGTCCCTTTATGATTACTTGGTCAGTATTGCTATTGTGAATAGAAAACAAAACTCACGAGATCATTTGTAGACTTACATGTGTGATTACCCATGGAAATGAAACACATTAGAGATAGTTTCATTTAAGTCTTTGAGTTCCACTTAAGTGAGTTTAGAGAATTCTAGAATATGATGCCATTGGTGACAGCATTTTTTCCTGTACCTTAAGTGATGTAAAAAACATAGTTATACCAACTTTTTTTTTCAAATTAAAAATAAATAGGAAATAAGGTAGTCACAGTGTCTTCTTGCATCATTCTCACTGCAGGATCGGTATTGTTATCTGCTGCTCCGTTCAGTTTGAGGGGAAGCCCTCAAATGAGTCAACATTATCTGGACTTGCTTTTCAATTCTTAGCTCTTATTTCCAATAAGGTAGAGCCAGGTGTGATGCTGTGATGTGACATGCTATAATGTTGATGTCCAAGTTGTCGTTTTTTGGAGAGGAATTCTGTTATATGTCATTAATACTGGTGACCTACACTTGCAAATATCCAAGCTATAAAGACAGGTAAGGCATCATCTGTGAAGTGTCACTCTTTATAGTGTGCAAATAGAATTTTGAATGTTTGTAGAGGCTCTGCCCTTATCCACGGGCTAGCCATACCTGAAACGTGAGGTTGCAGATCTGCACTGAAGCACTCTCAGGAAACACACTGCAGTGGCTCTTGGGGCTCAGCATTCAGGAGTTTTCAGCATAAGGTGAGTGCCCAAGTTGAGGATGGCGTGAGAGAGGCAACACTGAAAACCAGTAAATATTCTTGTCTGAGTTTTTATTAATTTTATGGATATATAGAAATAGTCCTACAGGAAGCACTGAGTATGGCAGCCAAGTTTCTGGATATGGGGCTGGGTAAAAAGGGGATAACGCCGGGAGTCAATAGCATCTAATGTAGGACATCTGGCATGTGTATAGATGGATAAATATGTATGTTTGAATAGTCATGTAGAGTCGTCAGTGTTAATGAGATAGCTAGTTGTTTTTATGATTTTCAGGAGAGTTTATTGGCATTGGCGGGGGGAATGGAGAGAGGTTGGTTAATGTGTACAAGCATACGGTTAGATGGAAAGAATAAGTTCTAATGTTCAACAGTAGACTAGGGTGACTATAGTTAACAAAAATGTATTGTGTATTTTAAAATAGCTAGAAGAGAGGACTTGAAATGTTCTCAATGAATAGAAATGATAAATACTCGAGGTAATAAATACCCTAAATACCTTGATGTGATCATTACATTCTATGCATGTAACAAAATATTACATGTACCCCATAAAAATATACAAATATTATGTATCAATAAAATTTTAATAAAAAAGCCCCTGGAGAGAGATCCCGTTTCTAGTTGGACTGATATTTTGGGTTTGAATCTATTTAGAAGGTAAATACAAATCATGAAAAGTGCTGATTGCAAAGAACCAAAAATAGCCATGGTTAGGTATTGTTGATATAAATGAATTTTTCTTCTTTAAGGTGGACTTTTATTTTAGTCGGTATTGAAGAGCTGAATTTTTAGCAGTTCTTGATAGAATACCCAGGTAAATATAGGTAAGCGAGCCCTTGGTTGTGGCACTATGGTCTCTGAGCAGTGACTGTTCAAATCTGGAACTCAGTTCCCAAGTGAGCAGTGATACTCTAGAGAAGTCTGACTTAATATGTAGCACATATTAATAGTAATACGTAAGGAAGCAGGGACTAAATTTACTTGTGAAATAACAGTGTCTTTGAAGGAACCGTAATAACGTGTGAAAATGAATAGAATAAATGAAATTGCCTAGATGTCCATGTAAAAAGAGAGAAAAGGCAAGGTTCTAGCACTAGGAGACTTTCTTTCTTTCTTTTTTTAAATTTCCATAGGTTTTTGGGGAACAGGTGGTGTTTAGTTACATGGATAAGTTCTTTAGTGGTGATTTCTGAGATTTTGGTGCACCCATCACCCAAACAGTGTACACTGTATTCAATCTGTAGTCTTTTATCCCTCACCCCCCCCCACCCTTTCCCCCCGAGTCCCCAAAGTCCATTGTATCATTCTTATGCCTTTGCTTCCTCATAGCTTCACTCCCACATATGAGTGAGAACATATGATGTTTGGTTTTCCATTCCTGACTTACTTCACTTAGAATAATTGTCTTCAATTCCATCCAGATTGCTGTGAATGCCATTATTTCGTTCCTTTTTGTGGCTGAGTAGTATTCCATGGTGTGTGTATATATATACAGATAAAAAAATTGTGGTGTACCACAATTTCTTTATCTACTCATTGATTGGTGAGCATTTGGACTGGTTCCTTATGTTTGCAATTGCAAATTTTAGCACTAGGAGACTTTGAAAAAGGAGGGGAAATTGGAACCACTTGCACTCTAATGATTACTGTTATTCCTTATAACATTCTCCTTCCTCTGTTTTTCTTGTATTAGTTTTTGTTCTATATGGTCTACAGATAAGACTTAGTGACTGTAATCTTCTTGTTGATTATCATTCCCACTTGAAATTTTTGTCCTAATGGTACTATAATATGTATGTTTTTATTTTTATTTTTATTTTTATTTATTTTTTTATTTTGAGACAGAGTTTTGCTCTTGTTGCCCAGGCTGGAGTGCAATGGCGCGATCTTGGCTCACTGCAACCTCCACCTCCCAGGTTCAAGTGATTCTCCTGCCTCAGCCTCCTGAGTAGCTGGGATTATAGGCATGCACCACCATGCCTGGCTACTTTTTGTATTTTCAGTAGAGATGGGGTTTCTCCATGTTGGTCAGGCTGGTCTCAAATTCCCAACCTTAGGTGATCTGCCCACCTCGGCCTCCCAAAGTGCTGGGATTACCTGTGTGTTAAATTAAAACTACACTGTTAATTACTATTTCAATAGCTTCTCATCTAGCTAGTTATTAGGTCTTCAAGGATGGTGAACAATATGTATGTAACTCTCTTTTCATACAACCCGTAGACATACAGGTTAACATTAGGTGTTAAACTGAATATTGTTGTCACTTTTTTAATGGATAATTAATGTTTTCTAATGGATTTTAATTAAAAAATTTTGTGTGTATTTTACAGGTGAACTACTGAGTTCTTCATTATGTCTGATGGAGATTATGATTACCTCATCAAATTTTTAGCTTTGGGAGACTCTGGTGTAGGGAAGACCAGTGTACTTTACCAATATACAGATGGTAAATTTAACTCCAAATTTATCACAACAGTGGGCATTGATTTCAGGGAAAAAAGAGTGGTAAGTTCTATATCCTTCTATGTAAAAATGTAATCGTTGAGTCAACATTTGCTGGTCTGTTTAGTTTACTTTGTAGGAATTAGGAGGACAAAGGTTGGGATCTGAAATTAAAGGTACATATGAAAGTGAGTTATGTTCAATCCAGGCAACATGATTGAAAAGGCTGTGCTGACAGCACTTCATATAAAACCAGGCAGACAAAGTGGAAGTGGACAGTTCTTTAAAATGTCACCTTGGTACTCTTTTGGCTTGTATCTTCCCTCTGAACTCCGAAAGTTATTTGTCTACCTTTGTCTTGAAGCCTGCCAACCACCTTGCCCCTCATACTCTTGTTTTATGGGCTGTGTCTTCCACCTTTGGTATCTTATTATTTTTAATGGCATTTCTCCTAATAAAGTCTCAGCAGTTCCACGTGGAACACTAACTGGCAGAACTTATCACTGCTGCCAGGAGGGTGAGGTTGGAGTAGGAGTGGGGAATGCCAGTAGTGAATGTGATGTTCTGCAGAATGTTGAAGGGAGAAACTTTTATTTATTTGTTAAGGACTTTGAGACTGAAAGTTATTCTAGTGTTGGAGGGGAAGGCAGAAGGTCATGGTGTCACAGTTGCAGATGAGGAAAGATGGCCTTCTCCTTAGACTACATTTCTTGCTGAAAAATCCATTGTTGGCCTGAAGCAGGTAAACAATTGGTCAGGAAATTAATGACAAAGGTCCTTTAATGGATCATATTCTGTCAGGGGGAAAGGTCCCTGGCTTTTAAGACAGAAGAACATTCCCTTTTGCCCATTCTAGTATTTTATTCTACTACCAGAGAGGCTTATAGAGATTAAGACCCATTGAATAACAATAGGGCCCTAATGAAATTTTTAGTATTGACATGTAGTTGATAGAATCTACATACATGTATGTGATTATTTTTGTTGGTTACTTATTGTATAACTTAAAAAATAGATTTGTTGAGATATAATTCACAAAAAAAGGAAATCCATCAATCTAAAGTATAAAATTCGGTGGTTTTTAATATATTCGGAGTTGTGTGGCCATCACAGCCATTCAATTTTAGAATAGTTTCATCACTTTAAAAAGAAACCTCATACCTATTAGCAGGCATTCCTCTTTCTACCTCCCCTTAGCCACCATGAATTTTCTATCAATGGCTTCTGCACACACCATATAAATGGAATAATATATGGCCTTTTGTGTCTGGCTTCTTACACTCAGCCTGATGTTTTCAAGGCTCTTCCATGTTGTAGCATGTATCAGGACTTCATTACTTATTATAGCTACATAATATTCTATTGTATTGATACACCATTTTGTTTATCCATTTGTCTGTTGATAGATACTGTGTTGTTTCTTTTTCTATTTTCTAGTGCATCATTTTAATTGCCTTTTTTTGTTATATGTTTTTGAGTTCTTTTTTAATAATTCCTTTGGGGATTACAATTATCTTAATTTTTCACAATCTAATTTTGATTAATAGCAACTTAATTTTAATACTGTGTAAAACTTTGCTCTTATGTAGCTCTGTTTTCTCCCCTACTTTTGTGCCATTATTGCTATACAAATGACATCTTTCTACATTGTGTGCCATCATCATTACAGCTTTACAATTATTGCTGTATGCAGTTAATTTTTTTTCTTTTTTCTTTTTGAGACAGGGTCTCTCTCTGTTGCTCAGGCTGGAGTGCAGTAGTGAGATCTCAACTCACTGCAACCTCTGCCTCGCAGGTTCAAGTGATTCTCCTGCCTCAGTCTCCCAAGTAGCTAGGATTACAGGCACCCGCCACCACACCCGGCTAATTGTTTGTATTTTTAGTAGTAATGGGGTTTTGCCATGTTGGCCAGGCTGGTCTCGAACTCCTGGCCTCAAGTGATCCACCCATCTTAGCCTCCCAAAGTGCTGAGGGATTACAGGCATGAGCCACCACTCCCAGCCTGCAGTTAAATTTTAATCTGGTGGAGGAAAAGGGCTACAAAGAAAAACTACGTTTATACTGTTTTTTATATTTACTATGCAGTTACATTTTTACTGGTGCTTATTATTTCTTTGTGTAGATTTAAGTTACTGTCTAGTGTCCTTTCAGCTTAGTCTTGAGAGTTGTCTATAGTATTTCTTGTAGGATAGGTCTGCTAGAGATGACTTTTCTCGGTTTTGTCTTACTTTATCCTTTAATTTTAGAGGACAGCTATGTTACTGATTTTTAAGTTCTTTGAATATATTTATAATTCCTGATGTAAAGTCTTTGTCTAATAAGTTTAACATCTGGGCCTCCTCAGGAATAATTTCTATTAGTTGTTTTTTTCCTGCGCATGAGCCATACTTTCCTGTTTCTTTGTGTGTCTTATAAGTTTTGCTGAAAACTGGACATTTAAAATAATGTGTGTATTCTAGAAACTCAGATTCTTTCCCCTACCTGGGTTTCTTGTTTTTACTGCATATTTATTTATTTTTGTTGTTGCTGTTTGTTTAATTATGTTTCTGGGATAATTCTGCAAAATCTGTATTCTTTGTATGCAGCTACTGAAGTCTCTGCTCAGTCAACTTAGTGGACAGCTAATGAGTGGAGAGAGTTTATTAAATTCCTTGAACTAATGAGTCTCTTAGCTTTTTCTGAGAGTCTCTGTGTGTTTGTTGGGGTATGTGTTTAATACTACTGCAGGCAGTTTACAACTCTGCCTTAGCTTTTATTTTCTGCCTGAGAAGAACCTCAAAGTCAGTCAGAAGTGAGAGATTAGGACCTTTTTAGATCTTTCCTGGACATTTGTAGAGCCCTGCCCATGAACATGACCTTTTAGGTTCCAAGGAATATTTGGGAGCATTATAGAAATCTCATTTCCTATTTTTTTCTTTAAATTTTTTTTTTTTTGTTGTTAGACTTTTGTTAGCCCTAACTGGTATTGCTACCTCTGGTAGCTGTGATGTTAAATAATTACTGCTGATAGTTTTCAACAAATGCCCTTGGGATAGGGCTGTTCTCAAAGAGCAAGCTTTGAGTGAGGTCAAAGAAAGACAAAGCTGGGGCATGGAGCTTTCCAAGGGGCTTCCTGACAATTTTTCTCAGTATGGGACTTTTAGGGAGCTCCAAACCTGTTGTTCCTCTGCTGTCCACAGTGGTGGCTAGGCTGATGTTTTCACAACAACCACATTTGTGCAAATGGTTTTTAAGTCTTCTAAAAGCTTGAGTGAGGGGGATGGGAATAGGGCAAGGTAAAAAACACCTCAAAGCTTACTGTTTTTACTGATATTCAGCTGTTTTTCTTGAATAAATGCTCCTTGGAATGTTGCAAGTCTTTGTTAATTCCTAGAGTACTGAAAAAGTTGATTTGGACAATTTTTACCACTGTTTTTGTTGCTATTGTGGAGGAAGAAATTTTTGATGGTCCGTTCTCTGCTGTTCTAGGAGTGTTGTCTATAAAATTATTTTAAGAGCACTTTTAAAATTTGGGATGGGACAAGGGAAAATTGTTCTACCAAAGATACGTCTGCACTCAAATGTTTATTGCAGCACTATTCACGATAGCAAAGTCATGGAACTAACCTAGGTGCTTATCAGTGGTGGATTGGATAGAGAAAATGTGGTACATATACATCATAGAATACTATGCAGCCATAAAAAAGTGAAATTATGTCTTTTGCAGCAACATGGATAGAGCTGGGGACCATTATCCTCAGTGAATTAATGCAGAAACAGAAAATCAAATGCCACATGCATTCTCACTTATAAGTGGGAACTAAACAATGGGTACGCATGGACATAAAGACAGAAACAGTAGACACTAGGGACTCCAAAAGGGGGAAGGGAGTGGGACAGGGGCTGAAAAACTACTTATTGGGTACTACATTCACTGGGTGATGAGTTCAGTAGATGCTCAAACCCCAGCATTATGCAATCTATCTACGTAACAAGCCTGCACATGTACCCCCTGGTTAAACAAACAAAAAAGATGAGATTGGGAAAAGCCACAGAAATGTAATATTTCCTGAAACTAGTGACCCAAGAGAACTTTGAGGAAAGGTAAACTAATTATTATATTTTATACAAGTTGTTTTGTATTCATATTTTACAATATATTTTTAAGATATATGTATATATTTCAATATAACTTATTACATTACCTGGATATAATTATTTGACATAAATACAAACATGGTTGTATTCCAGATGGCATTCTCTTTGGAATTTTAGATGTCTTTGGGATTTGTACTGAACAAAAAGGTGAGAAGTGTTCACTGGTGTTAGAAGTTCTCTTTTGTTTTCTCTTTCACTTTGCTGTTTTAGGTGTACAGAGCCAATGGGCCGGATGGAGCCATTGGCAGAGGCCAGAGAATCCACCTGCAGTTATGGGACACAGCAGGGCAGGAGAGGTATGAGATCTTCAGTTATGTGCTCCTTACTGAAGGAAAGGGAAAAATAGTTACATTCTTCAAACAGTGACCTGAGCAGGAAAAAGCCAGCCAATTCGTTGGTTTGCACTTGAATGCTGCCAAATTAGCAGGAAATTTGTCAGTCTGAGTTGAGAATGGTGGCCTTATTTCATACAAGGTCAAGGGAGAGATTAGGATTCTTACTTGTGGACTTTTTTCTTTTCCTTCTTTTAATTTTTTTTTCTTAGATACTTTGCTCCATTTCCTTTTGCTATTTACTCAACCACAAGAAAGCGGCCAAGTTACATGCATTATTCTTACCTGATTGTTGAAACCTAGTGGGATATCTGGTTGGAATTAATTCATATGACCAGGGGTTACTTGACCAAAATAAGCCACATGAAATCTTGATATAAAGTTGCTTTCAGTTAGCTAAAACTTCTGTTTTCTTTCACAGCCACCTTGAAGGATTTTGTTTTTTAACTTTTTATTATGGAAAACTTCAAGGATATTCAAAAGTGGAAGGATTATATGATAAACCCGTGTACCCATTACTCAGCTTCAACAATTATGAAATTGTGGCCAACAGAATTTCATTTATACCCCTTACCTCTTCTCACCCCCACCCCCTTACCATATAATTTGGAAGCAAATTCCAGACATTATATTATTTCATTTTTAATACTTGTGGTAATGTAGCTCTAAAAGATAAGAGCTCTTTTTTGTTTTTTTTTTTGGGCGGAGTTTCATTCTTGTTGTCCAGGCTGGCGTGATCTCAGCTCACCGCAACCTCTACCTTGCTGGTTCAAGTGATTCTCCTGCCTCAGCCTTCCGATTAGCTGGGATTACAGGTGTGCACCACTACACACAGCTAATTTTGTATTTTTAGTAGAGATGGGGTTTCTCCATGTTGGTCAGGCTGGTCTCGAACTCCCGACCTCAGGTGATCCACCCACCTTGGCCTGACTTCAGGTGATCTGCCCGCCTTGACCTCCCAAAGTGCTGGGATTACAGGTGTGAGCCATGGCCCCTGGCCAAGAACTCTTTTTAATAAAAACATTGATTAAAAGTCTTTGAGAAAAACCTAATATTGCTGATTAGATGACAAATTCATACCAATATTTTCTTCCCTGGAGCCTGCCTGTCAGTTACAGGTTTTACATATAGGCAAAGATGAGAGGAAACTGACTGGTGATAGGGTGGGGTTGGGGGTGGGGAGAGAGAGAGAGAAGACAGGGAAGACAGAAGGATAAAGCCTTGGAAGGCAGAGTACCAAGTCAGAATAAGGTCTGAGTCAAGAGATTCTTACCTTCAAGCCAGACAAATGGCTACCAGAGATAAGAGATCTGTGCATATTCTGAAATTAAAAGATCATGGAACACATTGTAATGTCAAGTCAAGCTTTCACAATAGGAAAACATACACTATATTGCTTTTGGCCAAATTAACTCATAATTGTACATAAATTCTTGGCTGAGACTAAGATCACAAGCTGGTTCTTGTCATCCCTCTCCAGCAGGCTCGGTTTTCAAATCACATGGTCTGTTAACACTTAACCTGATATAAGTGATAAATAACTATCCTATACACTTTTGAAATATCACCATGTAGCTTGTTATTGGTAAACTTTTGTAAGAGGCTGAAGGCATTCTTGTAGCTTTATATTTCAGGAGTGGGGCCGTGGTTTAACTGACCATTCTGCTTTTATGTTCCTAGGTTTCGTAGCTTAACAACAGCGTTCTTCAGAGATGCTATGGGTTTTCTTCTACTTTTTGATCTGACAAATGAGCAAAGTTTCCTCAATGTCAGAAACTGGATAAGTAAGTGTTATTGTTCCCCAGTGTCCTGCTACACAGTCCCCTCTTATTTATAGAATGCCCTCTTATGCTCTACTTCTGTGACAAATTGTTTTGGAGGAGATCTTAGTGGAAATACTATTTTAAGGAGCAAGGTTTTTAGTTTAGGGACAAAGATAATTGAAATACTCTGCTTCTCCCTGATACTGATAACTTTGATTTGTTGAGTACTTCCTGTGTTCCAGGTACAAGGCAGCACTTTATGTGCGCTCTCCTCTTCAGTCTATCCCACAGAAGAGACTCTTATTCCCATTTCATAGATGAGGAAGTAGAAGCCTAGAGAAGTTAAATCTCTAAGTATCTGCTTGTCTATTGTATGCTATCAATTCTTCTATCATCTCTGGACATTAAATGGGTATTACATAGATGCAGATAGCTTTTAAAGACTTAATGGATCATACCCCTGGCTTCATGTCTTTTCTGTGCTTAGAGTCCCCTTCTAGCTTTTAGGGTTAGAGCATCTTTCAGGAGCATTCTGCCATGGAAAACTCTACAACTGCATTGGTAAAAGTGGTCACCAGTGCAATATATGTCAACCTTTATTTTGGAGAGATTTTAACCTCCTAAATGATTGGTTCATAGCCATTTAGAATTCTGCCACTTGACTGCATAACAGCTTTCAAATGTATATTTTCCCTGTTTGGTCATGTTAGTGTAACCCTAGAGAATCTATTAGGGAAGCCTGTAATATTAAATTCTTAACATCTAAATCTTTAAAACACTGATTTAAAAAGATCTGCTACTTAAACATTACTGTTTTGGGATTATGAAAGGGTAATTGGCTGTAGTTTTGATAGTAGAAAAGCTTAGATTAAAAATGAGTTTAAAAATAATTTAGTACACTGTGGTTTTCACATACTTTGTGTCTGATCCTCACAATCACCCTGGGCAAAGATTCGGGTCAGTGTTGTGTCCTTATTTCAGGAGAAGGACATTGAGCCTTAAAAAGTAATAGACTTATCCAAGGATATGAAGCTTTGGCTTTCCTTTTTAATGGCCTTTTTTTTGCCCATTCTCAAGTCAGTTGGCCACTAAGAGTTGAAGAGCTATTAATTACTTTAAATATGAGTTCCCCAAATATAGTAATGCTTACTGGGGCTTCACTTCGCTAGATGCCTGGCTAAGTTGCCTCATTATTTCCCTTGTAGCTGAATGACAGTGGCTGTTTATGGTCTCTTACTCTAAGCCCGTGTTCATCATCCCTCCTTTGCATCATCAGAACAAGTTCTGGGGCTTTTTAAAATCAACTATTTTATAAGGATCACTAGAGAGTGCGCATAGAATCTTAGCATCAAAAAATAACGCACCTGTTTTTCATAGGTAGACACCAAAACTCTGAGACTAATGATAAATATTGCCTATCCTGGCTAACTAGTTGGATAAAGAACAAAATTATGTGAAAATGTGTATACATATGTATGTATTTTGTTTTGTTTTCCTTAGAGAGTAAAAGAATCCTTATTGCTCAATTAGGTAAAGAACACTTATACGTATTGAAGATTTTATATATTTAATAGAAAGTATTCTCCACCCCCTACCATTTAAACAAAAAGGTGTAATGTTCAGTGTCAGAAGTGGTAATATCAAATCTTAATTAGGAATAAAGATTTGTTAATTATCTGTACTTTTATTTTTTTCTTCTTCCTGTCAGCCTTTTGAGTATTACAATGATCATTCATTTCTTATCTTTTTTTTTTTTTTTTTTGAGATGGAGTTTCTACTCTTGTTGCCCTTGCTGGAGTGCAATGGTGCAGTCTCGGCTCACTGCAACCTCCGCCTCCTGGGTTCAAGCAATTCTCCTGCCTCAGCCTCCCGAGTAGCTGGGATTACAGGCGCACACCAACACCCCCAGCTAATTTTTGTATTTTTGTAGAGATGGGGTTTCACCCATCTCCCGGGGTTTCATCCAACTCCTGACCTCAGGTGATCCACGCGCCTCGGCCTCCCAAAGTGCTGGGATTACAGGCGTGAGCCACAGTGCCCGGCCCATTTCTTATTTTTTAATAAAAATAATAGCTTAATACACACAAATGCACACTCACACACACACACAAATACATAAAAATCAGTGGTGAGTGCCAGAACACAGTGTTGCATTAAAGAAGTAGCTGACTCGTGGGCCCTGATTGGCCTGGGAGAGGAGAGCAGGTCTATATACCCTCCCCTTTCCCTTTGCTCCTTGCAGACCCCTCCCTCTCACTCAATCTCTCCATGCCCTCTTGAGAAGGGTGATAAAAGTCTAAAGTAAGCTCCACTCAGATGAGGAGACAGAACAGAGGCTGAGTCTTCTGGGCCTGGATTGAAATCTGAAAGGAATTTGGTAGTGTGGTAGTCACTGTCGTGTCTTCCTGGAGTTCAGAGGAGTAAGCAAGTCATGCCCAGAGTCACTCTTCATCCAGTGCTAGTGTGTTTGCTAAGGAAACTTTAAAGTAGCCTACATTTCTAAACTTTCTTCTGTAGAGTCACATAAGTGGTGCAAAAACCCAACAGTATATATTTTACATATTTTTACTTCTTTATTTTTTATTCCCATTATTCTCTCTGTCTGAAAAACCCTTTCCACACCTGCCCCCATTTTTTAACCAACTGGAGTTCTGCTTATTCTTTAAAACCTAGCAAAGATGGCCTCTGTGAGATTTTCTGTAATAAACTTAGTTGTGTTAGATGTTTTCCCTCCTTTTAACCCCTGTTACATTTTATACTGTGTATAGGGTCCTTATTACATCCAGTATCAGACTGTAGTTGTTTATGTAGGTGACTTTTTTCTTAGTGAAGTTTTTAAAATAACTGATTAATTTGCTTTTTAGATAAGCACAATCTTAGTAGAAAAATTAGGAAAAATGAGACAAAAAGAAGAAATCACCAATAATCACACTTCCTAGACTACCCAAAATAAATACTGTTAACCATAATTACTGGTGATACTTACATGCTCTTCTAAATGCTTTAATATATTAACTTAGTAGTTCTCAAATGTGAATGTGCATCTCAGTCACCAGGAGGACTTTTTAAAACACAGATTTCTAGCCCCATTTCCAGCATTCCTGATTCAGTAGACCTGGAGCGGGACCTGAGACTTGCATGTCAACAAATTCTTAGGTTATGCTAAGGCTGGTGGCTTACAGTCTTTACCTGCAGAATCACTGGATTAATTCATTTTAATCCTTACCTTGACTGTATAAAGTAAGTAGTATCATTATCACCATTTACAGATGGGGAAATTGAGGCAGTCAAATAACTTCATCAGGGTCACACAGCTAGTAAATGGCAGAGCCAGGATTCATCCCTAGGTACACTGGATCCTGAGTCTGTGCTCATAGCATGGCACCGGGCATAGACCTATAACACCTTATAAGGCATTAACAGAGCGCAGAGACACTCTGGAGACCAGAAAGATAATGAGGTAACCATGAAGCAAGTCTTGAAGGAAGGTTGTGGTTAAGTATTCAACGATGTGGGAACAGCATGTGTAACAACCTGGAGGAAAGAAAGGGCATGGCTTTTCATGAAATGGTACACAGTTTAGTCTCTCCTCTGTAGGTCTTATTACCCCAGTTGCCCCATGAGGGCAAAGAACTGTTGTGAAATTCCGTGCAGAGTATCAGGCCTGTGCTAATGCTCAGTAAACACCTGCCTACTTGACTTTCTCATGATAAGATACGATGAACACGACTTCATAATGAGGAACTAAAATGTCCACACTTTTCTGGTTAACCATGATGAAAAAATAAATTAGGCCATAAACTTTGAAGTATGTCTTATAGTGAACGTTTAGGCCTTAATTTTATTCTGGGGTGTGATGGGTAAGAAATGAGGTGTTATTTTCCTACTTTGAAAGATTAAACTATTTAGCTTAGTGAAACTCTTTGGTTTGAGTCAATTGCTTTTTATAATTGTGCCTATTTGCAGGTTTTCAGGTGAAATAAATGCTGCGGAATAAGAATTATAGTCCTCTGCTTCCACTTGTCTCTGGTGACAGAATCACTTACTGTTTATTCTGGGTCTTTTCTTCTTATTGAAGCCTGTATCTTGTTTGTTTTAAATGAGTTGATTCTGCCCTAGGATAATAGAAAAATGTGAAAAACATTTTGGATAGAAATAGATTAGTTTGGAGAAAAACAATTCTTTTAGAAATGTCATTGCTATGGAGAAAAAAACACATAAAAACAGTTTTAAGATTAGCAGTAAACCCTAGGAACTCCGGCAACTTTCTTTTCAAATAGCCTTCATAAAAAAGAAAGGTGTTTTGTATGTGTGTGTGTGCATGTGTGTGCGTGTGTGCATGTGTGTGCGTGTGCACATGTGGGCCCTCACACTTGAGAGGTAGCACATTCTCCTATAAACTCTCCGATATCAATAAACTGGGGTATGTGCTTAAGAATGGTTTTATATTTCTGCCCTAACTATTCAGCTTTACAGATAAGATTACTGATGCTTTGAAAGCATTATGTCAATTCCCAATATCTATATATACATTACAGTCTTCAAAGCACTTTTGCATGTATTGTTCACTGATCATACACTTACATTATTATTTACATATATAATAAACTTTCTTATATTAATAGGCCAGCTACAGATGCATGCATATTGTGAAAACCCAGATATAGTGCTGTGTGGAAACAAGAGTGATCTGGAGGACCAGAGAGTAGTGAAAGAGGAGGAAGCCATAGCACTCGCAGAGAAATATGGGTGAGTATTTTTGTGGAGAAGTCTAGAGAAAACATTTTCAATATAAACATTAGCAGGTGAATGGTAATGAAAAAGACAAAAGTGGACAATTAAAGCAAAACCTCAGCCATAGGCCTTGGGGCATGTTGAATGTGTCCTTTTTATATGATATGATAGTAGGATCCATTGAAAATGCATGTGGCAAGGGCTTCCTTCAGTGCTTTGATCCCATTTTCTCAAACTCTTGGCATTTGCAGAGAGACAACTTTGAGTTGTCTCATAGGCGCCTTAAGTACGTAAGGCCTTCTTTCCAAGATGCAAATAGGAGACTCCTGGGGTAAAGAAATCCTCCATGTTGAGCAAGGAAATTTCTTTTTTCTTTTCTTTTCTTTTCCTTTCTTTTCTTTTTTTTTTTTTTGAGACAGAGTCTCACACTGTCACCCAGGCTGGAGTGCAGTGGCACAATCTCGGCTCACTGCAACCTCCGCCTCCCGGGTTCAAGCGATTCTCCTACCTCAGCCTCCCAAGTAGCTGGGACTACAGGAGTCCACCACCATGCCCGGCTAATTTTTGTATTTTTAGTAGAGATGGGGTTTCTGGTACCATATTGGCCAGGCTGGTCTCCAACTCCTGACCTTGTGATCCACCCGCCTCAGCCTCCCAAAGTGCTGGGATTACAGGTATGAGCCACCACACCCAGCCTCAGCAAGGAAATTTCAAAGCCACTTCGTGTACTATTGTAGAGAATGCTAGCGTATAAGAAGGGCTTATTGGTTATTGCAGACTAGGTGCTGGTTTTGAAATTTCTGTGCTGGGAGAGGAGTGTGAGATCTCCTTCGGCTTAGTCTATGGTCTTGTGGTGGAGGGTCAGCAAAATACTGTCGTTCTCCTTGAGTTCTGGGAATAGGATCATAGCAGCAGCAGCAGCAGCAGCAGCATGAATTGGACATGAAAGAAGTGGTCAGCTGCTGCTTATTAAAGTATTAAAGTGTTAAGAGTGCCTCTAAAAGGAATTTTTACTTTACTTTCTTTCTGCCTCTCACACAATGAGAACCCATATGTAAATTCAAACCCTTACTAGCATTAAAAGAGGAAGGAAGCAAGTGGGTTGAGAAGGGAGGGGAGGGAAATAGAGATGGTGTAGATGGTGTAGGGGATGTTACCTAGTTTGTGGCTTTGGTGGTTAGCAGAATCCAAGAAGGCCAAGAGAAAACCTTTCCCTTTTTATTGTGTGATCACTGCTTTATTCTTTCTTTGGTTGATGGAGGTTCAGAAAGCTGGTAGGGTTTATACTGGGAAGGGAGGGGGAGGATAGGTTGGCCAGGTAGGAAGAAGCCAGACTCTGGAGAGGTTTGAATACCAGGTAAGGAGATTAGATTTGATCCCTGGAGGACAGGGAGTTGCTGAAAGCCTTTGAGCATGGAGGGATGTTATGTTTACATTTCCAGATCAGTCTATAGGCTATAGGTGGGGAGGGAGGAAAGACTAGAGATTGATAGATTGCAGTGGTCTGTGAGGTGGGCAGAAGCTAGCTTTGTGAAAAAGGAAAAGGAAGAATAAATCAGGAAAAACACATAGAGTAGGGCAGGATTTTAGGTTTTTCTCAAGGCTAGCTCAGCTGAAGGATTCCCATCCACTATAGGCTTACTCTGGCAAGGATTTGCAATTGCACGTAGAGGTTTTTACCCTAGGGCAGATGGTGTTTAACCATGTTAGAAACATCCAGAGAACTTTTAACACATTCTCATGTCTGGGCTTCACCTCTGACCATCAGACATAATTGGTTTGGAGGAGTTTCTCAGGCAGGGTTCACTTGAAGAAGCATACCTATACATGAAGGGATCTGTTACAGGAATTTGAGCGTATGCAATTGTGGGAGCTGGGTAAGTAGTCTCTGTAAGGTGTTGTCTTTGTGTCTGATGCTGAAGCTTGAAGGACAGGACAGGCAGACAGGAAGGGGAGAAAGATGTGAAGTGGGGGATGGATGGAAAAAGTGAGAACCAGCTGGTGCCCATAATGAGGGACTAAAACCCATGTCACTTCCTGTTGCCTCTGACCTGGCTGGTGTGGGTGTCCTGCAGAAACTGGGGCCCTTTGTCACAGGGCTAACAACATCACCTGGCGCAGGTGCAGGTCTAGTTGCAGGTTTATGCCAATAAGATGAGCCAGCAGATAAGCGACAATATATGAGGGCTATGGAATGGAGGTTGCTTCACTTCCTACCCCCAAAATTGCCCCCAAATGTCTTTTGTGGCCCACCCTAACCAGAAAGGGCATTCTGGGAAATGTTGTTTAGCCTAGACAAGCTGACTCATTACAAAGCCTGGGCGTTGGTATCTTTTAAAATCTCCCCACGTGATCTTCATGTGCAATGGTTGAGAACCAGTGACTTAGGTGATTCTGAGGTGGAGGTTGACAGAGCCTTACCGGCCAGTCTGAAATGTCCCCCTGCTCCCCTGAGAGGCACTCATGTAACATAGTGGAAAAGAAACAGGGAGAGAACGATTACCACAGAGAATGCTGAAGTGTTGAAGCTGTGAGGTATGTTGCAATGGGTAAGGAGGAAGTAAGTGATGAAGCAATGGAAACCATGGATCCTAGAGCATTCTTTTGAGAGTATGTCAGTAAATGCAAAGAAAAAAAAAAAAAGAAAAAGGCAGTTAGAGGAGTTAGCTAGATCAAACAAGCACATTCAAGTATATGCTCAAGTACTGGGGGAGGGTCAGGCTTGACTTTTCGCCCCTGTGGGCTTTTTCAGCCCTTTGCTTGTTTCCTGTGCCCTCGGTCTTAGGATTCCACAGCCTGTGTGGTTTCACAGAGCCTAACCCTGCCTTCTGTCATATGGGGTATCTGAGGGATGTGGGGGACTGTCTTTCACCTGTGCCCAGGTCACGATGGTTATGGAGTATTTCATAGAGAGGAGCTCAATCTATAGTTTTTGAATTGGGTTAAAATGAGAAAAGAGGATTTAGCAGATAATGATTGAAACTCTTGAAGAAAGGAAAGGGCTAGAAACAGAGTCCCTTAGGATACAGAAAGCATAACATGTAGTTTGGTAGGCTGTTTGGCACTTTTAGAGGAAAATATGATGGAACAATTTGGTTCACATGCATTTCACAAATATGGCATATAACTTTAATGATTATTTTCACAGATGTTTTGTTTCATTCTTAGAACATTTACACTGGTTACACATGCACTAAAGGACTATATTGTTTAGTTTATCCATGTGCTAACAGTCAGAAAACAGGACAAAATTTATGGCATATCTTCATATAATTTGTATGTTGTTTGATAAATTTACATTTTTTTGTTACTATTATGCTGTCTTCTATTCTCAATTCGTAAAAACAGAACACTGGGGCCAGGTGTGGTGGCTCATACCTGCAATGCCAGCACTTTGGGAGGCCAAGGCAGGTGGATCACCGGAGGTCCAGAGTTCTAGACCAGCCTGGCCAACATGGTGAAACCCCATCTCTACTAAAAATACAAAAAATTAGCCAGGTGTGGTGGCGGGCACCTGTAATTCCAGCTACTCGGGAGGTTGAGGCAGGAGAATCGCTTGAACCCTGGTGAGGCAGAGGTTGCAGTGAGCCAAGATCGCACCATTGCACTCCAGCCTGGGCAACAAGAGCAAAACTCTGTCTCAAAACAAAACAAACAAACAAACAAAAACAAACAAACAAAAAAACCCCAGATCATTGGTTTACAATTGGTTCTCTGGAATAGACATATCAAAGAATCAAACACCATGTCTCAGAAGAACTTTGTAAGCCTAATAAAGAACGCTACAGTGCGAAAATGGAATGTTAATCTGTGTGTGCTGAGACAAGTAAATTTGAGAATGAGGACTTCATACAACAGACAAAAATCTAAAGGGCAAATTGTATGCATGATAATGAATATCAGAAAAAAAATTTGTAGTGGCCTAAGAGTCTACCGCTCATTTTCCATGGTTTTTTTTTGTTGTTGTTTGTTTGTTTTTGCTGTGAAACTTGGTTAAATTGTAATATGAAGCTCTTAGGTCACTTCCTAACAAATCAAAGTGATCTCTGTGGTAAAACAATTGAATTTTCCTGGAACAAATGCAACATAATGGTTTCCAGTGTATTATATTGAGTGATATTGTCAATGAAGTTGGAGAAGAGAACAAAACAGAAAGTTGTTCAAATTTGCTCTCCTGCCAGCCAAGTGATTACAGTTCACATGGTTACTGAAACACTTTAAAAAGATAGCTACGAAGTCAGTGACAAATAGAAGAGAAAGCAGAATGAAATATTGGCAACATTCCTCTTTTGGAAGACACTATTAGATCTCAAGCTTCAGTGTGCATCAGAATCAATCACCTGAACACTGGGTCCTGCAGTTTCTGATTCAGTAGGTCTGGGTTGGAGCCCACAAATGTATACTGATGATCAGTTTCCAGATGTTGCTGCTGCTGGTTCAAGACAACACTTTGAGTTCCTATCAAAGATGCATGCTAGCAGACATTTTGCTTGACAGGTGAGCATGCTAGCAGATATTTTCTTTGGACAAAGTCATTCTTGTACAGGATATGAACCAGTTGTCTACTTGTGCCATGCATGAGTGAGTGAAATATGCTCAATGACTTCTCATTGGAAAATCCAGGCTAAAGAGAGGAAGATTTTTTTTCTCACCCAGTTAATTACATCACCTATGATATAGGCTGGGAAGGGACCTTGGCATTGGTAGTGAGGGAGCACCAACCACAAGTGAGCAGACAAGGGCTTCACTCTGTGACTAAATATGGTTGCATTGAAATGTCTGTCTATACTTTATTCACAGAGGATAGTTGGTGGTCATAATAAGCCTTTGTTCTTGATTCAGAGTTGAGGAAAATAGAGAAAACTGTGAATGTGATCTAAAGCTTGGCATGGTGGCTCATGCCTGTAATCCCAGCACTTTGGGAGGTTGAGGTGGGTGGATCACCTGAGCTCAGCAGTTCGAGACCAGCCTGGCCAACATGGTGAAACCCCGTCTCTACAAAAATATAAAAATTAGCTGGGTATGATGGTGGGTGCCTGTAATCCCAGCTACTTGGGAGGCTGAGGCAGGAGAATTGCTTGAACCCAGGAGGCAGAGGTTGCAGTGAGCCAAGATCATACCATTGCACTCCAGCCTGAGCAAAAGAGCGAGACTCCGCCTCTAAAAAAAAAAAAAAAAAAAAGAATGTGAACTAAGAATGGCAACTGAATGTACATATTTTGTGTACTGTGCAAAGAAATGGGCAGCAAATTTAAGATGATGTTCTTCCTGCTGAAGGCTGCTGGTTATTGCTGAGGAAGATGCTCAAGAGTTCTGGAATGAAAGAGGAATTAAAAATATTTATTTACAACATTAATAATATCAGTATGGATCATTTCAGGTATTTCAAGTAGCTTAATTCAACAGCATGCTCACTGTTTTCTCTAGTTTGAACTAGATGAAATGCGGTACAAATAGCTTGATCTCTAATAGTTTAGTTTTTTACAAACTTGATTACATCTTTTCTTGATTTGAGAAATAACTTAGCGGTGTAGCATTGGGCATGTTTGAAAAGTACACAAATAAGTCATAATCAAACATACAAGACTGATTCGCAGAGCTCCATTTAACTCAGCAGAGGATCTGGATTTCATTTGCCGCAATATCCCAGGTTCAAACAGTCAGCACACCAGCCATTTCCTGGAAATGTTGTTCAATTAGCATCCAACAGACTATGAAAAGTAGTGTGAAACTCGCTTCTCACTTTAGTGAGACGTTTGTTCATAATTTCTAGATCTACATGTGAGCCAAATACCAACAGCCATTTGACAGAACCACCAAACATACTTGCTGTTATTCCTGGCAACCTCTAACTGAGATTTAGGATCTTCTAGTTTTGTGAGAATAAATAATGGAAAAGAAATCAGGATGCTGACCTACGCCACAAGCAAGATCTTGGTGAAAAACTGCAAATGCTTACGCCCGTCTCATTGATTTGAATCTGTTTACTTAAATTTTTTGTTTTAAAATTTGTGATTAATCTATTTTTGGAAATGCATTATAATTAATGGTCTGCATGTACTCCAAATGGCCTTTAAGTGGCCACTTACAGATGATAACACGATGAGCAGTGCTGAATTTTTTCGTCTTTGGCAATACGGCTCCATGGTGGTGCTACATTAGCACCACCATGTGGAGAAAAGGAACAATAGCACTCTTTCTATGGTTAAAATGGGAACAATACATCATCTTGAATTTTTTTTTTTTTTAAGATGGAGTCTAGCTCTGTCACCCAGCTGGAGTGCAGTGACACGATCTTGGCTCACTGTAACCTCTGCCTCCCAGGTTCAAGCGATTCTCCTGCCTCAGCCTCCTGAGTAGCTGGGGCTACAGGTGTGCACCACTGTGCCCAGCTAATTTTTATATATTTTTTAAGTAAAGACGAGGTTTCACCATGTTGGCCAGGTTGATCCTGAACTTTTGGCCTCAAGTGATGCACAAGTCTCGGCCTCCCAAAGTGCTGGGATTACAGGTGAGCCACCGCCTCCAGCCTGGAACATCATTTTCTTATGGAAAGAAAGTCTTAATTCAGGGTCTTTTCTATGGCTCTCATCTAGTTTGCTAGATGAGATTACAGCCCAATTACTGGCACACAGCTGAGAGTGGAGTGAACTGTATTCACTTATTCCTGTAGAAATGAAAATCTTACTGCCTCAAATTGCTCAGAAAACTCTGAGTGATTAGTCTAAGGATTTTTAAAGTTGTTAACCTGACTCCTGGTCCCATGACCTAGAGGTTTACAAATGGCAAGAAAATATACTTTTAATTGAAAGAAGTTTGTTACTTGAATTTGGAGTTACAAATCTAAACTATGTCTTGTTAATATTGTGTGTCTTTTAGCATGAGTAACTTGAAAAGTTAGAGCTCTTATACCTTGAAATTATACCAATTAAATATTTGCTTAAGTTAACAAACATTGGACAGTAGCTCACAGCTCTGCTAGAAGCATCATTTATACCTCAGTATTAATCAGTAGAGTAAGATCCATTGTCTTCCAGCATTTCATGAAGATTGCTTGGAAAGTGAGGAGTTTAATGAGGAGTAAGGGAGGCAAATGCTTTGGGGGCACAAAGCACTTTGGCCAGGACAGGTCTGAGTGTAGCATCTCTTGATGTAGGGAGGCATGGTCTCAGGTACCAGAATTAGAGCAGTATTGTAGATTTTATAGATCAGCTACATTGTGGATTAAACCAGTGTTCATGGGTTAGTTTGCAAATTTATTTTTATTTTTTATTCTTTTTTTTTTCACACAACACACAGATTGAGAATTTAATGTTTACCATGTTGCTAGTGACATTGCTTTTTTGGGATGATGTATTCTGAGTTTTTGTTTTTCTTTTCTGAGACAGAGTCTCCCTCTGTTGCTCAGGGTGGAGTGCAGTAGCACCATCTCGGCTCACTGCAACCTCTGCCTCCTGGGTTCAAGAGATCCTCCCGTCTCAGCCTCCCTAGTAGCTGGGACTACAGGCACGTGCCACCATGCCCAGCTAATTTTTGTGTTTTTAGTAGAGACGGGGTTTCACCATGTTGGCCAGGCTGATCTTGAACTCCTGACCTCAACTCCGACCCTGCCTTGGTCTCTCAAAGTGCTGGGATTACAGGTGTGAGCCACGGTGCCTGGCTGTGTTCTGAGTTTTAAATAACATCATTACAAATAAGCTTTTATCACCTAACCCAATTCTGTGTTGGAAATAAGAAACATTTATTGTTTGTACATGTGTCACGTTCTGATCTAAGTGCTTTAAATATTAACTCATTTAATCCTTACAAGAAGATACTGATGTTATTTGGTATTACAGATGAAGCAGCGGAGGCACAGAGGTTAAACTTTTGTCAGAATCACGGTTGGTAAGATGTCCTACTAGGATTTGAAGCCAGGCAGCATGACTCCAGAGGTTATGACTTTTTTTTTTTTTTTTTCTTGAGACGGCGTCTCCCTCTGTTGCCCAGGCTGGATTGCCATGGCACGATCTCGGCTCACTGCAACCTCCGCCTCCCAGGTTAAAGTGATTCTCCTGCCTTAGCCTCCTGAGTAGCTGGGATTATAGGCGCCTGTCACCACGCCTGGCTAATTTTTGTATTTTTAGTAGAGACGGGGTTTCTGGTCTTGAACTCCTGACCTCAGGTGATCCACCCGTCTCAGCCTCCCAAAGTGCTGGGATTACAGGCGTGAGCTACCGCGACCGGCCTGAGGTTATGACTCTTAACCATTGATCCATGTTGTTGATAACGTCCATGCACAGGTTTTATAGTTTTCAAAGTAGTTTCACTATGTTTTCTCACTTATTCCTCAAAAATGATGGTGAAGTAATTTTCAGGAGCTGTGGAGGAAAATTAAGGAATCAAATGAGGCTGGAGACTCTGGAGTTGGAAAGATATTTGTAACTGATTTTGAGAGAATTTTTAAAATGAAGTATACATTATTGTGATTTAGCATTTTAAAAAAGCTTACTGTTCAACTACTTTTTAAAAAATTTCCAATTTATTCTGTTGCGGGAGATCTGAGTTTTTCAACTACTTTTTCATGTAATGTATTTCTGAAAGGTGATAGAATGGTCAAGCCCTCTCCTTAAGTATAAGAAATGTTCTGTGGACATTAACTGATTTTTAATGGATATAATTGAGAGAGATCATAATGAAGAAAATGTAACAATTTACATTTTGAAAAATCTCATTCTAAAATTCTATTCTTGTAACAATGGCATCACAAGCTATCCCCAGGATTTTAGCTCAATAATATTATAGATTCTTGATAAATAAACACATATTGACTCCAGTCACAAAGGATTGCCTCTTCAAGTTGTTAATCAAATATTACATGTGACTAGTGAGGGACAGAGATGCATTATCTTCATTTTGTGTGCAAGGTGATAGATGGAGGAAAAAAGATTGACAGTAACTAAGAGGCAAGCAGGAGGTTTAAAAACTGTGAAGACCATGTCATTTTTCCCAACAAACTTTTTTCTGATTAAGATATTTTAGAGTCAGCAAATAAAAGGATGATAGAATATGAGCATGGTGGAGTTAGTGGAGCAACTCCGCCTTGCAGAACTCACAGGTGGGTGGATAAACACTCAAATGAGGTGATAGTTTCTCAACCAGTTTTTGTTGTTGTTGTTGTTGTTTTGAGACGGAGTCTCGCTCTGTCGCCCAGGCTGGAGTGCAGTGGCGTGATCTTGGCTCACAGCAAGCTCCACCTCCCGGGTTCACGCCATTCTCCTGCCGCAGCCTCCCGAGTAGCTGGGACTACAGGCGTCCGCCACCATGCCTGGCTAATTTTTTGTATTTTTAGTAGAGACGGGGTTTCACCATGTTAGCCAGGATGGTCTCTATCTCCCGACCTTGTGGTCCGCCCACCTCGGCCTCCCAAAGTGCTGGGATTACAGGCATGAACCATCGCACCCAGCCTCAACCAGTTTTTAATAGCTGTGCTAAAGCAGAGAATTGCAGAGATTCAGTTGCAAGGCCTTATCACCTCCTGGAGGAAGTTATCAAATAATAAGACAGCATTACTGAGGAATCATACTAGAAAAATAGCCTTATGTCCCTACACATATATCCTCTAAATCAGTGGTCCCCAACCTTTTTGGCACTGGGAACTGGTTTCATGGAAGACAATCTTTCCATGGACCAGTGGAGGTGGGGGTGGTTTCGGAATGATTCAAACATATTACATTTATTGTGCACTTTATTTCTATTATCACTACATTGCAATATATAATGAAATAATTATACGGCTCACCATAATGTAGAATCAGTGGGAGCCCTGAGCTTGTTTTCCTGCAACTGGACAGTCCCATCTGGGGGTGATAGGAGACAGTGACAGATCATCAGGCATTAGATTCTCATAGGAGAGTGCAACCTAGATCCCTCACATGGGCAGTTCACAATATGGCTTGTGCTCCTATGAGAATCTAATGATGCTGCTAATCTGACAGGAGACAGAGCTCAGGTGGTAATGTGAGTGATGGGGAGCAGCTGTAAATACAGATGAAACTTCGCTTGCTCGCTGGCCCCCTGCTTACCTCCTGCTGTGTGGCCTGGTTTCTAACAGGCCATGGATTGGTACCAGTCTTTGGCTTGGGGATTGGGAACCCTTGATCTAAATATGCTTCTTAGTAACATCAGAAGCCAAAGAGTTCTGAAAACATCTGTAAAAGCATTAACAAGTTAAAAAAGAAAACTTTACCAAGCTCTCATATAGAAGCTGTTACTAGCCAAGAAAGAATAAAAGAGTAAGGTAAATTGTAATCAGAGTGACTGATGTAGTTGTTAACATGTTATGAGAATACAGAAAAACAAAAACATTCTTCAAGAAAAGTAATCGTGGAGGACTTTAAAGTTCTAATAAATTTAAGAAATACTTTACTGAATTCAATTGCAGGACTCCCTGAGATAATAAAATAACTTTGCTTTGTTGTTCTGATATCTAAGAACATTTTGGTTAGATTCCTCACAAATGGTGGCCATGAAGTCAACAGTTGAAGGAAATACAATGTTATCACGACTTTCATGGCTTTATTGAAAAGCACGATGAATTTGTCACTTGATTAATCCTGTTGCAAAGACCATCTCATATGTATAAAGGATGACTTCGACAAGAAGACTGATTTCTCAAGATTATGTGAAAAACAGCTATACAGTTTTGAAGCAATGCTTTGTGAGTTATTTAAAAATTACACCTGTACCACAGGTCTTTGGATAACAAAACAAATGTATACTTAAGATTTGATGGGCTGGGCGCGGTGGCTCATGCCTGTAATCCCAGCACTTTGGGAGGCCGAGGCGGGTGGATCACGAGGTCAGGAGATCGAGACCATCCTGGCTAACATGGTGAAACACCGTCTGTACTAAAAATACAAAAAATTAAACGGGCGTGGTGGCAGCCGCCTGTAATCCCAGCTTCTTGGGAGGCTGAGGCAGGAGAATGGTGTGAGCCCGGGAGGCGGAGCTTGCAGTGAGCCAGGATGGCGCCACTGCACTCCAGGCTGGGCAACAAAGTGAGACTCTGTCTCAAAAAAAAAAAAAAGATTTGTTGCTCTTGAGCAACTTGATGCTGTAAAATTCAGAATGTCTTCAAGTGTATGGTCCAGAAATATAGTCTGGAGTTGGTAAGTGGCAAAGCCTTTGATAAACATGGCCAGTGACCTCTGAACACTCCCCAAAGCCAGCGTTTTCTTCTTGTACAGTGCGTAAGATTTATTTATTTTGAAAATCCTCATACTAGTTTGGAACCAGTAGAACCTATGGTTAAGCTGGCTGCATTGGAATTAGCTGTGGACCCAAATCCTAACTCTGCTACTTTCTAGCATTGTGAATTGGGCAAGTTCCTTTCATCTTTCTCAGCCTTAGTTTAATCATTTGTGAAATGGGAATATTGTGTACCTGAATACGGTAGTGGTTATATTTAGTGAATCATGTATGTAAGACACGTAGTATTGGGTAGCTCAAGAAATAATTTTAGTTATTTTTTCCTTCAATTTTAAATGACTCATATATATCAGCTAGTTTCAATTCAGGCAAACCAGAACACTCTGAAGAGCATATACAAGAAATCCGTGAAGCAAAAAAGGGGCAAAAGCTAAAAAAAAAAAAAAAAAAAAGTTATAGTCCAGAAAACTCATTTAATAAAATAGCATGTTGCAAAATTTGAATTCACCCAGTTTTTTTCTTCTAGTTAGTAGTTTTGGAAATCAGTATTCTTTGAACTAAACACTGAGAAGACATTTCCTATTTTGTTTTACAAGACGTAGTATAGTATATGAGGAACTGTATAGGAAAACAGGAAGAGCCTGCTTGCTTCTCTGTCATTTATTAGCTGAATAACATTAATCAGACCGCTTAACTTTTCTGGGCCTTCTTGCCACAGGCCTGCTTTAAGAGTTTTTTTCTAACCTAAAGATTACACCAAAAAACATTTAGAACTGATCAACGAATTCAGTAAAGCTTTAGGATACAAAATCAACATACAAAAATCATTAGCATTTATATACACCAACAGGGAACAATCTGAAAAAGAAATCAAGAAAGAAATCTCATTTACAATAGCTACAAAGAATATAAAATACCTAGAAATCAATTTAACCAAAGAAGTGAAGCATCTATACAAGGAAAACTATAAAACACAGATGAGAGAAATTGAAGAGGACACCAAAAATGGAAAAATATTCCATACTTTTGGGCTGGAAAAATTAATATTGTTAAAATGATAACACTTCCCAAAGCAATTTACTGACTCAATGCAATCCCTATCCAAATACCAATAATATTCTTCACAAATATCGAAAAAAATCCTAAAATTTGTATGGAACCACGAAAGACCCTCAATAACTGACACAATCCTGAGGAAAAAAGCCCAAAGCTGGAGACCTCACACTGTTTGACTTCAAAGTTTACTTCAAAGCTATAGGAACCAAATCAGCATGGTACTGGCATAAAACAGACACATAGACCAATGGAACAGAACAGAGAACCCAGATATAAATCCATGCATTTACAGACAACTCATCTTGGACAAAAGTACCAAGAACAGAGGGGAAAGGACATTCTCTTCAATAAATGATGCTGGGAAAACTACATATCCACATGCAGAACAATGTAACTAGACCCCTATCTCTCACCATATATAAAAATCAACTCAAAACTTAAATATTGGACTTGAAAGTATGAAACTACTAGAAGAAAACATTTGGGAAACACTCCAGGTCATTCGTCTGGACAAAAACTTTTTGTGTAAGACCACAAAACACAGGCAACCAACACAAGAATAGAAATATGGGATTTATATCAAGCTAAAAAGCTTCTACACAGCAAAGGAAACAACAAAATGAAGAGATAACCCATAGAATGGGATAAAATATTTGCAAACTACCCATCTGATCAGGGATTAATAACGAGAATATATAAGGGGCTCAAATAACTCAATAGCAAAAACAAATAATCTGTTTTAAAAACAGGCAAAAGATCTGAATAGACATTTCTCAAAAGATCTACAAATGGCAAACAGGTGTATGAAAAAATGCTCAATATCACTACTCAGAGAAAGGCAAATCAAAACTGCAATGAGATAACCTCTCATCCAATTAACATGACTTTTATCCAAAATATAGGCAGTAATTCCCCCCCGCCTCAAAAAAAAAAAAAAAAACACACACCTAAATACAGGCAAAAGTGGATGCTGGTGAGGATGCAGAGAAAGGTGAACCTGTACATTGTTGGTGGGAAAGTAAATTAGTATAAGCACTATGGAGAAAAGTATGGATGTTCTTAAAAAAAAAACTAAAAATAGAACTACCATATGATCCAGCAACTCCACTAATATATATATGTGTGTATATATACACATGTGTGTATGTATACATACACATACATATATATGTGTGTATGTATATATACACACATACATATGTGTGTACTTATATATGTATGTGTATGTATACATACACACATATATACACTATACACATGTGTATGTGTGTACATGTACACACATACACACATATGCGTATATATGTACATGTACACACCTACGCATATATGTGCGTATATATGTACATGTACACACCTACGCATATATGTGCGTATATATGTACATGTACACACCTACGCATATATGTGCGTATATATGTACATGTACACACATGCATATATGTGTGTATATATGTATATGTACACACACGTATGTGTGTATATATGTATATGTACACACACGTATGTGTGTATATATGTATATGTACACACACGTATGTGTGTATATATGTATATGTACACACATACACGTATATGTGTATATATGTATATGTACACACATACACGTATATGTGTATATATGTATATATACACACATACACACATATATGTGTATGTATATATACACACATACACATATATATGTGTATGTATATTAGTGGAAGTTTTCTTAAAAGTTTTATGTAAGTTTTCTTAGGAGAGAGATATATATATCCCAAAAGATATATAGAGATGTATATCAGATATATCAAAAGGGTATTTGCTCTCTGTCCTCCCATGTTTATTGCAGCACTATCCACAAGAGCTAAGATATGCAATCAATCTACCCATCAATGGATAAATGGATAAATAAAATATGGTTTATATATACAATGGAATGTTATTCCACCATAAAAAGAATGAAATCCCATCATTTGCAGCAGCTTGGATGGAACTGGAGATCATTATGTTATGTGAAATAGCCAAACACAGAAAGACAAATGTTGCATGGTCTTACTCATATGTGGGAGCTACAAAGGTGGATCTCATGAAGATAGAGAGTAGATTGGAGAATACCAGAGGCCAGAAAGGGTAGGAGGGAGTGGAGGATGAAGAGAGATTGATTAATAGGTACAAACATATGGTTTGATAGAAGAAATAAGATGTAGTGTTAGAAGGATCAGTAGGGTGACTATAGTTTCAACAATCCATTGTATATCTTGAAATAGCTAGGAGGGAAAAATTGCAGTTGTTCTAGAATAAAGAAAAGACAAATATTTAAGATTATGGCAATCCCAAGTATACTAATCTTTACACATTATATCAGTGTATTAAATGATAATATTTACTCTGAAAATATATTATGCATAAATAAAAAATAAAATTTTCTTACAGATACAATTGAAGTCCCTTTTAAAATTCCTTGCTGATTCCATTCTCCTTCCTACCTCCTCAGAGGGAACCACACTATGTCTACTTCCTATAGCAGATGTTGTTGGTTGCCTAGACAATATTCATGCCTTTATTTATAGAATCTCAATTTTCTTTAGCTATCTACTCTGCTTCTAGAGGACATGCTACTTAAGAGAGGCAGGTGCCAGCCACCAGCCCAGGAAGACTGATTGGTTTAAGCCAGTGATGGTGGTGTACCATTCCTCTTGCCAGAGTTTGGTTTAGGCATTGGCATGTGATACAGTTTTGACCAATGAGACATGAGGGAAAGTCTTCCAGGGACTTGTGGGAAAGATTTCCTCTCTCCTGAGGGAGGCACACAGAGGAAGAGTCCTTTTTTCCTTGGAACTTTGGTGTGTTGAGATGTGATGCCTGGAATGTTTTAACTTCTGGGGTCATGAAGGGAGTCAGATTGTGGAGAAAGCTGACATGTGGAGGATGGCAGAACAGAAGGATGAGATGAATCTAGGCTCTTTGTTTCTACCGTTTGGCAACCGAATTAACACTGGAAACTCTCTAGTTCTGTGTTCATTATGCATTACAATAAATTCCTACTTGTGATTCATGCCAATTTGAGCCACAATTTTTGTTTACTTTTAGCTAAAAGCAGTCAAAATTATATATTTCTAGTCCAAGAAGTTGTACTTTTACTACATAGATGTTTTTATAATGATGTGTAATTGTGTTCTTCACACAAATGATCTTGTATCATACAAGTTGGTTTTTTAATTCAACGTTTAATTTTTGCCATGTTGATACAGTTTAAGCATTGTATAATTCATTGTATAAAACTATCACTATTCATGCGCTTATTTATGGACGTTTAGGTAAATTTTTTCCCTATTACAAATAGTTCTGCAATATCTATTCCATTAGACGATGCCACGTGTACATATGTGAGAGCTTCTCTAGGGCTGCACTATCCAGTATGATAGCCACTGGTCACATGTAGCTATTTAAGTTAAAATTAAAAGTTCAGGTTTTTTGGCCAGGTGTGGTGGCTCACGCCTCTTATCCCAGCACTTTGGGAGTGGAGGCAGACAGATCACTTGAGGTCAGGAGTTTGAGACCAGCCTGGCCAACATGGTAAAATTAGCTGGGAGTGGTGGCATGTTCCTGTAGTCCCAGCTACTTGGGAGGCTGAGGGACGAGAATCGCTTGAACTTGGGAGGCAGAGGTTGCAATGAGCCAATATCACACCATTACACTCCAGCCTGGGCAACAAAGTGAGACTCCATCTCTAAAAAACAAAACAAAACAAAAACAAAAACAAAAAAGTCACGTTTTTGGTTGCATTAGCCACATTTTAAGTGCTCAATAGCTACATGTGGCTAGTAGTTATTGTACTGGATGATATACATATGGAAAGTTCCTTTCACTGTGGGAAGTTCTATTGGATAGTGCTGCTCCAGCACAGGGTTTCTGAATATTTTTCATAGCATGGCACCTGCAGAAAATGATAATATTTGTAGAGCTCACTGGGATAAATAGATAAGGCTGCTCAAGTTTGGAGGAGACTGGTTCAGCGACTCTGGCTGCCCTAAGACCTTCTCACTTGCCCTAAGGACTGAGGGATTGCTGATGTCTCATGTATCCCTGTAACTCACTTCCTGCCCATCAACATGCCTTGGCTCTGCTTTAGATGTATACCCAGGAGTGCTGTTGCTGGGTCATAGTGCATGCATGTTTCAGTTTTACCAGATATTACCGTCTTATTTTCCAAAGTAGTTATAACAGTTTGTACTTACATAAGCAGTAAATGCAAGTTCCTCTTTTCTTCTCCTTGGCAATACTTGATATTGGGAGATTTCTATATTTTTGCCAATCTGATAGGTGTGAGTTAATATACCATTATTTTAACTTGCATTTCCCTTATTTTGGGTGAGGTTGAACATTTTTTCATAAATGTAATTTCTTAGAATTTCCCGTGCATATCCTTAGTCTGTTTCGTATTATCTTGTTTATTACTTTAATTCATTTGAGGAATTATTTTTTCGGATGCTAACCCGTTTGCAAGTTATATGAAATGCCATGTATTTTGGCCTGTCGCTCATCTTTTAACTTTGCTTATGATATATGTTGTGGCACCAAAGTTTTAAACTTTAACATTGTCAAGATTATCAAACTTGTTCTCTGTGGTTTGAGCTTTTATGGCTGTATTAAGAAATCCTTTCTTATTCCAATGTCAAAAAGATAAGTCTGTTATATTTTCTTCTAAAAGTTTTCAAGTTTTACTTTTCACTTAGAGGAATTTAAACGGCTTTCATACCAAGAATCAAGTTTTAAATTCTTAAAACTAGGCCGGGTGCAGCAGCTCACACCTGTATTCCCAGCACTTTGGAGGCCAAGGCGGGTGGGTAGCTTGAGCTCAGGAGTTCGAAACCAGCCTGGGGAACATGGTAAAACCCTGTCTCTACAAAAAAATACAATAATTAGCCAGGTGTGGTGGTGTGCGCCTGTGGTCCCAGCTACTTGGAAAGCTGAGGTAGGAGGACCGATGCCTGGGAAGTCCCCTGGGAACTGAGATCGTGCCACTGCACTCCAGCCTGGGTGATAGAGACTCTGTCTCAAAACAGAAAACCCTCCAAAAACTTAAACGAAAAAAGATTTAATTCTGTCTCTGTCTTCCAGAATCCCCTACTTATATCTTTTTATAAATTTTTTACAGTAAATCAATATGTATTGCCAAAATATATATTGAATAAATATGGTCCTTTAAAAAAATGAAAATTGATTTTTTTTGAGACAGTCTAACTCTATTGCCCAGGCTGGAGTGCGGTGGCACAATATTGGCTCACTGCAACCTCTGCCTCCCAGGTTCAAGTGATTCTTGAGCCTCAGGCTCCCCAGTAGCTGGGATTACAGGTGTATGCCACCATTCGTGGCTAATTTTTGTATTTTTTGTAGAGATGGGGTTTCTGCATGTTGGCCAGGCTGGTCTTGAACTCCTGACCTCAGGTGATCTGCCCACCTAAGCCTCCCAGAGTGCTGGGAACTGTGAGCCACTGCACCCAGTCGAAAATTGATATTTTGAAGAGTCTAAAATTTCCAGTTTTGCATATCTACTGGAAATGCAGTGTGAGTATTTTATTGTCTTTTTCACTTTTTAATGGACTCTGGGGTGGTAAAATGTTTGTCATCTTGTATATTTGTATTCTATCGATTCTCTAATTTGAATTATCAAGAGCAAAGGTCACTGTCCTTTCCCTCCACATGTTGTTACCTCAGTTGTCTCTGTCTTCCAGAATCCCTTATTTTGAAACTAGTGCTGCCAATGGGACAAACATAAGCCAAGCAATTGAGATGCTTCTGGACCTGATAATGAAGCGAATGGAACGGTGTGTGGACAAGTCCTGGATTCCTGAAGGAGTGGTGCGATCAAATGGTCATGCCTCTACGGATCAGTTAAGTGAAGAAAAGGAGAAAGGGGCATGTGGCTGTTGAGAAGTCAAGTAAGCGACATAGTAGTTCAGGTGGCCCATGCCTGGGATCTTCTCTATGATTGATACATGGCACAGTGAGAGATTAATGGGCATTGTGTACAAATTGCTTCTCACCATCCCCATTAGACCTACGAATAAAGCATCCGGTTCTAAAATTAATTTGTTGCAGCTTTGTAAATATTTCTTTAAGATTCAGCCTGAGAGTTAGGAGAAATATTTCAGAGCCAAAAGTGCCTTATAAAACCTTAGCCTATTATAGTAAATCATTCAAGGATTCAGAATTTTGTAGTCACAGAAGAGTGTATTTATTATGTAGAATGAATGAGGGTACTGTCACCTGCCTTAATGTAGGTAGGCCCAGAGTCTTACATTTAAGATCTTACATGCAGTTATAAAACCGCCACAGTCTTCAATCCAGATTTAAAGACTCATGCCATAGGTGACATTCTAAAATACCATTAAAGCCACTTACATGTTAAATAAGAATATACATGCACATCAGCTCAATGTCTTTGAGTATTAATTTTATGTAAGCATTCTATTTAACATGAATATAGGACAAATCATGGCTATATCTATAGACCTTGGATAAACTGGATTGACCAATTATACACTCACAGTGACTTTTTTGTTGGTGGGAAGGGGATTGGGGTGGGGCAGGCTGGCTTAATGTAATATGAGCAACCAAAGTGGGACTTCTGTCTCCCCGCTATATTCCCATTGCTCTGAATGGTTGATTGAAGGGTCAGGGAACTAGATTTTATGGCTTTAGTTCACTGTGATTGTACATTTATACTTGGCCTATGTGCTGGCCGCACCTGAACATAGCTGGTGCTTATGCCGAGTTATTTGTGATGAGTAAATATTTAGTTTCTTTTTCTTCATATTTATAATGTTGATCTGGCATCCTCAGGCTGCAGCTTAATTAGCTTATAAATTACTCATCTCTGTCTTTACCAGCAGGCTCTGTATTGTTGATATTTGCAACTTGTTTTGCTTTTCCATTGGTGGAATTGAAATAATTAGTTTTTAATTACATAAGATGCCTGTTTGCTATTTGGTGGAAGATAGATGTTCATACTGAAGCAGTCACATTTGTACTGTAGTTTAATGAGAGAAAAATGAAGTATTCTATAGCCTATATTTTTCGTAGAGCTCATGAGCATTTAGTGTACTTGCTGGATCTTGCCAAGATCATTTATTCCGCTGCATTGCCAAAGTGTCTTCATACCAAATTAAAGGTGGTTTTAATATATGTTTCATGGAAGTTGTTTATAAAATTCAAAGGTATTTCATTTAGGTGAAAAGTCTTATTTATTAAAGTGGTTTGAATAAAGTAGATCAAAACTTCCAGAGATCTTAATGGCTATTTAGGAAGAAATATCACTCACCATAATTTAAATAAAGAATAAAAATACATGTATTTTGTGGTGGCAAATGTTTGGTAGAACTGTAATTAGAAAAATACAAGTATATTTGGGTGATGGTTACACTAGAAGCCCAGACTTTATGACTACACAATATATTCATGTATCTAAACTGTACTTGTACCCCCTAAATTTATTTTTAAAAAAGGAAAAAAATAAGTATCATGAAAAAACCTATTTTTTTTCCCACTGTCCTTCTACTACTCCCATAACAAACTTAGCCATGGTTGGTAAAATTTTACATATTTGTATCCTTGAAATGAAGGCTTCTTTTAAATTCCAAAGAAGTCACGGAGGCCTGTGCATTTGAATTGTATATGCTAGTGAGGAAAAGATTTAGACATTTCAAGAGCAGGGTTGGCCAGGTGCGGTGGCTCACACCTGTAATCCCAGCACTTTGGGAGGCCGAGGAGGGCGGATCACGAGGTCAGGAGATCGAGACCATCCTGGCTAACATGGTGAAACCCCATCTCTACTAAAAAAAAAAAAAAAAAAAAAAAAAAAAAAAAATGGGCTGGGCGTGGTGGTGGGCACCTGTAGTCCCAGCTACTCAGGAGGCTGAGGCAGGAGAATGGCGTGAACCTGGGAGGCAGAGCTTGCAGTGAGCCAAGATCGCTCCACTGCACTCCAGCCTGGGCGACAGAGGAGACTCTGTCTCAAAAAAAAAAAAAAAAAAAAAAAAAAGAGCAGGGTCATAATCACACAGCAGTGCCTTATATAGTTGCCATAAGACTTCAGTGGAGTACAACATAATTTTACAGCTACATATCAGGGCATATTCTATATGGTGTATTTGTGTTAGAATAACACATTAAATGTCTTTAAACATAAAAATAAGAATGTTTGCATGTTTCAGTTTTCAAGAACCAAATGAGTAATTAGCTATAGATTCCACTGGCCTTAAACATACAATTAAGTGTATACATGATATAGTGCACACACAAAAGCCACCTTTAATTATTGAAATAACCTGTATTCTTTTTGGAAATCATTTAAGTTTGGTATTGAAGTACTATATTTTTTTGTGCATCAATGTATTTTTCTATTTACAAGCCTATGTAAAAGTGAAGTGTATCTTCAGTGAACCATGTGCCAATTAAGCTGTAATAAAAAAGTGGTCTAGTCTGTCAAATTTGTGTGTGAATGTAACTGTATTTATTATCACAAAGTTTCATACCAGAGGTTGTAATGCCAAAGGAAATGAAATTCAGGGATACACGTTCCATTAGGTGCTCACTGAGGGGCCAGCCAAGACAACATATTCTGGAAAAGTAATTAAAAATGTTATCAGGTTGGGCGCAGTGGCTCATGCCTGTAATCCCAGCACTTTGGGAGGCCGAGGCAGGCAGATCAGCTGAGGTCGAGGGTTTGAGACCAGCCTGACAAACATGGAGAAACCCCATCTCTACTAAAAATACAAAATTAGCTGGGCGTGGTGGCGCATGACTGTAATCCCAGCTACTTGGGAGGCTGAGGCAGGAGAATCGCTTGAACCCAGGAGGCGGAGGTTGCACTCCAGCCTGGGCAACAAGAGCAAAACTCTGTCTCAAGAAAAAAAAAAAAAGTTATCAAACATGTATTGAGCACCTATATTTGGGAAGTGTTGTAGTAGACAATCTCAGATAAACAAAACAAGGATGATTAAGGCCTGAACTAAGATCAGGCAGGGCTGAGAGATGATGCAAGAGACGCTGGGGAGGGTACAGTCATGGGCTGGATGAGGAGGGTATATGTGGAGAGATGGCTTCTCTGACCGTCTGACCTTATTTCTTACCACTGTCCACCTCACTCTTCTCAGGCACACTGGCCTCCTTGGAGCAGTCATGCATGTTCCTGCCTCAGATCTCTTGCATTTGCAGTTCCCTCTGTCTGGAATGCTAGTGTTCCATGTATACCTCTCCTATCCTTTAAGACTGTTCAAATGCCACTTTGTCCAATGAACTTTACTGACCACCTTATATAAAAGAGCAGTCACTCCCATTCATGGCCCCAACCAGATTGTCACTCCTTGACCTGTTGTTCTGCTTTGCGTTTCTTCATATCACTCAATGTAAATATTTCACCGCTTGATGTATTTACAATTATTCTTAGCCAAGAGACTGACAAGTGATTCACTTGACATATTTATATATTTGTCTACATCCACTAAGATACAAGCTCCACAAACAAGGACAGGGATTTAGGTAGTTTTCTTCAAAACTGTTACTGTCACTCAGAAAAAGGCCTGGTACACAATAGGTACTCAAATGTTTGTTAATTGACTGAGTAAAGGACTTAAAGAGGCAGCAGGGTCAAGAGAAAAGAGTTTTCAAAAGGGGCCACTGTTAATGTTAAAAGACAGAAGAATGCAATTTGAAAATAAAAACAGCGTTAAAAATGTTTAAAAAGGTTCACATATAGTAAGTCCATACTAATTCATTGTAAGAAATCAAGAAATCTAGGCCAGGTGTGGTGGCTCACGCTTGTAATCCCAGCACTTTGGGAGCTGAAGTGGGCAGATCACCTGAGATCAGGAGTTGGAGACCAGCCTGGCCAACATGGTAAAACCCAGTCTCTACTGAAAATGCAAAATTAGCTGGGCGTGGTGGCTCATTCCTGTAATCCCAGCTACTGGGGAGGCTGAGGCGGGAGAATCGCTTGAACCCGGGAGGCAGAGGTTGCAGTGAGCCGAGATCATGCCACTGAACTCCAGCCTGGGTGACGAAGCAAGACTTCATCTCAAAAAAAAAAAAAAAAAATTAAGAAATCTGAGAGATAATTTCTGATCTTTTGAAGTTGATGTCAAGATGGCTAACAATCTAAGACATGTTTCACTTGGTATTTTTATAAATTGGAAATCTCTATGGTGGTATTATTTCCAGCTCTTCTGTTATGGGTAATATAGGTATTTATAAAACTAATAAGCTCTTCTGTTATAAGATACTTAGATAATGCTGGATAAAGTATGAACATATTTTTTAAAAATGTACCGATGATTTCTCAAAAAAATATGGGCAATGCCCTAAGACCACCTCCTTCCCCTTAAAAACAGACAACAGATGGAACTTAAAACAACGTGATGGTGATTGTGGTTTGCTTTTGGTTGGTTTTGCCAGTATCGGTAATCAGGATGCTTTGTTATAATGGCTACAAAGACTTAGTAAAGAAAACCTTGGGCCTGTTGAGAATAGGGTGATGAAACTGCAGCCCTCTGTCCCCAAACACACAGAAATCCAGGACCTGCTCTGTGGTTTTTTCTTTTTTCTTATTCTTCTTTTTGAGATGGAGTCTCGCTCTGTCGCCCAGGCTGGAGTGCAGTGGTGCAATCTTGGCTCACTGCAACCTCTGCCTCCCGGGTTCAAGCAATTCTCTGCCTCAGCCTCCCGAGTAGCTGGGATTACAGGCACCCACCACCACACTCAGCTAATTTTTGTATTTCTCATAGAGATGGGGTTTCACCATCTTGTCCAGGCTGCTCTTGAACTCCTGACCTTGTGATCCACCCACCTTGGCCTCCCAAAGTGCTGGGATTACAGGCATGAGCCACCGTGCCCGGCCAACCTAGTCTATGTCTTTAATCTCCTGTGAAAATTTACAACCACAAGTCGACTTGAACACAGGTTTAAGGTTAAAGTGTATAATACCTAATTTTTCTGGGTATGTTCAATCAAGAAATTAACAAAAATTAACATTTTAAAGAAGGGATTTGTTCTGGATTACTTGGTGGAAGCAAAGCAAAAATGTTTGCAGATGGAACATCTCTGCACAGGCCAAAAAACACCCTACTATGGATGAGATTACAATGAAAAATTACAATCTATTTCTTCTTCATTCTTACCTCCAGTCATTAGCAAGGGCCAGCAGAACAAACAGCCAGCAGGATTTGACATTTAAGAACTTCAAATAATATACTTATCAGAAGCAGACCATAAAGTCAAAGTGTTTAAGATAATCACAAACATGAAAGGAACTAAAAAATCCAGAAAAGAAGACAATATTAAAGATACCAGACTGGTTTGAATTAAAAAAAAAAAACCAAAAACTTCCAACAATGAAAAATACAGCCATTGATATTCAAAACTTAATGGTTAGAGGTTAAATGACAGGTTTGACAGAGTTGAAGAGGAAATTCTAGAAGGCAGGTCAGAGGAAATTACCCATAATTCAGCAGACAGAGATAAGGAGAAAGTCCTGGAGGGGTTAAAAGACACAGAGGGAAGAAAAAAAGCTCCAACTTATATCTAGTATGAATTCTATGAGGAGAAATTAGAGAAACTGAAGGAAGAGGCACTATATGAAAAGATAATAGCTGAGAATTTTCCAGTAATGATAAAAGACACATACCCTTAGATTTAGGAATCGTAAACCCTAAGAAGGATAAATGGAATCATATTTCCAAGATTTCAGTTCAATCTTGTATTCCGTTAAAATAGGTGGAAAGAAAAAAACAATTTCTAAGGCTGGCTATACACACACTCATTCTAAAGTGAAGCACTGAATATGTTCATGGACTGAAGGGAGCAAAGTCTCAGATGAAGCCTTAAGGTATGAAATTAAGAACGCAGATAAATGATGTGGCCTCTGACATCAAAGGTAAGAGGGTAAACCTGGGTGTTCATGTATATGGGAAGGGTATAAAATTTCTTGGTGAAGTAGTAGGAACAAACAGAGTTGGGAAGGAACTGTGTAAAGTTTGCAAAGATTGGTGAGGCTCTTCCATAATTGTTGAGGAGGATAGGAGAGAAAGAATAAAGAAAAGTAAAATAATTTTCAGTCTCTTGGTTGACAATAAAGTATTAGGCAGATGTTTATTATGAAAATTTCTGGTATGTGCCTTTGTTATTTAACATTACTCTGGAATTACTGGTTGAATGACTAGACAAGAAAAAGTATCCAATAAAAGGAAAAATGTGTGTATTTGAAGATTATAACTATACAAACTGATTCTAGAGTTAAAATGAAAAGATAAATGTTGAAGAATAGCCAGATAAAAAATGAATAAGAAGGACAAGGAAGGAAGGGTGATATGGTTTGGCTGTATCCCCACCCAAATCTCATCTTGAATTATAGCTCCCATAATTCCTATGTGTTGTGGGAGGGACTTGGTGGGAGATAATTGAATCATGGGGCCAGTTTCCCTTACACTGTTCTCATGATAGTGCATAAGTCTCACGAGATCTGATTATTTTAAAGGGGTTTCGCCTTTCATTTGGTTTTCATTCTCTTTGCCTGCTGCCATCCATGTAAGACGTGACTTGCTCCTCCTCGGCTTCTGCTGTGATTGTGAGGTGTCCCCAGCCATATGGAACTGTGAGTCCATTAAACCTCTTTCCTGTATAAATTGCCCAGTCTAGGGTATGTCTTTATCAGCAGCATGAAAACTAATAGAAAGGGAGAGGAGGTAAACCCAGTTATTCGAAAAATGACAATAATTTAAATATTTGGGCAGTGGCACATTAACAAATAAAACGATGGAACTGAGTCCAGAAATGGAGCCATAGATGTGACATTATGAGTGAGTGGGGGAAAAGATGCTTTATCAACATACAGCACTGAGGGAAAGACACTGCAGTCTTATGTCATTTATAGTTAAATTCCAGACGAGTTGAAAATTCAAATGCAAAAAAATGAAACTACAAAACATAAGAGAAAACATTTTGAAAAACAATTTTGGAGTGAGAAGTGCAGTTTAAAGGAAAGTACCAAATCCAAAATCATAAAAAAATTGGATAAATCTGAATATATAAACAACATATTTCTGCATGGAAAAATACCATGAGCAAAGCTTAAAACATTGATAGGGAAATAATTTCTAAATGCATGTCAGCAAAGGACTAACCTTAACGTGTAAAGTGCTGTTGAAAATCAACGAAAGAATAGAAAACTGCGTAGGACCTGAACAGGCAATTCACAGAAAAAAGTTGAAAAACATTGTGAAAGATTCTTAACATCATTTGTAATTAAATTCAAGTTGAAATAATAATAAGATAAATTTTCATCTCAGGTTGGCAAAGATCACTTTTCACAGCGGGGTAGTGAAACAGACATCTTATTTGTTGATGCTGAGTGTTAATTGGTAAAAACTTTTGGAAGGCAATTTAGTATTATCTGCCAAATTTTAAAACTATGTATCTATATCCAGCTCCTCTGATCCAGCAGTTCTACATAAATCCTCTCTTGAAAAAGCGTACCAATAAAGATACTTATTATATCAAAAGATAAGAATGCCCATCGATTAGTGACCAATTAAAATACTTTCATACAATGGCATATATATATGAAAAAGAATGTTAAATACCCTTTTACAGTAAAATATGGATCAAATGCCTATTATGTGCCAGGGACTGTTCTAGATACTGGGATGTAGTTGTAAACCAAGCAAACTGAAATCCCTGCCCCTCATGGAGCTCACATTCCAGTGAAGGGATACAAGGTAACAGCAAGATGCAGAAAAGAGTAAATAGCATATTAACTAGTATTATAAAGAAGAGGACGTAGAGACAGGCAAACACACAAATATACATGTTTGCCTATGCACAGAAAAGCTCTGGCAGGTAGTAAATGGAACTGTTTTGCCCCTGGGGAGGAAGACCGCAGGTCTGGGGAGGGAGTCGTAGTTTCCGGCGAAAATATTTGTTTACTACATATGTATATTAATTAAAATGGGGGGAGGCGGATAACACGATTTTATATTTAAAAAAATTGCTGGTAAAGTCCTTGGAGCATCAGCAACTCAACCGTTTTCATTGCAATGTTCGAAGCAACGCTGGATTGCAGGGTCTTCGCCGCTTACACCCTGCAAATCACTGTGGGACGAGAATCGAGGGCTGGTCGAGGGCAGGCAGTAGACAAATGAGTTAAGAAAGTGCTCTCGAGAGCACTCCGAGGCAAAGCACAAACCAAAGATACATAATACGTGCATAAATGCCGACACACAGAGAAAAAACTAGGCGCTGTGAGAGCAAGTTCACAAGGTGGGGCAGAACCACATTTCCCCAAAGTAACAGCGAACAGGTCTAGTCTGCAGCTCTGCGCCTGCGTCAAACGGCAGCGCTTTTGACCACACCACCGCCGGAGGCACCGTCGTGTTCGCATCTGGTCTAACAGACCCGCGAGAACGAACGACGCTTGTCTTTTTCCGGTCGGGGAAGGGGGAAGAAGGTAACTTCCGGTGACGGGGTTGCATCACTTCCTCTCAAGCTTGGCGTTCGCTTGGTGGGGTCACACGCGGGTTCAACATGCGTATCGAAAAGTGTTATTTCTGTTCGGGGCCCATCTATCCTGGACACGGCATGATGTTCGTTCGCAACGATTGCAAGGTGAGGCGGTCGACACCAGTTCTTGCTTCAGCCTAGCTCCCGCGGTTCCTGGGCGCGGCGGCTCGGTGCTGGGTGCTTCTGCGTCTGCCGTGTTTGGCCCGGGTTCCTCCCGTTGTTCCCCTGGGAGGGTGGCTTAACTGGGCCTCCGTTCTCAACGTTCCGCTTCGGGAGTTTCTCCTTGCCCGTCTTCCGAGCGGCGCTGGCCACCAGGCCACCCTTGGGTGGCGTTGGCAGCGAGGAACTTCAGGAGCGATCCTAGCTAGCGCCTACCAGGAATCTTGGATGTCTGTGAGGGCTGTTTGGCCACTCATGTACGTGGGCCAAATTCTTGAATCCAGTAAACTTTGTTGAGTGTATACCCTGTCAGGCATTACACTAAGGTGCATACTAAAGTGTAGAGGTTGATGGAAGTGTTCCGTATTGCTTAATGGTAGAGTTATGTATTCAGTTACTGCAGGTGAGTTGGGGAGGGTCCTGTACGGAAAGACTCAGCATGGAGGTGATATTTATCTTGGATCCTGAATTTTGCGGAAGAAAGCGGAGGGGGCCTTCTAAGTGGAAGGAAAGTGAACATTTTGAGAAAAGGCAGAGAACGGAGCAAATACATTTGTTTGAGGAAGTGACTGGATTGCAAATGATGATAGAGCCTTGGGCGTAGGGCTACAAGTATAATAAGTCTGTAAACGTAAATAATAAATATGAGTCCTAGTTGTGAAAGACGTTTTGAATGGTACATGAATTTGTCCTGTCATTACAGAATGAATCCCGTTCCTCTCTTTCTCAGAGAAACACATTGTTTCTCAGAATTTGATCTCTTACGTTTGCTTCTGAATTACTGGGCGTTTACAGATTCCTGGTTTTCACCAGATCTATTGAGTTGGAATCTTTGGGGGAGGGGAAGAGGGTCTAAGAATCTGTATATTGAGGTGAATTTGACATGCCAAATAATTACAAGTCTGACTTCTTCACCTTATATCTCTGTAACAGATCAAAGATACTGACCTCATTAATTAGATCCAAGGGATTCAGCTGAAAGTGAGGGACCAAAGCCATGTTTGATAACGTAAAAGAACCTAGAAGATTTTGAATACTTGCTCTCAGGAACATGATAAGAAGTTTATAAAAATGAACCAAAAGATTGCCAGGTTGGGGTCTAATTCAGAGTAGGCAGTATGGTTTTATACATGATCTCGTTACGATTTTGTGATTTTCGTCCAGGATGCTTGTCGGCTGGATATTGGAATTAGAACAACGGGTCGTGAGAACTGTCAAGACCTGGGTATTGATTTGCTAGACACAGTGGAAGTTAAGTTGATGAAGAATAAGGACAGTGTTGAGTTGGTTGGGAGTCACCAGTGGACCCAGAAGAGAGTTGTTGGAGGAAACAAAAGATAGAGGGCCTGAAGCACTAACAAAGAACAAGTATCTCATCTTTTTTTATGCTTTCCAAACCTAAATCTCCTGAGCTCCAAATCTGAATTTTCCATTGGATGTACCTAACAGTAGGTACAATGGGCCTACTGAAAGAGAATTCCTTAGTACCTCAGATCTTTTTGCTCTGTGAATTAATACCACTCTTAAGTGCCCGGATAGTTTTGCTAGAAACATGAGAGTCATCTGAATCTTTTCATCTTTTGTATCTAGTTATCAAGTCTTACCTATCCTGCCTCTGCAAAGACAGTGGTGTCTTTGCCTTCTTTCTACTTTCCTGTCCTAGTTCAGATTAGGCTCTTACCACTTTTATAGCCTCTTATCTAGCTTTTTTTTTTTTTGAGACAGGGTCTCACTGTCTGTTGCCCAGGCTGGAGTGCAGTGGTGTGATCATGGCTCTCTGCAGCCTTAGTCTCCTGGACTTAAGCAGTCCTCCCTCCTCAGCATGCTGAGTAGCTGGGACTACAGGTGTGCACCACCATGCCCAACATCAAAAAAATTTTTTGTAGAGACGGGGAGATTAACATTGTGTGTGTGTGTGTGTGTGTGTGTGTGTGTGTGTGTAGAGACAGGGGCTTGCTATGTTTCCCAGGCTTTAACTAGTCTTTCTGCCTTTATTCTCTTAGTTTCTGAGACTGTGATTAATAGAAACTTCACCTTTTACTCTTCTTAGGCATAAATGTGTTAAGGGTAGAATTAATGCTAATTCTCTATATTTGCACATACTTTGCAAACGGAAAATACATCCTTAATGAGGGCTTAATGTTGAATTAGTGGAATAAGAAAGGTTTGAAGAACTTTGAGTCCAAGGTATGGGGGATCGTTTGTTAGCATGTTAGCATTTAGGGGACTAAATTAAAAGGGAAACTTGAAACCATAAAGCTTTGCCTGACACATAAGCTATCCACCTCTTACCCCACCATAGATTTAACCACTTCCTCATATGTGTTTACATATTACATTATACATGATTATAACTTTATCCCATTGTTTATATCCTAGTCAGATCTTGATCTTTCTTGATTGCAAAGTGAGATTATCACATTGCTAGACTAAGCTTCTCAAGGTAGAGTACCAAATTTTAATTGTTCTTGTATCCTTAGCACTAGTACGACATCAGGCCCATAGATGCTCTTTATTTACTGATTGAATCCCTTTTGCACCTCCGCTGGTTCCAGGTCTCTGTAGATCCTTCATTGTGCCTTTCAGGTAATACCTATTAGTTAAGGAACCAGGTAGATTCCTCATTGGGTCTATTTGGAACTGAGAGGAGCCAAAACAAGTTTAGTCCTCCCATTAGATAAATAGTAGAAAAAGGAATTTGCCTAAGGGTTATCTAGTAGATATTAAATGTGGGAGGCTTTTGCTTACAAAAGTAGTAGTATTTTGGGCTGAAAATTCTCAAAATATAATTCATTTCACAATGATTTTCATATATTCATTTTTTATTTATGATTTCATAGTAGGCTACTCCAGGAGACTAGTAGTTCTTTTATTTTCTAGTCTATTTGAAATTAACTCAAGGATATAGACATGCTTTCACTGTAGTCTCTTAGGAGAAGGCTGTGTAGGAGGTAAGGGCCTGGATCAGATTAAACTAATAGCAACAGTTTCTAAGAAAACTGTCCTACTGTATGTAGTGACCTGCTTGAAGTTCCCCTTAGGGCAACATATATAAAAGGTGAAAAGTATTATGATTTGTGATACATACACAGGCTTATTTAGTTTGAAGTGTTTGTACTGTTTATTTTGACCTATTATCTGTCATACCTTTTAGGTATGATAATTCAACTTAATTTTCTTTACCAAGATCCACAAACCCCAAATAATTACTTTTTCTCTTCCCATTTCCTCCAGGGCATACACAAATTGCAGTGTGTTCTAAGGCATTACAAAGTAACAAAATAATACTGTTAGATTTATAAAACGAGTCCTAATAAGCCATTTCAGGAACATGTTGAAGCATCATCAGTTATAAGTTAGCACTATTAAAGGATTAAATCTTGTAGGATGAAGGTGGAGAGTTAAAGCAGTAAAGAATCTTGCTAGCGGATCGGTGAATAAGTCGAAAACGAATCTGTTATATCACCATTTTTAGTTGCTTTTGAAATTATTTTGTGCTTTCAACAAGGAAGATGGAAAGACCCAAAGGAGATTTCAGAATGGTTGTTTGAAACTTTTATCTCCATTGAGGTATAGAGACAGTGAATTTTGAAAATTATCCTGAATTAAGAAAGGACTTAAATAAATGACTTTACTTAAAACTGTTCCCTTTATTTGAAATAATTTTACTGTTCTATATAAATGATTAGTAATTTAAAATAATATTTTCAGAGCCCTTAGCCTTTGGTTGGGATGATGTTTGATAGTCAAAAAATAGTTGTTTCCATTTAATCTGATATATCTTACACATTTCTAAATGGCAGTTTAAGTAGAAGGGAAAGTATTTTTTGTCTAGCAGGGGTAACGTCTTATGATAGAAAAGTTTTTAATGTTGACTTCTTAATATTTTAACTTTTCTTTTAGGTGTTCAGATTTTGCAAATCTAAATGTCATAAAAACTTTAAAAAGAAGCGCAATCCTCGCAAAGTTAGGTGGACCAAAGCATTCCGGAAAGCAGCTGGTAAAGAGCTTACAGTGGTGAGTATGGTTAGCTATCAATATAGTTTTTACACGTTTCACAGTTTTAGTATTTGAAGGGTGTATGTCATCTAATCAATCATAACAAGGCCTCCTATAACATGATTAATAAGTGCCTTATTTGTATTTGGCTGTGGAAATAATCTCATTCTTACATGATCCTTAAAACTGTAGTTCTGTGGAGCTACTATTTTTAGCTCTTGCAGACAAAGAGGAAAATCACTTAAATGGCTTGGGATGAAGTTGGGAATTGCTACTGAAAGATTTTGAGTTGAAGTTAAGAGAGAAATGATTTCTGAACAGCAGTCAAGGCTCAGGTGAAGTTTATAATAGACTCATTTATCAGTTTCTGGATTTCCTTAGCAGGACTTTGTATCTGAGAGCAGAGAAATTAGTAGTGTTGGTGTGAGGAGAACTAGAGAGAAGTCAGGGGGAAAGAGGATTTAATGGAGTGAGCCTCCATCATTATATTGTTATATTGAATTGATAAAAGGATATTTTGAAGCTGTCCATGTTCAGTCCCTGCAAAGGAAGGAGATGAAAATGCAGTACAGGCTACCTTTGAGGGAGGAAGATCTTTTAAACTGTCCTCTCCTTCCATTGCTTCCTTTACCCACCAAACCTATGACCCCTTTCCCACCTTTTTATTGCTAAAGGGCAGTATCTACAAGCATTTTCCATGAAGCCCTTTCCTGGCCTCCTTAATACCAGAGCTTTGCAATGAATGTAAAGACTATTGTTTGACCAGATGCAAGGCCAAATCATAATTACTGTCACAAAAATAATTTTCATTCTGGACGAGAAGAAGCATAGCAGCCCAAATGCAAGTGGCAGCTGCCTGAGGAAACACTGCCAGTCACAGTCATTTACTGATTACCATTTACCTTGTGGCTGAGGTTATTATGATCCAAATAAAGGTGTGTATATATAAAAGAAATAGTAGCTAAATCCAGAGGTAGTGCTGTTTTATATGCCTGTCAGATAGATTTGAAAACCAAGAAATACCTATAGCTTTTCCAAAATTGTTTTGTGTGTTTTAAGATTAAAAGGATCATTAACTGTAAAAATACCAGCCACTAGCAATGGTAACCATGTTTGGAGGGGATCTGAAGAAATGGAGGGCCTGACTTTTATTCTGCAGAGTAGCACCTCATTTATTTGAAGATATATATAGTTTTCATACCTTTTTGCTATAACATAGATATTTAGGTTGAACCATATGAAATTTTCTCTTTTTTTTCTGTCTCCTACGGGAAGGACATGGAATTCTTGATGTTGACTTTTTTTGATCTGTAAAAAATGGCAGTTTCATATGGTTCAACATAATTCAAAGTTTTCTGGCTTTGAATCTTATCTGGGAATGGGACATTGGGAACGTTTTTCAGTTTGTAATCCTGATAATTGTTATATGCCCTTCTGATGGATGGGGGTGTTACTGTCTCCTTTCTCTTTGAGAATCACTAGTATATGGAGAGATGTTTTCAATAGGGAGGTGTGTAAAGGAGAAAAAGTTTGAAAACCTGTATTCTCTGAGATACCCTGAGGGGTGAATCTAGATGTATGTTCATTCAGAACACTTATGAAAAGGAAGACGTTTTAAGAAATGTTTCCTTTCTACCTTTCTTAAAACCTTATTTTTATCTCCTCTGTTCCCTCTTACAGGATAATTCATTTGAATTTGAAAAACGTAGAAATGAACCTGTCAAATACCAGCGAGAGCTATGGAATAAAACTAGTAAGTCACTAAGAAATACCAGTAATTTTGAGGAGAGACTGGTTTGGGATAATACTATAACTTTAAGTGTCAGTTTGTTATTTAAATATTGAATTTTCCATTTATCATTCCTTGGCTTTTATTATTTTATCCTCATTTTAATGGTTCTGTTGTAGTCATGTCTTTCATCATTTTTTTTTTTTACAATTGGCTGGTGTGTTCATTTTAAAATAATGTAATTATTAACTTTGATACTACTTGAAGTGCCCACACAGAGATGTAAAAACATAAAAATGGCTGGAAAAAATAGAGACGGAAAATACTGTTTTAGGGTGAGTATGGGACAGTTAAAATACACACAGAACCTAACACACTTTACATGTTTAGACCATATAGTTTAGCATATAAACTTGCATTCTGTATACCTTATAAAATTCAGTGCTTCTTTAAAATTAAAAAGTGTAGTGCTTAAGGTCATCATTACAAATGTTCTGAGAGAATTTCTAAGTGTTTCACTTAGGTAAAAAATGAAGTTATAATCTTCTGAAATTAAAAGCAATAATATCTAGTTCTTGTTTTTTTGTTTTGTTTTGTTTTGTTTTGTTTTTTTTCCCTGAAATAGGCAGAGAGTTTAATGAAAAAGTCTCATATGTAGAAAAAGTTAATCCCTTGAGCTAGCTTGTAGATTCTACCACATTTGTGTATGTTTGGGACCCTTGGTCCTGCCTTTTTTTTTTTTTTTTTTTTTTGAGTTGGAAAGTCTTGCTCTGTCCCACCGGCTGGAGTGCAGTGGCACGATCTCGGCTCACTGCAATCACTGCCTCCCAGGTTCAAGCAATTCTCCTGCCTCAGCCTCCCAGGTAGCTGGGATTACAGGCACATGCCACTACACCTGGCTAATTTTTGTATTTTTAGTAGGGACGGGGTTTCCGCATGTTGACCAGGGTGGCCTGGAACTCCTGACCTCAAGTGATCCTCCCACCTTGGCCTCCCAAAGTGCTGGGATTACAGGTGTGAGCCACCATGCCTGGCACCGGCCCTGCCTTCTTTTCTTCCCATGGCTACCTTTATGCAGCCTGTAGCTATTTCTAGTATTGGGTGTGGGGGTGATGTGGTTTGTTAACCAGAGTCTGTAAGGCTTAGAATTCCACAGACTTTATTACTCTGCTAATGGATCATAGGCAGGGCATCCCTTTCTGTTCTCCAGTCAGTCACGAGACTTCAGGGGAAGAACTGAAAATTTGTGGACCTTTGTGGTAGTATTTATACCTTCTAAACCAGGGGCATCCAATCTTTGGCTTCCCTGGGCCACATTGGAAGAAGAATTGTCTTGGGGCACACAGAAAATACACTAACACTAATGATAGCTGATGAGCTAAGGGAAAAAAAAATTGCAAAAAAATCTCTTTATGTTTTAAGAAAGTTTACGAATTTATATTGGGCCGTGGGTTGGTCAAGCTTGTTCTAAAGCTTTGTTTACCTTGGAGCATGTGGAGAAACTGGAGTTTAGATTTGGAATTGCCTTTTCTGTACTTAGCCCTAATTATTGTACCCTTTGGGTCTCCCCCAACCCCTTTTTAAAAAATAAGGTCTTTTCCCTCTGCTTTATAATTAGAGGAGGAGTTAATTTCTGAAAAGCAGTTGATTTTTATTGGGTTTATTTGGTAAGGAAATAACACTTATTCAAACTCAAGGATTTCTAAAGAGATTAACTTATAGGATTCTTAAATTGATTTCAAAAGGCACCCTTATCAAGGACATTATTGGAAAATCCTGAAGCATTTCTTTTTTTTTTTTGAAATGGGAGTCTTGCTCCGTCACCCGGGCTGGAGTGCAGTGGTGGGATCTCGGCTCACTGCAATCTCCGCCTCCCGGGTTCAAGCAATTTTCCTGCCTCAGCCTCCCGAGTAGCTGGGACTACAGGCACACGCCGCCACGCCCGGCTAATTTTTTTGTATTTTAGTAGAGACGGGGTTTCACCATGTTGCCCAGGCTGGTGGTGAACGTCTGAGCTCAGGCAATCCGCCTGCCTCGGCCTCCCAAAGTGCTGGGATTACAGGCGTGAGCCTCCGCACTTGGCCAGTCCCGAGGCATTTCTGGACTTCATTCAGTTTTATTTCATTTTGACCTTTGTTGTTGTTGTTATTACTTGAAGACAGCAGCTCCAGATCATTTTTACATATTTTGTAACTACTTTTACTTAGTGGGTATTTAGGTTGTTGTTGAAAAGAGTTGCATATCCAATTTTAGCGATACGTGAATAATCAGTTCCATGGTCCTCCATGCTGGTGTCATGTTATTTACATTGCTCGAGAGAAATACTGCTGTGTTCTATATGACTTCACATACTGTAATGGTAATGTTCTCTACAGTTCTTAATTTATTTTAATTCAGTGCACATTTATTAAGCACTGCCTGTGGCATACAAAGATGAACAGGTCACACACAGTCTCTGCCCTCTAGGTGCACTTACTGAGTACTCCTATTTTATTGTTTCTGTTAGGTTTTATTACAGAGTCTCATTCTCTTGCCCCCTACATTTATACATCTGTAAATTCTGTAAGAAGCAGTGCTCTATTGATTTTTTTTTTTTTTGCTGCGCTGATTCTGCTTTCCTTTTTACTGGGATCCTAAAAATAGATTTTTCTAAGAAGATCTGCTAAGTGTACAGTATGAGTGCTAGGTATATAGTATGAGAGTCTTTGGAACTTAAGATTGTTTCATGGTGTTTTATACAATTAAGAAAAGTTGTTTTCAGTAGTGTTCCAGAACAATATATTATTCTTCTAAGAGATTCATTGATTCTCCACACCCCTCATATTTCAGTATCATTTGGTCTGTAAACTAATCTATTGACAAGAGTTGTATATTCATTGCTTACATTATCAAATTGTGTGAGGATATGGATTAAACAACCTTTGTTAAGGTACTGATGTCTGTAGAAACAGTAGTATGTTAGAATTTCAAAAATACCAGGAAAAATAGTTTGCACTTTGTCCCTCATGGCTGGCTGTGTTGCAGGTGAATTTTTAATATCTGTCAGATTTTTTTTTATTTTTTATTTTAACTTTTTACATATTTTTGTTGAACTTTTTTTTAATCTTAATAGCTTTTGGGGTACAAGTGGTTTTCTTGGTTACGTGGATTAATTGTAGATTGTCAGAATCTGAGATTTTAGTGCATCCATCACCTGAGTAGTGTACATTGTACCCAATCTATAGTTTTTACCCCTTACCCCACCCCACTCCCCCTTCTGAGTCCCCATAGTCCATTATACCACTCTGTATGCCTTTGCGTGCCCATAGATTAGCCCCTACTTACAAGTGAGAACATACAGTGTTAGCTTTTCTATTCCTGGGTTACTTCATTTAGAATAGTGGCCTGCAGTTCCATCCAAGTTGCTGTAAAAGACATTATTTCATTCCTTTTTTTGGGTGAGTACTATTCCATCATGTATAAATACCACATTTTCTTTACCCACTTGTTGGTCGATGGGCACTTAGGTTGGTTCCATATCTTTGGCAGTTGTGAATTGTACAGTTAGATGCTTCTTAGGTTCAAAATATTTCAATATTCTGGAATATTTGGAAATACAGCATATTATTCTTTGGAAGGGATTTTCCTGCCACTTGTGTTTATTTCCCTTCTAAATAAGTTTAAAGTGTGGAAATGCTTTTGAGTACTAGAACTTGTCCTTATTTTTGCTGAAAGACAAAGAAAAAAAGTTATATATCCAGCATATTATTAATTCTGAGCTGCAGCATATGCAGATTTATAGTTGACATTTTCTTAGAGTTATTTATACAAACATTGCTTTAATACTAGAGGTCTCAAAGATTGTCCTGGTGGTTTTTGTTAAAATGTAGATTCAGATATAGTAGGTTTGTGTGGGGCCTGAAATCCTTCATTTCTAACAAGCTCCCAAATGATGCCACTGTTACTGGTCCCAGGCTACATTTTAAAAGGTTTTATTTTGACCTAATTTCAGATTACAGAAAAGTTGCAGGAGTAGAGTTCTCTGATATCCTTCATCCAGACTCCCTGAATGTTAACATTTTGTTAAATTAATTTTTTCTCTTTATCTCTCTTCTTTCTCCCTTTCTCCCTTTAGTGTATATTTTTCTGAACTGTTTAAGCATGCAAAATACTTCTTGATCCCTAGTTAATATGTATTTCCAGAAATAAGAGCATTCTCTCACATAACCACACTGCAATTATTAAAATCAAGAAATTAACATTGATAGACTATTATTACCTAATCTTAGTCCTATTCGTATTTCTCCAATTGTCCCAGTAATATCCTTTATAGCAAAATTTGTAAGAATAGTACATGTCATGTCTCTTTAATCTCTTGTAATCTGGAACATTTCCTGAGTTTGTCCTTATATTTCATGATATTGACAGTTTAGAACAATATGGGCCAGGCATTTGGTATAAAATTTCTTAACTGGATTGTTTGGTGTTTCCTTCAGATTAGGTTTGGATAATGCACATTTGGCAAGAGCACCAGAGATTTGATGCTGAGTTTTTTCAGTGTGTTTTGTCAGGAGACACAAGCTGTCCATTAGTTCCATTACTAGCAGTGTTAACTTTGATCATTAGGTTAAGGTGGTGTCTGCCAGGTTTTTCCACTGAAGAGTTACTGTTTTACTCTTTTTAATTAATAAGTATACTTTTGGGAGATACTTTAAGACTATATAAATATCTTATTATTCTTTAGATCTACAGACTACACTTTAAAGAGCTAGACTAGATCAGAAGTGTCTGAGCTACTGAGCCAGTCTAAATTGCGTTGTGCTGTAAATGTGAAATGAATGCTGGATTTTGAAGACTTAATATGAAAACAGGGATAAAATGTTTCACTAGTAATTTTATATAGATTGCATGTTGAGTGACAGTATTTTGGAAATTTGGGTTAAATAAAATGTATCATTAAATTTCCTCCTGTTCCTTTTTACTTTAAAAAATACGGCTACTAGAAAATTTAAAATTTCATATGTGGTTTTTCTTTCATTGGATAGTACTGATAGAAATTTTAGAGCATAGTTGGACTCAGCCCCCTTTTAGCCAACACTCCTGTAGGCATTTTCTAAAACAGTTGGATTTTTGTGGTCGAGAACTTAGTAGTATTGATTGTTTGGTTCATTCTGCTAATATCATGTGCTGACCATATCCCCGGCACTTTTAAGTGTTCATAACCAGAAAGATGCTGTCTTTATTCATGGAAATTACAAGTTAAGAATGGGATTAGTTGTCAGTAGTCCAAGTTCTCTTTATAGTAAAATTTGAAAAGCATTGGATTGGTTTAAAGTGGAAGGAAAATTTAACAGCAGTAGAGACTTTTGTCAGATAAAAATTAGAGAAATGATACTTGTGAAAGAGAATGTTGAGAGTCATGATGGCCATGAGTATATACCTTCTTCAGCTTTTTGAGTAGGGATTGTTTTTGTAATGATTTTTTTCATGTAAATTCATTTCTAAATCAGAATAATGAAGTGTTTGTTAATGCAGTTGTTGATCATACCGCTTGAATGTGCATACATTTGCTAACTCATGAATTTTTTTGTAGTTGATGCAATGAAGAGAGTTGAAGAAATCAAACAGAAGCGCCAAGCTAAATTTATAATGAACAGGTATGAATATTTGTATGGAGTAACTTTTGGAAAATAATTACTAGTAGATATTTAGAGGCATCAGTATTTTTTAAAAAAAATTTTTATTTTGACATAACTTCAGACTTACCAAAAACTTCAAGGAATAATATGAAGAACTCTTGTATATTCTGCTAGCATTTTACATTTACTTTATCCTTGTCTCAATGTATTGAAGACATAATGCTTTTTCCTTCTAAGTATACTTAAGTGTATGTAACCTAAAAATAAGAACATTCTCTTAAATAAACACAGTATGGTTATCTATCAGTCAGGAAATTAACATTGATGTAATACTATTATATAATCTATAAACCTTATTTAGACCTCACCAGTTATTCTGATTACATCCATAGCAACACAAAGTCCTTCATATTTCTTCAGGCTCCTTTAATCTGGACAGCTTCTCATCTTTATTTTACGTGACATTGATAGTTTTGAAGACTATAGGTCAAGTTATTGTACAGAATGTTCTTCAATTTGGGTTTGTCTGATATTTTCCTCATTAGATTTTGGCTAGGCACCTTTGGCAGGGATGTCTCAGAAATGATGGCGTATCCTTCTCATGCATCGTGTCGGGAAGCACATGATATCACCTTGCTGGTGATGTTAACTTTGATCACTTGATTAAGGTGATGTCTGTCAGGTTTCTCCACTGGAAGATTACTATTTTGTTTTCCTTATAATCAGTACGTATCTTGGGGGAGACACATAGAGATTCAGTAAAAAACCTATTACTCCTCAAACTTGTACCTACTGGTTTTGGTTTTCATTAGAGTCTTGCCTGAATCAGTTACTACTATTGTTGTGATTGTTGCCAAATGGTGGTTTTTCTAATTCCATCATGTCTTCTACATTTTTTAGTTGATTTTCTCATGTAAGAAAGAGCTTTCCCTTTTCCATCAATTTCAAGATTTATTCCTTTATTCATATTACATCTGTGTGTATTCATGGATTCTTATGGTATACATTGGGTTATAATTCTTTATTGTCATTATTTATTTTGAAGTTCTAAGTGGCCCATATTTGGCCTGTGGGAGTTCCTTCAGGCAGACTGTCATGTTATTTTGACAATTCTCCTCATTCTTTGAGTGCATTCATGTTTTATAGCTAACAGGATGTTTTCTCTTCCCCAGCTTGGAATCAGCTATTTTTTTCAGAGCAGGACCATTAGCTTTTAAATTAATTGCTATGGAATATGTCATGGAAAAGAAGCACGTGCCAGCAGCTTTCTGGCTTAAAAATTTTAAAGCATTTCACAAAAATGTTTGAAAACTAGTTTGTTAACATTTCTATTGAATATCATGTGTTTTGTGCTCTTGTAATTACCCAATGGTTTTTTAGAAATTATATAACAGAGACTTATCTATTTGAGGAGAAAAGATCTAGGCACTGTAACAGTTAAAGGTTGTTTTATGTAGTAGAGCCCTGCTTCTTTTCATGACTCATATCCTTCATTTACTCAGCAAATACGTACTGAGCTCCCATTTCGTGCCAGTCTAGGTACAAAGAATGAATGAATGAATAAGTGTTGTGGTAGGGTAGGAATCCTATTTTGAGCTAATTATGAACTAAAAAACCACTTTGAGTTTGAGTTGTTAGAGAAGAAAATGTACATTTGTGAGGGCTTAACAGGTACCTTACCTTAGATTTGGGAATAAATGTAAGGTATATATCTCTTTTAGGTTAAGTTCACCACTTGCCGTTTGGGAGTAATGTGAGAGGACTGAGAGGCTCTGTTCACTTGGTGTTGATGCTCCTGCTGGATGGGGGGCGTTGTGGGGAGAAGAAAGGGGAGTGAACAGAAGGGCAGCCATCATGTTTCCATTCCCCATCTGTGGGGCTAACTTAAGTAACAAAATTTAGAAGCTGTATTGTGAATTGATGCCTCTTAAAGCAGTGTTAGTAACTGAAATTTTGGCTTTAATATGTTTTGTTGTAGATTGAAGAAAAATAAAGAGCTACAGAAAGTTCAGGATATCAAAGAAGTCAAGCAAAACATCCATCTTATCCGAGCCCCTCTTGCAGGTGAGTACTACATTGCACATCTAGATTTTTGTGGTCTGTGTATTTGGGTACCAACTAACTTTGGGTATTTTTTCCTATAAATATTATCTTTCATAGTAAATTATGATATGATTTGGTCTATAAAAATGTAATTTATTCAGTGTATTTACCAATTGCAGTCAGTCTATTTATATGGTGTTTCTTTTTTGCCTTCATTGAATTCTATGTTCCATATCCCCCCAAGTTATGCAAAATGATTTGCGTAATAATTTTGTAGATGATTTTTGTCTTGCACTTGTATGGATTAAAGGACAATATTTTTTATTAGTGGTTCTCAAACTGGTTGGTATCAGAATTACCAACTTGGGGAACTTAGTATAAATACATAGGCCCAGGCTCTTTGAGTCTGGGCCACTGTTCAGTAACATCCCAGATGATTCTGATACTAAAATTTGGACTACTGTTTCTTTTGCTCAGCTAACATCAGTACAGTCTTTTATGCAATTTACTTATGTAGATCACTTAAAGGGAAAGAAATCTTAGTAAAGGTCAAATTCTGTAATCACATGTTGAGTACATTTGTGTAAATCTACTTGTATTATTTTTGTACCGAATTTTATTAAAACAAAATAGACAAAATTCTGGAGCATTTGTTTCACATATACATGATAACAAACTGATAGTCAAAAAGCACCAGAAATGAACCATTGTTATCTAAGTTTTTAGGTAATCCTCTCTGAGGTAGATAGAACAGTGTTAAGAGCAGTCACCTTGGATCCAGAAGGCTGGGGTTCACATGCCAGCGCTTTGACTTAAATGGCTTTCTAGTTGAGTGACCTTCAGCAAGTTAATCTGTCTTTGAGCCTCAGTTTTCTCATATTTAAAATGGGGGTTGTTATGAGGGTGAAATGAGCAAATAAATGTATGTAGAATGTTTATTTGGTGCATGGCATATCATAAGACCTATGTTAGTTTAGCTACTATTAAATTTCTTAGGAGTGGCTAATATTACTTGAAAACATGCAAGATCCTTTATAAAGTGTTGATGTGAGTTCTGTAAGGTCACATTGAATTAAGTTGTTTATTTTTTACTTATTTTTATTAAAGGCAAAGGGAAACAGTTGGAAGAGAAAATGGTACAGCAGTTACAAGAGGATGTGGACATGGAAGATGCTCCTTAAAAATCTCTGTAACCATTTCTTTTATGTACATTTGAAAATGCCCTTTGGATACTTGGAACTGCTAAATTATTTTATTTTTTACATAAGGTCACTTAAATGAAAAGCGATTAAAAGACATCTTTCCTGCATTGCCATCTACATAATATCAGATATTATGGATGTTAGATTGCATCTCAGTGTTAAATCTTTACTGATAGATGTACTTAAGTAAATCATGAAAATTCTACTTATAACTATAGAAGTGAATTGTGGACGTAAAATGGTTGTGCTATTTGGATAATGGCACTAGGCAGCATTTGTATAGTAACTAATGGCAAAAATTCATGGCTAGTGATGTATAAAATAAAATATTCTTTGCAGTAAAATATTCCCTTTGTTAATGTTATAGAAGGGGGTATACAAAAAGGAACTAACAATTTGTATGGCAGTGTCAGATATTTTTATTTTAGTATTTCCTGTTTTGGTTTATTTGCATCTTAGAAGAGCATAATGACATTGTTTGATGAAGCCTAATTATGCTGGACTGTTTTGACCTGGTTTAACCCTTCTGGTAGGTAGTTGTGGATGCTGGGGATGAGAACTGAATAATCTTTGCCTGGAGTGACACTACACTCTAGAATTTCCACTTTGGAGAATACTCAGTTCTAACTTGTGATTCCTGGTAGAACAAACTTTATTTTTCTAGCCCAGCAATGATCTAGAAGCAGAGGAATCCCAGCGCCTTTTAAAAGTTATTATGTGGTTTTCTTTTAAAAAGCTCCTGTTTTTGGAAAGTAGAATTTATGGGTACAACGTATGTTCATTATTTGTACATAAAATAAAACCATTTAAAAAGTAATGCTGATATTTATTCTTTAAAGGCATTAAACAAAGATGAAATATTGATGACCTGGAAGAAGAAATCTTCCTCCACACATCCCATTTAAGTAGGAGATACATTTAATTAAAGAGAAATAGATAATACTTAATGTTTCTGTGTTTTTACATTGTTTACAGTTTTAAGTATGTTAAATACATTAAGTAACTATCAGTTTGCATAATGGTTTTTTTAGGGTAGAGTTTAAAATCACTAATTCTTAGCCTTACATAATTATAAAGTAATGGCTCATTTTTTGTTTCAGTATTAGATAGTAAAACTAAGGCTGTAGACCAATCCCTGGACCAAGTGTTAGGAGACCTGAGTTCCAGTGTGGTTTTGCCTGGGTATTCTTATTTGTAAACAATATTATTGATTGAAGATTAGGGGAAATGATACATGTAAGGAAAGACATTTGTAAAATTTCTTGAGTTTTTACTACATACCATATTCATTTTTTAAAGAAATAAACATTTTAAAAGTTACATTTTATTAGGAAACAAGTGTCCTACCTTGCCAGCGAAGGAGCAAGCTGCCCTTGCTTTGCGACCATCAATTTGGGGGAAATTGGGCTGAATTGAAGAGCTGATGTTGCATCTTAAGTTTAGCATCCAAACAGTTCTCTTCCTTGTCATGATTTCATAGTATTTTGAGAACCCAGATCTCATTCTAAACTATATGGATACAAATGCCATAATTTTTTTTTTCATCCCACCATAACCCTCTAAGCTTGTTTGGATCACTTCCCATGAAAATGTTGCCTGAGAAGTTGTTATGGTATAATACTTTTAGGCTTCCTTGTTTTAGCTTGTTTGGTAGAGGCTTGTGCTGAGTAGCTAGCAGTGAAACAAAGCATAATGTTTACTACAGGGAACTTTTTTTTTTTTTTGAGACAGGGTCTGGCCGTGTTGCACAGACTGGAGTGCAGTGGTGTGATCTTGGCTTACTGCAACTCCTGCTTTCCTGGCTAAAGTCATCCTCCCACCTCAGCCTCCCAAGTAGCTGGTACTAAGGCTTGCACCACCTTGCCTGGTTGATTTTTGTCTTATTTTTTTTTTTTTTCTTAGAGACAGGGTTTCACCATTTTGCCCAGGTTGGAACAATACAGGATTGGAAATCATGGGAAGGAATATCCTTAACACATATACCTTACAATACCTTGTAAGAATACAGAAAAACTATTTTTGAAAATTCTTATTTCTTAAAAATAGAAACCTTAGGAAGAAGTTGATCTTGTAGATAAACTTCTGTATCTATAAGAGTTTGAGAAGAGTTTAGAAGAGTAAGTTTAGAAGAGTTTGAGTTTAGAAGAGTTTGAGAAGATTGGCTTATTTCACAGTATCTCATGAAGTAGATAGCATTATTCCCATTTAAATATATAGGTAGAAAAATTTGAGGACTAGGTAACTTGTTCCTTTACCACACAACTAGAATATCAAGGTGTTAGTGATTTGTGTTTATACAAGTCTGTTTCCCTGCATTTATGTAGGATTTTATCCAGAGCCTTGTGTATCAAGTCTTCACAAGTCCAGATAACAGCTAAGAGAGTGACACTCAACTTGGCTGTGACTTGGTTTCTTCATCTGAAAAATGAAGATAATAATAGGACCAACCCTGGAATTCTTTGCAAGGATTCAATCAGCTAATACATGTAAAATACTTAAAGGCCACCACCATAGTAAGCTAGTGTTAAAATGTTAGCTATTAGGATTGGTTGTGTGTGGCCACACAAAACAACAGCAATGAGATTCGACTTGGGAGAAAGGTGGAGAGTGTTAAGGTTTGGGGATAGCTGTGGCTAAATTGAGTGAAGTCCACTTAATCAACAAAAATGGGGACATGTATGGTTTAAAACGTCAATTTTAGCCTTTAAGTCAGCCAGAAAGTTCTGTTACTAAGAAGAGCATCTCATTGCCTCAGCATTTTCTGTTGTGAAGAGTGGGAAGGGGAAATACATTTTTGGTTCCTCTTAGTTTGAAAAAATGAATAGTTTCCTGTACTCTTAAGGGAGAATTTAAGTGACATAAGGGAAGTTATTTTTCCCTCTGCCCTTTAATTTACATTTTAAATGGAGATCTGGAAAAAGACATCAGACTTTAATTGCTCACAGCTTAATGTAAATTCTAATATCCAATGCAGAGTTTTGTGTAAAAGTTAACATGGCAGCTTGCTGAATTGTGTTGAAAAGACAAGGGGAAAACATCAACATTAAAAACTTAAAAACTAAATTTCAAGGACTCTGGAAGGATTTCCCAGTCTATATTCCTTGATTAATATGTTGTAGGATTGAACAGGAGATCCACAAATTGTACCTTGCATGTCTTCATGTTTATTTGAATCGTTTCTACAAAAGGGGAAATTACCTCTTTTGAAGAATGTATTCCTTATGCTAAATAAGAGTCTACCTTCTGGTGCTATAGGATGACCTCTGATTTAAGCTCTCCCGTTTTAATCTTAATCAACTGAAGCTAGCATGTGGGAGAGGTGATTCTTCCGCCGCATGATCTTCCCTGGGGTACCAGTTAACCTGGTTTCTTTCTTTAGCCTCTGATTGATTCTGTGTCTCCCTATGATCCTGCTAATAAGTTCCTTTTTATCAAAGTTTGCAGCCCAGAATCTTAACTGGAAGGCATCCTCCAACATATCCAGGTAATGCATTTCTATCATAATTTCCAAGAGTGCGGGGACTGTTTCTTTCTTATCCCAGGCATGTATTGGGTACCAGGACCATAGAAGGTGCTCAGTCAATGTCCACTAAATGGAAAATGAGTGTGTAGCCATATGCTGGGTTTACATTAGTCTATTTTAAAAATAACCAGTAATTTGAAAGGTACAAAGAATAAATTAACAACAGAGAGATATACCAAGAACAGAAGCAGCCTGTGTGACTGTGACATTAATGAAATCTGTGCTGTTGGGAAGGCTTGCTGGGGAGCAGTGCTGGCTTTAGGGTTACATACCTGATTTTTGCTGCTTAGATCATTATCGAATGGTAGTAAAACAAAGCTGCATTTCTGGGTCTGGCTGGAGCATTCACATGTTGAAGAATCCCAGGAAAGACAGCATGAGCTGTTTTTTTGGCAAGTTTCTTAAAGAACTTTTGTCTGGAACTTGCTTTGTTGATGGAAATAGTCCTTTACTTCAGTAGCCAGAGTATAAAGTTAGAAATAAGGAGAACGAATTAGGGAGAATCTGTTGAAACAGATTTTTTTCTTCAGGACAAAAATATAGGACGTTGGCTCCTTAGTATTGTAAGAAACTCTTTGTTTTCAGAATGCCAACTGTTACATACTTGTTTTGTTTAGTGTACTATATTTTAGAAAGTGTCTATACATCTGGTTCGACACCAAGCCTTGGAATCTTAAGAGGAACACCAGTGCGAATGCTATTCTAATCAGTTGCCCCATACGGTTTCTTAGTCTGTACTTCATGATTTTGTCACGTATTTCCTTTTATGGTATCAGAAAATGCAATGCAGGCAGCAAGCAACTATTAAAGGCAGTTCACCTGGTTAAAAGGGTATGCCATCCCAAAGCAGATGAGGACACAAAAGGCTTGTTCATGCTGTGTTAAGCTACAGTTTCGTGCAATCCTATCCCCTGAGTTTTTCTTCACTATTCTCAGATTCTTCATGCTGCCAGAACACAAGAGGTAGAAGCTTTTTGACTCTGTAGAGATACAATTTCTCCATTTCTAGAAGACACAAGAATTACCAGAAGATGCATTAAAAGAATATACAATGGAAATAGCACGGTGGCTCACGCCTGTAATCCCAGTGCTTTGAGAGGCAAAGGTGGAAGGGCCACTTGAGGCCCGGAGTTCAAGGCCAGCTTGGGCAACCTAGTGAGACCCTGACTCTTTAAAAAAAAAAATAGCCAGGCACTGTGGCACATGCCTGTAGTCCTAGCTACTTGGGAGCCTGAGGCAGGAGAATTGCTTGAACCCAGGAGATCAAGGCCTCAGTGAACTATGACTGTGCCACTGCACTCCAGCCTGGGTGACAACAGAGAGACGTTGTCTGCCCCCAACCCCCCTGAAAAAAGTGTAGGGAGAAAGCATCTCAAAAGATAAAGTATCTAGGTCACAACCTCTTAGTGCCTTTGATTACACATTTGCAAACACGATATAGTACCCTCTAGTCCCAGAGTTGTGAGATTCCAATGACAGAGCAATAATTAAGGCCAGGTACATTGCATATATTGTCTCCCAATATCAACAACCCCTCAAGTTAGCCCTTCTTATTGTGCAGATGAGAAACAAGAAAGTTAGAGAAATTGAATAACTTGATCTATATCACTAACAACTAGCAGAGCTTAGATTCAAGCACGGTCTGTCTGACTCCTAATCACTAGCCGATATCCTAAACAGCATCTAGCATGGGGCCTGCCTGGCACATGGTTGGTCCTCAATATATGTTTTTAATTCATTGGAGGAAAAAAATCTAGCAGTGAAAGAAAATGTCTTGGGGAAATGATAGATTTTATGGAGTAGTTTAATTTTTCTTGTGACAAGAATGGATACTTTTTCTTCCCAGTTCTTTCAGGACTGACAGGATATCATTTGAGGTTAAGTGTAATTAAGACAGCAACTTTAATGAAATGACAATTTTTGAAATTTACTGTTCTTAAAAAAATTAGTACAGCAACGATATTAATTCTAGTATAATTGTTGGAGAAACTGTCTTACAGTCAGTGCTGAAATGCCTGCTAATCTTGTTATCAAATAAGAATTCTAAATTTTATCAATACCCACTTTATGAGCAATTTCAGCATTAATTAGATTAAAAAATGTTTATTGTGTGTCTGCTATGTGTGAGGCATTGCTTGCCTCATTTAGCAACAAAATAATTAGTTCGTGTTATATTTGAGAAATTTGAATTATAGGGAAGTGTATTCTAGATATAGATCATGTCTTTTAGGACCATTTAAATCTAATATTTATTGCACTTGTGCCAATTTTCAAGTTCTCCGAATTGTTGAGATTATTGCCAATAAGAATACTGTCTTTGTTCCAGGGCATGAAAGTTTGGATGCTAAGTGTCAGGGTTCATCTAAGGTGGGAAGTAGGCTTTGAAGTTGCCTGATGTGTTACTTGATTTCTTCTTTAAAAAAATTTAATTTAATTTTTTTTTAGAGACAAGGTCTAGCTCTGTTACCCAGGCTGGAATGCAGTGGTGCAGTCTCAGCTCACTGTAAACTCAAACTGCCGGGCTCGAGCAATCTTCCTGCCTTATCCTCCCGACTACTAGTGTGCCATTTGAATTGTCTTCCTAACAACTGATGTGGCAAAGAATCTAAGATCATGTTCTCTCAATGCACCACACACATGACAATATTTCATCCCCACTGTTAGTTATATGGACTCCCGGAAATAAAGTTTACCTTACTGAACAAGTTTTCTTTCTTTGAGTTGAGAAGTCTCCATTAGAGATTAGGTATCCAGGAAGATTTGGGTCAAAGCAGCAGAGGATGAGCTCCAGTAGCATTGAGAGAGAGGCCTCAAATCTGATTGCATATTAGAATTATCTGGGGCAGGTTTATAATTGCCAGTGCCTGGGCCTCTCCCAAAATAATTAAATGAAAATCTCTGGGATTGGGGCCCAGGTGCTGGTATTTTTAAAAAGCCACCAGGTGATCCTAATGTGTTCCCAAGGTTCAGAACTAGTGATCTATGTAATAGCTAGAATTTCTTAGTTTAGGCAATTAATGTAAAGGTGTTTTCAAATAGGGCCTTTTCAAGAGGCATGTTGTGAAACACTGTATTTCTTTATGTTATCAAGTGGCTCACCAAAATAGAACATTTTTAAATTGATGCTTGGATAACTACAGTAGCAGTTACATAATTTTCCAAATACCTAATATGACTGCACTATGATAGTTAGCTGGATGTTCCTTGAGCTGTAAAACAGGGTACAAAGACAATCGTTTTCATTTTTTATTGGAGTTTGATTAATATTCTGTCTGGGTCGATGCGACCTTGGAATTAAACAGTGAGGATTGCATGTTCCATTTGCCAGGATCTACATATTTTATCTTTAATTCTCCCAATTATGAAGGCCTGGCTAAGACTTCTGCTTGGATCCTAAATGAGGCACTCATCATAATCTTGCTCTTCCATTGGTGCATGGTTTATCACACACACAAAAACTCACCTAACTTTAAAAGGAGGTGAAGAGGACATATGCAGGGAAGACGTTGGGGTTTTTATTCCAAGATAAGTGAGTCGTACCATCTGTGGACAGGCATAGCAGTAAGTGGAATATTACTTGAAGCATTTTATCAGAACCTTTTTGCTACAGTTTGGATGTTTGTTCCCTCCAAAGCTCATGTTGAAATTTGGTTGCCACTGTAATAGTATTGAGACACAGTATCTTTAACAGGTGATTAGGCCATGAAGGCTCCACTCTTGTGGGTGGGTTTAACGCCTTTAAAAAATGGCTCTGGGAGTGGGCTCTGTCTCTCCCATGTGCTTTCTTGCCCTTTGCTTTTCTGCCATTGAATGCCGCAGATAGAAGGCCCTCACCAGATGCGACTCCCTCAGCCTTGGACTTCCAGCTTCCAGAACTGTAAGAAACAAATTTATTTTCCTTGTAAATTACCCAGTCTCAGGTAGTCTGTTTAGCAGCAGCAAACAGACTAAGACATTCTACCATCAGATTTGTGTTTCCCCAGTGACATTGGAGTTCAAGGTCCATTAGTGAGATATGGACAGGTACAGTGTGTTAGTGCAGATGAACTATTCAATCTCATTTTGGAGGGTTTCCATCATAAAACACAAATGATTTAGTCAAAGCAGCATCTTCTGAATTTCTTAGCTGACTTATAAAAACAAATAAGCCACTTTCTGTCTTTATTATTTTCTTCCCAGGAAGGGAGCTTTACAGTCATGAGGGTAGTAAATAAGTATTACTTTTTAAAGAAGCTCTGGAGCTATGGGGATTTAATAAATGGTTCATTGCTTCCCTATCTCCACCAAAATCTCTTCACTCTAACTGCAGCCTTGAAACCCAAGTGTTCGGATTTGGACTTTTTTTTTTTTTCTTTTGAGACACAGTGTCACTCTTGCCCAGGTTGGAATGCAGTGGTACGATCTCGACTCGTTGCAACCTCTGCCTCCTGGGTTCAAGCGATTCTCCTGCTTCAGCCTCCTGAGTATAGCTGGGACTACAAGTGCCTGCCACCACTTGCCCAGCTAATTTTTGTATTTTCAGTAGAGATGGGGTTTCACCATATTGCTCAGGCTAGTCTTGAACTCCTAGGCTCAAGTGATTCACCCACCTCAATCTCCCAAAGTGCTGGGATTACAGGCATGATCCACCACTCCTATCTAGGTTTTGGACTTTTAATCTACCTCTTCTTTTTTTTTTTTTCTTTTTTTTTTTTTTTTTATTGATCATTCTTGGGTGTTTCTCGCAGAGGGGGATTTGGTAGGGTTACAGGACAATAGTGGAGGGAAGGTCAGCAGATAAGCAAGTGAACAAAGTTCTCTGGTTTCCCTAGGCAGAGGACCCTGCGGCCTTCCGCAGTGTTTGTGTCCCTGGGTACTTGAGATTAGGGAGTGGTGATGGCTCTTAACGAGCATGCTGCCTTCAAGCATCTGTTTAACAAAGCACATCTTGCACCGCCCTTAATCCATTCAACCCTGAGTGGATACAGCACATGTTTCAGAGAGCACAGGGTTGGGGGTAGGGTCACAGATCAACAGGATCCCAAGGCAGAAGAATTTTTTCTTAGTACAGAACAAAATGAAAAGTCTCCCATGTCTACCTCTTTCTACACAGACACGGCAACCATCCGATTTCTCAATCTTTTCCCCACCTTTCCCCCCTTTCCATTCCACAAAACCGCCATTGTCATCATGACCCGTTCTCAATGAGCTGTTGGGTACACCTCCAAGCCGGGGTGGTGGCCGGGCAGAGGGGCTCCCCACCTCCCAGTAGGGGCGGCCGGGCAGAGGTGCCCCTCACCTCCCGGACGGGGCGGCTGGCCGGGCAGGGGGCTGACCCCCCCCACCTCCCTCCTGGTCGGGGCGGCTGGCCGGGCAGAGGGGCTCCTCACTTCCCAGTAGGGGCGGCCGGGCAGAGGCGCCCCTCACCTCCCGGATGGGGCGGCTGGCCAGGCGGGGGGCCGAACCCCCACCTCCCTCCCGGACAGGGCGGCAGGCTGGGCAGTGGGCTGACCCCCCCACCTCCCTCCCGGACGGGGCGGCTGGCCAGGCGGGGGGCTGACCCCCCACCTCCCTCCCGGACGGGGCGGCTGGCCAGGCGGGGGGCTGACCCCCCACCTCCCTCCCGGACAGGGTGGCAGGCTGGGCGGTGGGCTGACCCCCCCACCTCCCTCCCGGACAGGGCGGCTGGCTGGGCTGAGGGGCTCCTCAATTCCCAGTAGGGGCGGCCGGGCAGAGGCGCCCCTCACCTCCCGGACGGGGCGGCTTGCTTGGCGGGGGGCTGACCCCCCCACCTCCCTCCGGGACGGGGCGGCTGGCCGGGCGGGGGGGCTCCTCACTTCCCAGTAGGGGCGGCCGGGCAGAGGTGCCCCTCACCTCCCGGACGGGGCGGCTGGCCAGGCGGGGGGTTGACCCCCCCACCTCCCTTCTGGACGGGGTGGCTGGCCGGGCGGGGGGCTGACCCCCCCACCTCCCTCCCGGACAGAGCGGCTGGCCGGGCAGAGGGGCTCCTCACTTCCCAGTAGGGGCGGCCGGGCAGAGGCGCCCCTCACCTCTCGGACCGGGTGGCCGGCCAGGCGGGTGGCCGAACCCCCACCTCCCTCCCGGACAGGGCGGCAGGCTGGGCGGTGGGCTAACCCCCCCACCTCCCTCCCGGACGGGGCGGCTGGCCGGGCGGGGGGCTGACCCACCCACCTCCCTTCCGGACGGGGCGGCTCGCCGGGCGGGGGGCTGGCCCCCCCACCTCCCTCCCGGACGGGGCGGCTGGCCGGGCGGGGGACTGACCCCCCCCACCTCCCTCCTGAACGGGTTGGCTGGCCGGGCGGGGGGCTGACCCCCCCACCTCCCTCCCGGACGGAGCGGCTGGCCGGGCAGAGGGGCTCCTCACTTCCCAGTAGGGGTGGCCGGGCAGAGGCGCCCCTCACCTCCCGGACAGGGTGGCTGGCCGGGCGGGGGGCTGATCCCTCCACCTCCCTCCCGGACGAGGTGGCTGCCAGGCGGAGACGCTCCTCACTTCCCAGACGGGGTGGCTGCTGGGCGGAGGGGCTCCTCACTTCTCAGACGGGGCGGTTGCCAGGCAGAGGGTCTCCTCACTTCTCAGACGGGGCGGCCGGGCAGAGACGCTCCTCACATCCCGGACTGGGCGGCAGGGCAGAGGTGCTCCCCACATCTCAGACGATGGGCGGCCGGGCAGAGAGGCTCCTCACTTCCCAGATGTGATGGCGGCTGGGAAGAGGCGCTCCTTGTTTCCTAGATGGGATGGCGGCCGGGCAGAGACGCTCCTCACTTTCCAGACTGGGCAGCCAGGCAGAGGGGCTCCTCACATCCCGGACGATGGGCGGCCAGGCGGAGACGCTCCTCACTTCCCAGACGGGGCGGCAGCCGGGCAGAGGCTGCAATCTCGGCACTTTGGGAGGCCAAGGCAGGCGGCTGGGAGGTGGTTGTAGCGGGCCGAGATCACGCCACTGCACTCCAGCCTGGGCACCATTGAGCACTGAGTTAACCAGACTCTGTCTGCAATCCCGGCACCTCGGGAGGCCGAGGCTGGCAGATCACTCGCGGTTAGGAGCTGGAGACCAGCCCAGCCAACACAGCGAAACCCCGTCTCCACCAAAAATATACGAAAACCAGTCAGGCGGGGCGGTGCGCGCCTGCAATCGCAGGCACTCGGCAGGCTGAGGCAGGAGAATCAGGCAGGGAGGTTGCAGTGAGCTGAGATGGCAGCAGTACCGTCCAGCTTCGGCTCGGCATCAGAGGGAGACCGTGGAAAGAGGGGAGAGGGAGAGGCAGAGGGAGAGGGAGAGGGAGAGGGAGAGGGAGAGGGAGAATAATTCTTTTTTTGAGATGGAGTCTTGCTCTGTTGCCCAGGCTGGAGTGCAGTGCCGCAATCTCGGCTCACTGCAACCTCAGCCTCCCCGGTTCAAGCGATTCTCTTGCCTCAGCCTCCCGAGTGGCTGGGACCATAGGTGTATGCCACCACGCCCAGCTACTCTTTGTATTTTTAGTAGAGAGGGGGCTTCACTATATTGGCCAGGATGGTCTCAATCTCCTGATCTCGTGATCCCATCCGCCTGCCTCGGCCTCCCAAAGTGCTGGGATCACAGGCGTGAGCCACCGTGCCAGGCCCTATTCTTAAGTGTCTTCTTTGAAATTTAAAGAGACACGGCCCGGTGCGGTGGCTCACGCCTCCAATTCCAGCACCTTGAGAGGCCGAGGTGGGAGGATCACCTGAGGTCAGGAGTTAGAGGCCAGCCTGGACAACACAGAGAAACCCTTCCTCTACCAAAAATATAAAAATTGGCTGGGTTTGGTGGCAGACGCCTGCAATTCCAGCCATTCGGGGGGCTGAGGCACGAGAATCGCTTGAACTCGGGAGGCGTTAAGTTGAAGTGAGCTGAGACTGTGCCACTGCACTCCAGCCTGGGCAACAGAGCAACTCTAGTCACCGTTCCCCCAATCTACCTCTTCTTAATACCCTTCCCTCTTCTCTAAAAGCAAGATATATTTATAGCCTATTTATTACTTTGGGATCAACTTCAAATGTTTATTTTTGGATAAGATGAGTGAGTTATAAAACTAGCAACCTGCAAAGTGTTTGAAAGTTTAACTGCTATTTTTTCGCATATCCATTCACCCATTCAATGAATATTATTGAGGTGCTACTATGTGCCAGGCACTTCTAGACATGGTGGGGATATTATAGTAAATGGAACAGATGGCAATCCTTGCACACATGGAATAGTGAGGGAAAGAAAGTCACAGAGGCTGACACCAATCACAAATGGAAAATGATACAAGGTGTGTTAAGGGTTTTAAAAGAAAAATGACATAAAAAATATACAAAAACTTGACTCGGAAATCGTACTTAAGAAATATATCGTAAGGAAATAATTATGTGCCCAAATATGCACGTACAAAAATATTCACTATATTTTTTAGCACAACATTGAAAAGAAGAACTGGTTAAATAAAGTTAAGGACTGATTAAGGACTAGTTAAATTAGATGCTGCAGTCATGTGTCGAATGACATAGAAAGATGCTTACAATACATTAAATGAAAATTGCTGGTTTCAAAATTGTATGATATGATTCCTCTAAAAGAGTGGTTTTCAAGCAGGAGTGATTTTTGCCTCTGAGGGGCCATTTGTGAATGTCTGGAGACCCTTTAGGTTGTTACAAGCAGGGTGGAGGTTGGTGCTACTGGCCTTTAGTGATTAGCAGTCAGGCATGCCGCTGAATATCCTGCAATGCACAGGACAGCCGCCTACCACAAGTAATTATTTGGCTCAAAACGTCAGTAGTACTGAGATTTAGACATCCTGCTTTTAAACAATTACAAATACCATTGCAAGGACAAATATTTTCTGAATAAATAGCATTATGGATGTTTTAAATGTTATTTTTCTTTGTGTGTTAATTCAGATGTTGCTTTAAATGAGAAGTACTGACTTTGTAATTAAAAACAAAAACTATTTTAAAATGTGCTAAATTTTGGACCTATCTCAGTCTGAGAAGGTTTTTTTCTAAAAAGGTTCGGTCATCTTGTTATTTTCCTACTGCTCTCCTTACCTGTGCACACCTCATTGCCTGTATCTGTGATGCCTCTATTTGGAGGGAACCTGGGTTATGCCTGGGCCTGGTTTACTCCCATAACATGGGTTGCTGTACTTGCCCACTTAATTGTGAGCTCTATCCATCCAGGAAAGTAATCTGTTCCTTATTTTGAATAGTGTGTTCTTAGAAGTTCATGGGTTCTAATTGAAGGAAACTAGAGGGACCCCTTCCATCCTTCAGCAAGGGTCCCCAAAGATAGGCAGGGTGCCCAGAGAATGCCTCAACTGCTGAGAACTCCACCCTTTCAGGTCCAATGCAGGCTCATCTCCAGAAAAGCTGTGGTAGAGTTGTCTCACTGTTTGGGTTGGAATATTGTGATTTCTAGGAGTCGAAATGCACTTGCTAATTTAGCTATCTCCTCTTTATAAGACCCTCATGGAAATAAAGATTAGCCATAAAATACCTTTAAAGAGCTTCCAAATTTTATCTGCAAGGAACCCAGGGCCTGTGGCATTATACTGGTTTGTAGAAGACTCCTGTGGTGTCTGCAGAAACTTTCTCTGGTGAATATCTAGAATTTCCATTACTTTGAATGTGTACATGTTATTAATCAAGGAATTAATCATCCCCATTCTCTTTGATTAAAAGTCCCATTACCTTGGAAGGACAAGGTGTTATCAAATGGGCAAGGCAGATCATATGTTTTCTTTTACTGGACTCCTTATTTTTCTAATTACAGCCTGTGTATCCTGTGCTAGAGAGCCTCTTGAAATTAACTTAATTTACTATCACACTTGTAACATACCCATTTATTTGGGCCTGTGAATATGTGTGCACTCCATTTGATTACATCTAATGTTCTCCCTAAATAAAGAGTACAATTAATTCATTAGAGGATGGTTTGTTTCCAGGGGTAAGTGCCAGTTTATGATGATTCCATCAACACTTGCACCACATTAATTTATTTCCAATTTAATCAGTGTTTAAATTGAACTGGGATCAGGCAGAACAAAACACATGGTTTTGCATAATTATAATGGAGCAAATGGAAATAGTCATAGCACTTCAGCATTAGAAACCTCACTGCAGAAGCACAGATGGGTTAGGAGATGTTGATTAAAAAAGATGTCTAGGAATAAATCCTCCGTAAGCACTGTATTAAAATCCAAATGCCTGCAGGACAAGCGACTTTGCATTAATTACTTAAAAATTTCTTATTCTGGGTATAGCTCTGTAGAAATCCTACAGATTGAGTAAACTGTGGAGGCACTCCTTTTCATGCTCCTTTTAACTTAAATTATTAGGTGGTTCAGAAAGTTGTTTCTTCCCAGACTTGTCTAGGTAGTAAGTTCAATATTTAGCAATTACCCCTTTGTGCTTCTCGAACCTTCTCCAAGCCAGTGTCCTTGAAGGACAGATTTGCCATGTGGGAAGGTGGGCTACCTTGGAAAACAGATTTTTGGTTCGGAGCTTGTCTGAAACTCTCTAGATTAAGAATTGTGGCCGGGCGCAGTGGCTCACGCCTGTAATCCCAGCACTTTGGGAGACCGAGGCGGGCGGATCACCTGAGGTTGGGAGTTCGAGACCAGCCTGACCAACATGGAGAAACCCCATCTCTACTAAAAATACGAAATTAGCCGGGTGTGGTGGCGCATGCCTGTAATCCCAGCTACTCGGGAGGCTGAGGCAGGAGAATCACTGGAACCCAGGAGGCAGAGATTGTGTTGAGCCGAGATTGCTCTATTGCACTCCAGCCTGGGCAACAAGAGCAAAAGTCCATCTCAAAAAAAAAAAAAAAAAAAAAAGAGAGAGAGAAAGAAAAAAAAAGAATTGCACTGGATGGGTTTGCTCCTTCAAAACTAACAGGAGAGAGAGGCTGAACAAATGGTGTTCTTCAGGCAAGGGGCTTCCTGACGTGTAGTCTATTTGTTAACTGCCCGAGTTTTGGTCTTAGAATTTCTTTTCCCTCTCCTCCTCTTCCTTCTTAATAAATCATCGCAAATACAGTTGAAATCTCCCCTTCCACACTGTGTTCTATTTCTTTCCATCCAGAGAAACCCTAGAGAATCACCCCCTTTTTTTTAAATTAAAATTTATTTTGAAATAATTTCAAACTTAGAGAAAAATCACAAGGACTGCACAAAGAACTCCCCATATCCCCTTTAAAGGAATCATGATAATAATAAAGTGTTTTTAATTCCTGGCAGGTATTTTATTGGAGGCATTTCTGTGATTGGAACGGGAGTTGAAGCAATGTCAGATGTATTATAACAAAGTAAATTCCTTAAATTTTCGTGCAGTGAAACATTAACAGCAATAACTACCCTTTCAAATTCCTTTTAGTTTTCAATAGAAAGGGCCAGAAAGTGCCTTTACATTTTTGTCTTGGAACAACTCTGCAATTTCATCTTGATTTAATATTTCTAGTAATAAAGCATCTTCTGACTCCACATTCTTATCTCTGGGCAGACATTTTATTCTTAAGAATTGTAGTGATGGATAAGAAGCTAAATTGAAATGATTAACGCATCAATGATTAATAATTATAACAACATCCAAACACTTAGAAATTATAGTATTTCATCAGATGTCTTTTTAAAGAGGCATTTCTGGCCAGTTGTGGTGGCTGACCTTTGGGAGGCTGAGACGGGTGGATCACTTGAGGTCAGGAGTTCGAGTTGAGCCTGGCCAACATGATGAAAACCCTTCTCTACTAAAAAAAAAAAAAATACAAAAATTAGCCGGGCATGATGGCAGGCACCTGTAATCCCAGCTACTCAGGAGGCTGAGACACGAGAACCACTTGAACCTGGGAGGCAGAGGTTGCAGTGAACTGAGATTGTGCCACTGCACTCCAGCCTGGGGTGACAGAGCGAGACTCAGTCTCCAAAAAAAAAAAAAAAAAAAAAAAATAAGAGGCATTTCTGTGAGAAGAGCAGCAGGTAGGCAAGCCAACTTTCCCAGGGCCTATAGCCCCTTTTCCCCGATTGTAGAGCATCCTTCCTTTGGTCCACTGTGAGATTTCTCTGCTCTCTGGGGTGGGGGTGGTGAGTGGGGGGAGAACCACTCTTCTGAAGTGGATATTTACCTTTTCAGGCGTGTTTTCATAATTTAGCTTCATCAGCCTATATCCACAAACAATATATTATATTATTTTGCAAGTACTTATACTTTTAAAAAATGGTCACGTGAGGATGTCCTATTGTATCATATATTTTTTCATGAAACATTATTATTGTTATATCCATGTTGTGCATACAGGTAGACTTAGCTTATTAATTTAAATGAGGTATAATATTCCATCATATAAATGTACCACAAGTTGTTATCCATTTGCTGAGTGTTAATTTTCCATGAAATAAATGCCTGCTTTCTCACAATTACAATTAGTGAAGATCCTTTCATCTGTTGTTTTGCTGGGATTTGAACTTGAGATCATCTGACCATTAAGCCCGTGCTTTCCTCATTATGTTAAGACTGCCTCTCAAGTAATAGACTTCTATCATAATCCAGGTTGATTTGGTGGAACACATTAGCTAAGTATTTAAATTTGGTAATGCCATTTTCTCTTCAGACAGAAACACTTTACTTATTTCATCAGACATGAAAAGTGGATTTAGTGTCTCAGGGTAAGTTGTCGACTATAGCAGCCGCTAGCCCACACGTGGCAACTGAGTGCTTAAAAAGCGGCTAATTACGTGTGTGTGTGTTTAAGTATACCTTTCCCATGGTGCTGAGATGTGTTTTAATTGTAAAAATATATACCAGATTTTGATGGAAAAAGTGTGTAAAATATCATTAATTTTTGGTATTGAAATAATATTTTGGATATATATGTTTAAATAAAAATGTAGCCAGGCGTGGTGGCTCTCACCTGTAATCCCAGCACTTTGGGAGGCCAAGGCGGAGGATTGCTTGAGCCCAGGAGTTTGACACTAGCCTGGGCAACATCGCGAAACCGTCTCTACTAAAAATAGAAAAATTAGCAGGGCGTGGTGTCATGCGCCTGTAGTCCCAGCTACTCGGGAGGCTGAGGTGGGAGGATCACCTGAGCCTGGGGCTTGGAGGTTGGAGTGAGCCGAGATCACGTCAGGTCGCTGCACTCCAGCCTGGGCCACAGAGAGAGACCCTGTCCCAAACAAAGTAATGAAAATTGATTTCATCCATTTCTTTCTACTTTGTTAATGTAGCTTCTTGAAAACTTAGCTACATATTGTGGCTATTGGATAGTGCTAGTGAGGGATTTATTAGGTTGAAATGATCAAGTATGTGCTTCTGGGTGCCAGGTGGGGGCAGCAGAGAGTTGCTAGAATCAGGACTCCTAAAGGTGCTGTCCTACCAATCCTAGAGGCTCAGAAAGACAGGATGGCAGTCAGCAAAGGGGTTAAATGGGAACGTAGTCAACAAGGACCCAAGGATCAAATCCTGCATCCTGGTTGAGAGGGATTACAGCTAGGGCCACCTAGAGGAGAGGGGCTGCTTAACAAATGAAACCTCTAATAAAGCACAGTTTTGAAGTCACACAATTCTGTGTTTGAATTTTGACTTTGTTAACTTGGGTAAGTTATTTGACCTCTGCAAATCTCAGTTTTCACATCTGTAAATTGGGGATGATAGTACATATTTATATTTTTTGTTGATGCATGTAAAGAGCTTATCACATATATTGAATATTTTCCGTTATTATTTTCCTTATTTTAATGTGTCATTGAGAAGGCATAAGAAGATATAAGAGGGTACCTCTTGCCTTTTGAAGCAGTAGACTCAGGCTGCAGGTCTTACCACATATGGGTTTAAAGTGACTCACATAAGGCTCACCATTTCTTATCCACTTTTCATCTTCAGGTAGAGATGAGAAAGTTCTCTATTTGGAATGGTATTCCTTGTACATTGGAGTTCTTACTGTTTTATCTCTTGCCAAACAAAAGCCTTAAATAAATTTCTTTTTTTTTGGCTCTAAGCTGGGTAATGCATGCATTTGTTCATCACAGAAGTTGCCCCATCCTGTGTTAAGCAAGCCTTAGGGATGCAGAGATGAATGAAATGTAGTCAAAATACCTACAGCTAGGTGAAAGAGCTAGATGAAGGCCACCTAGCTATGACACAATGTGACAGGCACCAAAGTCAAGTTATGAGAAAGTTAATTCCGTGGGGAGGGCAGCGAGGGTTTCAGCGATGGCCTTGAAAAGGAGAGGACGTTATTGAGCTCCTCATCATCCCGTTTTCTAAAATTCCCAGTCTTCCAAGTTTCAATGACCTTCATCTCTACCAATCACCAGCAAAGCGACAGGCTAGAATGCATCACCAATAGAAACTGCTTTATTTTTTAAGTCCTGAGCTCTGATTTTCCTCTCAGTACTGCCCAATATCTCTTATCCTCCTAACTCTGTTTAGGAAGCTTTTATTGAGCAGTTTATAAGTACAAAAATGGTGTTTCTTCATAGGCATGGGCCTTGACACTCTTGCTATGATTCTTCTTACTGCATTGATTGCCTCCACACAGACCTCAGGCAACTGAATAGTGTTTCTTCCTGTTTGCTGTCTAGGTAGAAGACAGTAGACATGGCTCTGTCCAGAATTATTGCTTAGATCATTTTCCCTTTCCACGGAGTTCCAGATGTGTCAATTTGGAATGGTGTTCTTTTTTGAAATATTTGCAATTTAAATATATAATTAAAAGCTAATGATCGGGCATCTGCTTATAATAGGAGAATTTGATTCTGAAGGTTTATGTTAGATTGCAGTCATATTATTGACAACACTGGCATTCTGAAGAATAGCCTTCCAATATGGCTTCAGGTTGTAAACCATTAGGTTGGTACTATTCTTTAATGAAGTGGTCTCTAAAGTGGGATGTGGCTATTCAGGGGCTTGCAAGGTAATTCAAAGGGATTCAGAAAGAAAACATTAAGCTATTATTTATATTTAGCTTTTAATCATCCTTTTATAACATATATGTTTTGTGTATGCTTTGTAATGTTTGTACCACAATACAAGTATATAATAAATGTACATATACTAAGGGTGAGCAAAATTTTTTAGTGATGGGGCACACATAATCAAAGAATTCTGTAGACAACTAACTGCCCTAATGTGTTAGAATTTTTGTGATTTCTGGCGACAGAAACCCAACTCAAAAGAGCTTCTAGAAAGAAGGAACTTATTGGCATTCCACACTGAAAAGACCAGATGTGCAGTTAGCCTCAGGTATGAGGGGCCAGACACTTTGTGGTGTTGTCAGGGTGCACGCACTCTGTCCCTCAGCTGTGTATGTGGGGATGGCAAATTGAGCTCTGAACTCACACTCTTCCAACTTACCACCCAGTGGCAAGAGACTCTCTTCCTTGGCATTCCAGACTGACTGGTATGAGTGGGTCCCATTCTCGTATCTGAACCAATCACTGTGGTCGGTGGGAATGGAATATTCAGGTTATCTGGATTGATCCTGTTCTTAGGGAAAGGAAGCAATATGGTTTGGCTCTGTGTCCCCACCCAAATCTCACCTTGAATTGTAATAATCCTCACGTGTCAAGGGTGGGACCAGGTGGAGGTCATTGAATCATGGCAGCGATTTCCCCCATGCTGTTCTCGTGTTAATGAGCGAGTCTCATGAGATCTGATGGTTTTATAAGCATCTGGCATTTCTCGTGCTGGCACATTCTCTCTCCTGCCGTCCTGAGGAGGTGCTTTCCGCCATGATTGTAATTTTTCTGAGGCCTCCCCAGCCATGCAGAACTGTGAGTCAATTAAACCTCTTTCCTTTGTAAGTTACCCAGTCTTTGGTATTTTTTCATAGCAACGTGAGAATGGACTAATATGGGAGGATATGAAATACTGCTTAAACTTGCAGCTCTACCAAAGAACAAATTATTCTTTGAACAAGAAAATTATTTCTTAGTGTTTTCTCTCTAGCCTTCTGAAATGTGGACCAATATTACTGCAGGGAAACTTTTCAGTGTATTGGGATTTTAGCACTGGCTTTCTGCTGAAGTATACAATTTTTCATGGGTTATTTTTACACCTCATAAAATATTTTGATCTGTTTTCCTAAACTGACCATGGAAGACCTGAGTAGCTGTCCTCACCGACTTTTCCGGAGACCTTTCTCACTAGAGAAGAGCTGAGAAAGCTGACCTGGTCTGTAATGGTCTGAGATGCTTGAAAAATCAACTTGGGAGTAAAAGTTACAGGTTTTCTTGGGCCAACTTTGGACCACTCTTGTGACTCTCAATGTAGAGGAAGTTGCCGTGGAAAACAACCATCTAAAAGACACACTGTTCTTTTGGGAGATGGTGATCAAGAGGAAAGTCATATACATTTTCTTACATGCTACTGAAGGACTGACTCATTTTTGATAACCCGTATTTGCCCAAGAATCTGGTATACTCGAGTTTTTGCCCAAAGGGAAGCAAACTAGTAACCTGCCCAAGATGCTGTCAGAACTTCAGCCTTGGGAAGATGTTGAGGTCTCCAGGACTCTCAACTCTAACTCCAAACTTCATGCTTACTGAAGACACAGCAATGATACTGGAAGGGCTGGCCAGCTGCCAAGAGAACATTCCTGTCACCCTGATTTTACGAGTAAAACAGACAAATGAAGTTGGTGACTTCAGGGCTAATGATTGACCACAGCCAAAGTCACTTTGGATTTTTCTTCTAAAGATAAGAAAAACTACTGGGAAGATGAGACATTCTTTCGGTCTGATCTACAGGAGGAATTGTGTTTCCAGACAGCAATGTAGCTTTGCTTCCCTGCTGGAGAGAAGAAAAATAAGTAATAGGGTTTGTGTGAACTGGGCAGAAAATAAGGGCCTGAGGACCCAGGCTGAGGAATGGTGAGCAGAGGAGGGCATGAAGTGGGCTTCTGCTGAAGATGCGGCGGAAAGGCTGTGCATCTCTCTGGCTGACTTTACTGCTGCAATTTGCACGGATGTGAAATGAAATACAAGCAGGTAGGTGAACCCGCTGAGGCCACTGACAGCCATGTGACAGCCTACCAGTCAGGGTGAAATGTCTCCAAGGCAGTGACAAAAGCTGTAACAGGGAATATTTTCACCAATAAGAGAAGCTAAGGACCTAGGACAGACTCCAGGCAAGCTCTCTGATGGAAATACAAAAAGGGATGGCTTTGCTCTCTTCTGCCCTCATTTTTTCCCATCTCCATTGTTAGTCCTGCCAACAGAAGGCAGTGGGCTTACAGACATGGGTTGAATTATTCAGCTGTTGATTTTGAATAGAAAAACACTGTGAAAGAAAATAATCATGAAAAATGTGTTTACGAGGAAGACTTGGGATATTTTTCATCAATAAAGCATCAAGAAGCGATTTCAGATTATATACCAGGGAATGGAGCAAATATGACTTAGGTTCTGTAACTTTTAGAACTAGCTGTCTCCCCAAATACCATGAGATTTCATTCAGTGGTGATTGCAACCCGGCATTTTTACAGAGATCTAAACTTTTTCAGGGTACGTTTGCATCATTCTTTCATTTGAGGTGTGTTACAACCCTGCACAGTTTGAAGGGTCCATATTATTATTCCCCTAGGACAGATGATCAAACTGAAACTCATAAAGGCCCCACAGACTTGCTCAAGGTCACATACCCAGTTAAAGGTAGCCCTAGGGCTGGAACCCAGGCCTCCGTTCTCTTAGCTGTTTTCATGTCATCACACAATGCTACCTCTGTTTCAGCATAATAACATCTCCTGCTTTGACCTGGACCAGCTTGTAGATAACCCAGCCTTTCAGAGAAACATGCTGGAGCTTCCCCTGTGGGAATTCCAGCATATCTTGGTGTTCAGAAGGGCAGCTAGATGCTAAGAGTGGGAGGAGGCTTATACTGCTCCTTTCCAAGAGGGACAGGACAGTTTGAACAGACTTGCAAGGGGAACGTTTCCTCTTCAAAATCTTTGTTTTGTAAAAATAGACGCCATTTGGTAGCAGCCTAGTGTAGAGATAATTAGAATGGCTTGAATAAATTGAGCTCCTGGCAGGTAGTTTTATTTCTCCAACACTATGCTTAAAGAGTTTTAAATGACCAAGATTTCTCAAAATATTATTAAGTAGGAAATGAGCAAATACAATTCCAACTACTTTTATGAATCCAATATTGTAATAATGTTTCTTAGTCAAATAAAAATACATTTATCTAGAACATAAATACATAGGAGAATGGGCAAAGGCAGCCATATCCTTAGAAATAATGTTTTATCTTCCCTTCGTAGACATTTATTTGGTTTCAAAAGATAATGACTAGGCGCTATTTCCTGTGAATAATTCCAGCAGTAAAGAACAAATTTCTTTCTTTTTTTTTTATTATACTTTAAGTTTTAGGGTACATGTGCACAACGTTCAGGTTTGTTACATATGTATACATGTGGCATGTTGGTATGCTGCACCCATTAACTCGTCATTTACATTAGGTGTATCTCCTAATGCTATCCCTCCCCCCTCCCCCCACCCCACAACAGGCCCCAGTGTGTGATGTACCCCTTCCTGAGTCCATGTGTCCTCATTGTTCAATTCCCACCTATGAGTGAGAACATGGCAGTGTTTGGTTTTTTGTCCTTGCGATAGTTTGTTGAGAGTGATGGTTTCCAGCTTCATCCATGTCCCTACAAAGGACATGAACTCATCCTTTTTTATGGCTGCATAGTATTCCATGGTGTATATGTGCCACATTTTCTTAATCCAGTCTATCATTGTTGGACATTTGGGTTGGTTCCAAGTCTTTGCTATTGTGAATAGTGCTGCAATAAACATACGTGTGAATGTGTCCTTATAGCAGCATGTTTTATAATCCTTTGGGTATATACCCAGTAATGGGGTGGCTGGGTCAAAAAAAAAAAAAAAGAACAAATTTTAATTTTTTTTTTTGAGGACTCTCATTTGGTTTTCCATTGATAAGGCTGCATACAATATAATTTAGGATTCCTTTTTTCAATCACTGGCCATTTGCCGTAGGGGAAACCAGTGTTCAGTCACTCATCCAAAAATGGGCATTTGTTTGTAGTAACCATTATTGTGGGCCTTGGGGAGCTGTTTAAGATGAAACACTATTCATGACTCTCTCCCTTTCCTCAAGAGCAAGAGTTGGTTATCATTAGGTATCGCACCAACAGCAGAGACAGGGGACAGGACGTTGCTGTCTCAGGCATTTGTTCTGGATCAGGGTTCAGATTTCCCCCTTCAAAAAGTCTGCAGCTTTATGGAGCTGCTGTAGGGACTTTCCCTGCTTGACTGGATTCTCAGTGGCATAGATTCTGCTTGTGGGCAGGCCTTGGCCACAGGGTGGGAACCTTGGCCACAAGGACCTGCAGGCCACTTATGGGCCAGGCTGAATTGAACAGCATATTTACTGAGAGTGGCAAGAGGCATCCTAACTAGGAGCTGAGTGCCAAATCATAGTCCAGAGCTGAAACAGGGTCTTGGAGCTAGAGAAGTGGTCTGGAAGGTAAAGTAATACTATAAACAGGAAACAGAGCTGGTAGAATGAGAAAAGAGTGGAGAGTTGAGGGGGAGTTGGGTTGGGGTGTGTCACTCAGGACAGAGGCACTGAATAAGCAGAGGTTCTTCTGGAAGCCTGAAGAAGCATCCTAAGAAGGGTGTGCTTTATCTGTTCAAAGCAAAGGCTAATTGCAACAAAACAGCCCTTTCTTTTATAAAAAATTAATATTAAAAAACTATAATTGTATGCATTTATGGGGATGTGATGTGATGTTTTGATATATGCAATGTGGAATGATTAAATCAAGCTATTAATAATTAATATGTCCATCATCTCCTTTGCCTGTCATTTTTATGGTGAGACATTTGAAATTTACTCTCTTCGTTATTTTGAAATATGTAATACGTTATTATTGACTATGGTCACCTTGTGGTGCAATAGAGCTCAATACTTATTCCTTCTGACTATCAAACTTTGTATTCCCTGACCAGCAACTCCCCATTCCCTCCCTCACCTCACCACACAGCCTCTGGCAACCGTGACTCTACTCTCTATTTCTATGAGTTGCTATATAATTCACATTCCTACTAACAATGTACAACAGTTCCCCTTTTTCTACATCCTCAACAACACGTATCTTCCATCTTTTTGATAAAAGGCATTCTAACAGGTGTGAGATGAAATCTCACTGGGGTTTTAATTTCTCTAATCATTAGTGATGTTGTGTATTTTTTCATGTCTGTTAGCCTTTTGTATGTTGTCTTTTGAGAAATGTTTGCTCAGGTTCTTTGCCCATTAAAAAAATGTGGTTGTTGGCTGGGTGCGGTGGCTCATGCCTGTAATCCCAGCACTTTGGGAGGCTGAGACGGGTGGATCACGAGGTCAGGAGATCGAGACAATCCTGGCTAACATGGTGAAACCCCGTCTCTACTAAAAATACAAAATTTAGCCGGGCGTGGTTTCGGGCGCCTGTAGTCCCAGCTACACGGGAGGCTGAGGGAGGAGAATGGTGTGAACCCTGGAGGCGGAGCTTGCAGTGAGCCGATCACGCCACTACACTCCAGCCTGGGTGACAGAGCGAGACTCTGTCTCAAAAAACAAACAAAAAACTGGTTGTTTTCTTGTTATTGAATAGTTTGAGTTCTTGAGTTCTGTATATATTTTGTATATTAACCCCTTGTCAGATGCATGTTTTGAAAATATTTTCTCTCATTCTGTGGGCTGTCTCTTTACTCTGTTTTTTCCTTTGTTTGCGGAAGCTTTTTAGTTTGATGCAATTACCTTTGTTTGATTTTACTTTAGTAACCTGTTCTTTCAGGGTTATATAGAAAAAAGCTGTTTCCCAGACCAGTGATGTAGAGCTTTTTTCCTGTGTTTGCTTCTAGCTGTTTTACAGTTTCAGATCTTACATTTAAGTTTTTAATCTATTTTGAGTTATTTTTGTATATGATGTGAGACAAGGATCCAATTTCACATCCAGTTTTCCCAATACCACGTTTATTGAAGAGACTCTCCTTTCCCCATTGTATATTCTTGGCAACTTTGTTGAAAATCAGTTGACCACAAATGTGTGGGTTTATTTCTGGGCTGGGCTTTTCCTTCCTGTTCCATTTGTAGATGTGTCTGTTTTTATGTGATACCATGCTGTTTTGATTACAATTGGTTTATAATATATTTTGAGATCAGGTAGTGAGATGCCTCCAGCTTTTTTTCTTTTTGCTCAAGATTGTTTTGGCTATTTGTGGTCTTTTGTGGTTCCATACAAATTTAACGATTGTTATTTCTATTTCTGTGGAAAATGACATTGGAATTTTGATGGGAATTTTGTGTTAAAACTGTAGATTGCTTTGGGTAGTGTGGACATTCTAACAATATTAATTCTTTCAATCTATCAGTATGGAATATCTTTCCATTTACTTGTGTTTTCTTCAGTTTCTTTAATCAGTATTTTATAGTTTTCAGTATACAGGTTTTTTACCTCCTTAGTTAAATTTACACCCAAGTATTGAAATTTTTTTGTTACTGTTGTAAATAGAATTATCTTGATTTTCTTTTTTCTTTTTTTCCAGATAGTTTATTTCTATACAGTAACAGTACTGATTGTTGTATGTTGATTTTTGTATCCTGCAACTTTACTGAATTTTTATCAGTTCTAACAGTTTTTGGGAATATCTAAAGTATTTGGGGTTTTCCATATATAACATCATGCCATCAGCAAACATAAACAATTTAACTATTGTGTTCCTTTCCTATTAGGGTGCCTTAATAAAAAAATCTTGCCTAATTTATCTGTCTAGGACTCCCAGTACTATGCTGAATAGAAGTGGTGAGAGTGAACATCTTTGCCTTGCCCTTCATCTTAGAGTAAAAGCTTTTGGTTTTTCACCATTAAGTATGACGTTAGCTATGAGTTTGTCGTATATGTCCTTTATTATGTCCTTCTATACCTAATGTGTTGAGAATTTTTGTTGTGAAAGGATGGTGAATTTTGTCAACCACTATTTCTGCTTCTGTTTGGATGATCATGTGATTTCTATCCTTCATTCTGTTAATGTGGTATATTACTTTTATTGACTTGCATTTATTGAACCATCATTTATTCCTGGGAGAAATCTCACTTGATTATGACAATGATTCTTTTAATGTTGTGGAGTTAGGTCTGCTAACATTTTGTCTAGCGGTTTTGCACCTCTGTTCACCATGGTCTATAATTTTTGCACCTCTGTTCATCATTGGTCTATAATTTTCTTGTAGAGTCTTTGTCTGGCTTTGGTATCAGGATAATGCTGGCCTCCTAGAATGAGTTTGAAAGTATTCCCACCACTTCAGTTTTTTGGAAGAATTTGAGAAGAATTGGAATCAGTTCTTTAAGTGTTAGGTAAAATTCAGCAGTGAAACCATCAGGTCCTGGGCTTTTCTTGGGTAGATTTTTTATTATTGATTCAATCTTCTTACTCATTATTAATCTGTTCAGATTTTCTGTTTCTTCAGAATTCAGTCTTTGTATGTTGTATGTGTCTAGGAATTTATTTCTTCTAGATGATCCAATTTGTTAGCATAAAATTGTATGTGGTGATTTCTTATGATCCTTCGTATTTCTGTGGTATCAGTGAAAACATTTTCTAAGGAGAAAGTTAGGAAACACCTCCTGTCTGGGCTCAACAGTAAACAGTCCATTAAGTGGATGATGGGAGACACTGTTTCTGAGTTTGTTGCCACAAGACATCAGGATTAGGGTAGATACAAGAGGACCAAGGTGATGGCAAAACCAAGCTCTGGGTAGACGCTAAAAGAAATTAACCTAAATGATTCTGTTTTTCAGGCTCTGTGAGTAAGATGCAAAAAACTCAGAACAGGGATTTAATTCTTTTAACCAGGCTTGAGGTTTCTCTAGACAAAAATTTCACCAGATTGGAGTTGCTGTGCAATAAATGATTGAGTGGTTTCAAATCCCAGTGAGGCAGACAGCTGTCTCTCTCTGGGTCTTTCTAATGTCTCTCCACTAACTGCCTCCTGCAATAGAACTTCTCTCAGCCTGGAAAGATTGAATGCATACTTTAGGGGGAAAGAGCAAGCTTTTCAGCACTAATGCTTCTCTTGCCTAACTCCTCATAGTCTGCATTTCATTCACTTCTAGTACAAAGTACCTTAGCTCTGGACTATTTTGGAATTTTTATGCAAGGAGTTTATCATAGAGTATTGGAGTTGAAAGGAACGTTGGAAATCATCTTGTGTAAGGACATTATTTTACAGATGAGAAGATTGAAGCCCATGGTATTTACCCATAGTGGTAGATGGTAGAGCTGCATTCAGAATACAGGTGTCTTGACTTCATCACAACATATGTAAGAAATGGGAAATAATGAACTTACTTCAAAGGTAAATTTAATACTTTGTTTCCTTTTGAACTTTTATTTTAGGTTCAGAGGTACATATGCAGGTGTGTTATAAAGGTAAACTGCATGTCATGGGTGTTTGGTGTACAGATTGTTTTGTCACCCAGGTAATAAGCATAGTACCCAATAGGTATTTTTTCTGATCCTCTCCCTCCTTCCACCCTCCCCCATCAAGTAGGCCCAGGCGCCAGTGTCTGTTGTTCCCCTCTGTGTGTCCATGTGTTCTTATCATGTAGCTGCCACTTAAAAATGAGAACATGTGGTATTTGATTTTCTGTTCCTGCATTAGTTTGCTTAAAATAATGACCTCCATCTCCATCCCTGTTGCTGAAAAGGACATGATCTTTTTTTTATGGCTGCATACTATTTCATGGTGTATATGTACCACATTTTATTTATACAGTCTACTGTCGATGGGCATTTAGGTTGATTTCATGTCTTTGCAGTTGTGAATAGTGTTGCAATGAACACACATGTGCATGTGTCTTTATGGTAGAATAATTTGTTTTTCTTTGGGTGTATACCCAATAATGGGATTACTGGATTGAATGGTAATTCTATTTTAAGTTTTTTGAAGAATCACCACACTACTTTCCACAATGGCTGAACTAATTTACAGTGCAATTAGCACCGTATAAGCATTCCCTTTTCTCCACAACTTTGCCAGCATCTCTTATTTTTTGACTTTTTAGTAACACCCTTTTTGACTGGCATGAGATGGTATCTTATTGTTGTTTTGATTTGCATTTATCTAATGAATAGTGATATTGAGGATTTTTTCATATGCTTCTTGGCCACATGTATGTCTGCTTTTGAAAAGTCTGTTCATGTCCTTTGCTTACCTTGGGGGTTGTTCATTTTTTTGCTTGTAAGTTTGTTTAAGTTCCTTATAGATGCTGGATATTAGACCTTTGTCAGATAGATAGATTGCAAAAATTTTCTCCTATTTTGTAGACTGTTTATTCTGTGGATAGTTTGTTTTGCTGTATAGAAGCTCTTTAATTTATTTAGGTCCCGTTTGTCAATTTTTGTTTTTATTGCAATTGCTTTTGGTGTCTTCATCATGAAATCTTTGCCAGGTCCTGTCTCCAGAATAGTATTGCCTAAGTTGTCTTCCAGGGTTTTTATAGTCTTAGTTTTTACATTTCAGTCTTTAATCCATCTTGAGTTGATTTTTGTATATGGTATAAAAAAGGGGTCCAGTTTCAATCTTTGACAGATGGCTAGCCAGTAATCTCAGCATCATTTATTGCACAGGGAGTCTTTTCCCCATTACTTTCATCAGCTTTGTCAAAGATCAGATGGTTGTAAGTGTGTGGCCTTATTTCTGGGCTCTTTATTCTGTTCCATTGGTCTGTGTGTCTGTCTTGGTACCAGTACCATGCTGTTTTGGTTACTGTAGCATTGTAGTATAATTGGAAGTCAGGTAACGTGATGCCTCCAGCTTTGTTCTTTTTGCTCAGAGTTGCCTTGGCTATTTGGGTTCTTTTTTGGTTCCAAGTGATTTTGATTTATTTTTTTGAGACAGGGTCTCACTCTGTCACCCAGGCTGGAGCACAGCAGTGCAATCTCAGGTCACTGCAGCCTCCACATCCCAAGTTCAAGTGATTCTTCTGCCTCAAGTCTCCTGAGTAGCTGGGATTACAGGTGTGTGCCACCATACCCAGCTAATTTTTGTATTTTTAGGAGAGACGAGGTTTCACAATGTTGGCCAGGCTAGTCTCAAACTCCTGACCTCAAGTGATCCTCCCGCCTTGGCCTCCCAAAGTGCTGGGATTACAGGCGTAAGCCACTGTGCCCGGCCGGCCACAAGTGATTTTTAAAATAGTTTTTTTCTAATTCTGTGCAGAATGTCATTGGTAGTTTGATAGGAATAGCATTGAATCTGTAAATTGCTTTGGGCAGTTTGGCCATTATAATGATCTTAATTCTTTCCAGCCATGAGCATGGGATGTTTTTCCATTTGTCTGTGTCATCTCTGATTTCTTTGAGCAGTGTTTTGTAATTCTTGTAGAGATCTTTCGCCTCCCTGGTTAGCTGTATTCCTAGGTATTTTATTCTTTTTGTGGCAATTGTGAATGTGATTCAAAGGTAAATTTTAAAGGAATGTGTAGTAAACATGAGAATGCCATCACAGTGTGGGGAAGGTGATTATTTTACTGTTTAAAGTTTTGATTACTAACCTAGATGTGGTAATTAACTTTTAGTAGCTAGTTAAAAAGCAACTGATACAATGTGAACAAAAACTAAAAAGTAGCACTTCACTGTTTGCTCCTAAAACTGGTCAGTCTGCTAAGTTAAAATGAGTTATAATAAAAAAGATTTATTTCTAGGTCAAATATCAATGAATCAGTTTGACTTTAACAGTTCAGTTAATCAAATTCCTACATTTCATAACAAAACCATTGTGTCCTTGTTCCTATAATATTTTTGCCCCAAATCTCTTAGATTTGAGAAGAAATCATCTTGAAATTGATTAGATCAAACTGCTGACTCTACCTCTGTGATCGCTAACACTGATGCCCATTTCACTTCTAGTTGTTTTATCTTTGCCTTTATGCTGTAACTTGTGTAACCAGAGGAGTGGAAGAGGTAAGAAGATTCATCCTGTGCTGTTAATGTTAGGACTGGGGAGAGGAGGGAGTGTCGGGCAGTGGTGTGTAGCTGCAAAAATATTTTGGGGCTATTAACCAATGATCTTTTTTTCTCTGTTGGAAATTTTCGCTTTGCTCCTCCTATTCACACAGCTACATAGCAGCTCATGCTCATTCCTTTAGCAAGGGGAGAGCAGTGGAGAGAGAAGAAAACATCTGCATTTCTTCATTGGATTTGGTTTCAAAAGCCTCAGGCCATTCTCCAGCAGCTTTCTGAGATGACGAGTCTTGGAAGTAAATTGAGATTTTGTGTATCTTTTCAACAATTAAAAATTTTCATTTATGCTTATGTAGAGTTTTATATGAATATATAGCTGTGATCAGAGGACACATGCTTTGAGGCCTTACATGACTTAAACAGGTCTTTATTTTACCTTCACACTTGGTTGATAGTTTAGCCATATAAAGAGCTTTTGGGGTGATGAAGACCTGGCAACGAGGCTAACCATTTATGCAGAATTTAAAGCAATCCTCCTATTTTCACTCTCCTCTGCATTATCTGGTGTTTCCAGTTCCTGACTTTTTGAAGAAATTCAGATCATGTGATGGCGCACCATATCCGTCCTCTCACCTTCCTCCTGGTTGCTGAGCCTTGACCACTTCTCCACTAGCCTCCATCTTCATGTGGGTGGTGCTTTGGAGGCTCAGAATGGTGCGTATATATCTGTTTCTGGTTCTAATTGTTTTGAGGTCTTAGATTAAATCTCTCATGCGCCCTTACTGGAGTTTGCACTTGAGGCTGCTTTTACCAGAGCAGAGAACATGAGAAGGGGCACCAGCAAGCATCTGGGCCGGTATTTCCCAAAGAGAACTGAATTATTCCCAGTGGTGTAGGAAACCATATCCAGGTAGTACAGCCAGTACACAACCAAGTAGGTTTTTGTTTTAATGATGTGCTTATTTTACTGTCTACTAGGAAAAATCATAACCAACCCATTGTGTCAATCAGGATTGCATTTAGGTCTGTGTAAAAGAAAACCCAAAGAACAGTGGCCTAAACACATAGGGACAGGAGTGTTTTTTACATAACGGGGAATTATAGCAAAGGCATTTTCCCATGAATTTAATAAAGCAATAAGCTCCAGGACCACACACCTGCATGGGCTCCTTTCAAGGCCCTGGGGAGGGCCTAACAATATTGCTTTTCTAATCTTAGATTCTTTTGTTGAGGTTCCCCAAACTGCATAAACTTTAGAGCTTAGAAAACCTGTATCCACCCCTATAGTCTGAGGCTGGTACAGCAGCTCTGTGACATTAGTGTCCTAGAAATTAAATATTGTTAAAGTTTTCTGGGTTCAACCCAGGGAGAAAAAGGGCTCTTTGAAGGGCTTTGGAGTGGTCACTTGACAGTGTCTGCCTCATGTATATTTTCATAGATATCATTGCTTAGAATGAGGCTATGAAGAAAGAATGAATAGGTTTAAAGACAAACATTAAGCAAGTAACATTGACAGCATGTAATCTAAAAAAAGTAATTAGGGTGGTATATGAATTAGTAAGTTTGGAAAACAGTAAATAATTTTACAGAGACAAAAGAAGGCTAGAGAAATTATGCATGTAATTGTATAGCATGGCTATTAAGAACAGCAGCTCTAGAATCAATTCTCGCCTAAATTTGAATCCCAACTCTGCCTTCTTCTACTTGGGTAATACTTAGCAAGTTATATACCTTCCTTTCTTTCTTTTTCTTTTCTTTTCTTTTTTTTTTGATACAGAGTCTTGCTCTTGTTGCCTAGCCTGGAGTGCAGTGGCAGGATCTTGGCTCATTGCAACCTCCACCTCCTGGATTCAAGTGATTCTCCTGCCTCAGCCTCCTGAGTAGCTGGGATTATGGGTGCCTGCCACCATGCCCAGCTAATTTTTGTATTTTTAGTAGAGACGAAGTTTCACTATATTGGCCAGGCTGGTCTCAAACTCCTGACCTCAGGTGATCCACCCACCCTGGCCTCCCAATGTGCTGGAATTGCGAGCATAAGCCACCATGCCCAGCCCAAGTTTATAACCTTTCTGAGTCTCAGTCATCTTATCTGTAAAATCGGGATGAAAATAACACCTATCTCAGGGGGTTGTTCTCAGAGGACTAAATAATTAAAGGGTTGATATCTGGCACATGGTAAGTGCTCAATAAATGGTAACTGTTGTGATAATTATCAGCAATGGTGTGTTACTGAAACCTCAGGTCAGTTTTTCAGAAATGTAGCAGAAAAGAAAGAAGATAAAGAAATAAGGCAAGGCCAGTGGGTTGTCAATGTTGGGACTGAACCGTATAGGTCAGACTTTCTCAAACTCAGCACTTTTTTTTTTTTTTTTTTTTTTTTGAGACAGAGTGTTGCTCTATCATACAGGCTGGAGTGCAGTGGTGTGATCATGGCTCATTGCAGCCTTGACCTCCTGGGTTCAAGCAACCCTCCCCCCTCAGCCTCCTGAGTAGTTAGGACTAAAGGTGCCACCACCACCCCTGCCTAATTAAAAATAAAATCTTTTTGTAGAGATGGGATCTCACTATGTTGCCCAGGCTGCTCTTGAACTCCTGGGCTCAAGAGATCCTCCTGCCTTAGCCTCTCAAAGGGCTGGGATTACAGGCATGGGCTGCTGTGCCTGGCTAACCTCAGCACTATTGACATCTTGGGCTGGATAATTCTTTGTTGTGGGGCTGTTTCATGTATCATAAGATGTTTAGCAGCATCCATGGCTTTTACCCACTAGATGCCAGTAGCACCTCCCATGGATGTGACAACCAAGAATATGTATATGTATATGTATAT